>NC_065589.1:52154673-52485030 GCF_024542745.1 Macaca thibetana thibetana
AAGAATTTAAAAACTAACTTTGATAAGAGAACCTGTAAAATAATCTCTACAAAATATCATAATTCAAAAATCAGCCACTGTCTTCTGTTTCTCTTTGAAGTGCACATAGTGGCCCTAAAGGCCTAGGATATTCTAAAGATGTACCTTGTCCATCTGAGTTATCGGAAGTCAAGCCGTTAGGACTGTGCTCTTCTGAGCCCTGCCTGTAAAGCCCTGCAGACAACCTCCTCTCGGCATGCTGAAGTCTCTCATAGCCAGCTTGGTTGCAAAGGAACTCCATCTGCTTTGCCATCACCTTTTCAGGCTGCTAGTAAGTAAAGCAAAAATCACATCAGTAACTGAAACATTCTAGATTTTTTAATGGTTTAAAGATGCCAATTTCAGACTCCAGCAAATATATTTAGTATTCATTAAAATTAGTTCATGCTTCATGTGGTATACAAATTCCATAAATATGCATAGATGTGTATATCATCATGTTAAAACATAAAAGGCTGGATATTGTACAAAAGATAAAAGCTTTCTTCTCAATTCTTTCAAGAGAATTCCATGTCAGTTCAAAAGCAACATAACCTTACCTTTGTTTTCCAAGGTACTAAGTCCTTTAAAGGATTTTTTAAAAAAGAAATCTAAAAGCAACAGCAACATCTGCTATAAACTACTTCTAACACTTGGGGCGAAATCTTGGCATTTTTATTTTAGGATCTGGCAGGACACAGACTCTGATATGATGACAATATGTTTGGGGGAGAAAAGGTGTAAAACGGCTGTCTAGAAGAACAAGACAAACACACCTCCCACTAAAATTAAACAATGTAAATTATGCAGAAAAACATCAGTGCCAATAAGCATTTTCACCTTCATCATGAAACTGCAGTATTTCCCAACCAATCATAAAAAGGCATATTTTAAATACACAATTAGTCAACTGACATATAAATTTATCTCTGCATGTGTTTTATAAGTTCCTTTTCAATGCTCTAAATTACTTATATGTGATATTCAGAGCAGTGTATTTGTTGTGGTATTTTGCCAAGGAGATAATAGTCAAAATGCACAGATATGAATCACTACCATGCTATATAAAAGTGTAGGACAAGAAAGCTTCTATATAAAATTGGTTACAAAAAGCCCTGATTCACAATGTAAAAATCATTAGGTAAAATATATTAATTTACAGAATAAACATGATAAACACTTATACTATTTTTCTGAATGCATATAAACCAAATCAAAAGTAACTACAGCTTCATTTCATTTGAAATTGTTACTAAATTGACAAAATTTAAATAAGCATATCTGAGGTTAAAAATGTATTTTTCATTCTAACATTAAAAAAACAAAACTTAGCAGTACTAAATTTGACCAAAAGCAAGTTATTACAAGAAAGCTGTTCAACAGGAATAAAAGCTTACAGTGCTTTCTAAAAGATGATGTTTGCAGAAAGCATTTTAAAATTTTAATTTCAGTATACAGACACAATTAAATAACTTAATGGCAAAAGCACCTGAAGCCACATATTCATTTAACAGTTTTTCAATAAATATGAATGTAAAAGATTTAACAATAATTACAATGTTCATATTAGTATTTTATTGATATTTTACTGAGAACTAGTATTATTTTATCTCAGAGTTGTACTACACACAGCCAGGGTCAACATGGCTGGTTTTCCTGATTATCAAACTGTTTAAGTTTTCTTGAGTACAGAATCCGTCTCACTTCCTACAAAACTACAAGAATAAATAAGTAGTATCATATCAGATTCCGTTCATAAACTGAATCAAACCAAGTTGTTATTGCTCTCATGTTGATACAGCTGTGGCTCAGATGACGTTTTAAAAAACAACCGGAAATAAAAAGTCAGTCCTCAAACACTTAAAACTGAAGCTAGCTGAAGTAGTCATTTATTTTTTAACCTTCAGATACTATTATGAAATAATAATTGGGAGTTTATGTTACCTGTGAACTAAGAGCTGCAAGTTCTTCACTCTTAGCTCTAGCCTGCTGGAAGAGCGTTTGCACAGAATCCTGGAAATCTGGAAACCCATCCTGTGGGTCAAATAAGAAGTCCTTTATGTTTAGAGTTTGTAAATAATAAAATATTATCAAAAACTTGGAAAAGAAAGCAAACTCTTAATCTCACTACCTGAATAATCATGATTAAGATTTTAATGGTTATAAAATCTTTCATTGGTTATAAAATATTTCATTTCAGCCTTTTATGAAACATACATTATTTTCTACAGCTGTAACCTTAGTAGAAACATAAATAAGATGAAAAATGTCATCATACCCATTGTTTTACACTGGAAAGCAGGCTTTATGATCATTGATAATAATGGTTATATAACATTTCACCTAGGCTGGGTGCAGTGGCTCACGCCTGTAATCCCAGCACTTTGGGAGGCCAAGGTGGGCGGATCACCTGAGGTCAGGAGTTCGAGACCAGCCTAACATGGTAAAACCCCATCTCTACTAAAACAAACAAACAAACAAACAAACAAACAAAAATTAGCTGGGAATGGTAGCACATGCCAGAAATCCCAGCTACTAGGGAGGCTGGGCAGCTACTTGGGAGGCTGAGGCGTGAGAATCACTTGAACCCAGGAGGTGGAGGTTGCAGTGAGCCGAGACTGCACCACCACTGCACTCCAGCCTGGGTGACAAAGTGAGATTCTGTCTCAAAAAAATAACATAACATAACATAACATAATAAAAAATATTTAACCCAGTGGGGCGTTTGACTAGCCACTATCCTCGCATTGGACGTTTTTTATTCTTTTCCTAATTTTTGGTTTTATGAAAAACACTGCAAAAATATTTTCAAGGAGATAGCATTTTCGATAGCTTAGATTATCTACTACAAAAGACTCCCAGAAGCAGAATTACTGCAGAGATGATATTTTTGTGCTTATGTACTTTTGCTAAACCTATAGAGGGCCTTTACTAGTTTATCATACCACAAGCAATATATGACAATTTCCTTGTCAGCACTAAGTATTCTTGTTTTCTTAATTTATGCCAATTTATCTATACTTTTGATACTAAAAAATCATTTAATTTTTATATGCCTGTTTTATACGCTATAGTTGTACATACTTTTATTTTGTGATTTCAACTGCTGCTATAAAGTTTAGAGAAATTCTGCTTCAGGAAATTCTGCTTCAGAAATTTGGTAAGTACTCAAATCTACCCTCTAGTTTTTCTAAAACTTTGATTTGTTTTTAAAATTTAACCATCTAACCTATCTGAAATTAATTTTGTTACATGAAACGTGGCTAACGATCCAAACTAAATTTTCTTTAAAGTGCCAACCAATAATCCCAACCTGAATTGCTCAAGGATTCCTTCATGTTGGCTTGTGATTTCTCCTTTATCATATCCTATGACAGGAAATGGAGTTTTGGAATTCGAAAGGCCTGTATTTGTGTTCCAATTCCACCACTCACTAGCTATGTGACACTGGATGAGTGACTTAACCTTTCTGAACTTCAGTTTCCTCGTAGGAAAATTGAGGACAGGAGAACCTATCTATTAGGATTGTTGTGAGGACCACATGAGATAAAGCAAGTGAGATAATGCCTTCAACATGAAATAACTACTAAACAGGTATATCAATACATACTAAATTTCTATAATAAACAGGGCCTATCTGGGAGGCAGTGGACAATACTTCAACTTACATTACTTCCATTTTATACTTGGGTAGTCCACCTACTACTTTTTTCAAAGTTTTCTTTTTCTGCTGTTTATTGTTCATTAACATTATAACTACAAAATATCATGACAGCATGGTTTTAGTAACTTTAGTGAAACCACCTAAAGGACTCCTCACAGAAATTAGCATTAACAATTAAACTCCAAAACATTATTTCTCCCCTTCTTTGATAAGCTATATATTTGCAGTAGAGGGCAAATCCTTAAAAACCAAAGTTCTTACAATACACAGCAGAAAAAGATGCAGTGATGTAATAATAACAAACTATTTTACCTTATTTGGGATATAAGATAGTGGTTCAAAAATTTTCCCCCATCAGGGTCTTTTCAATAAATTATTTCTCCACTGCAGATTTCACATTTTCAAATATTTTATCTATCAAAATACATTCCCCAAGTAATAACTAATTTGCTATTTTTAAAATTCAAAGACATGATATACAGCCAAGAGCTAATAAACTTAACGTCTTAAGATGGTCCTATATAGCTTTATTGTGGGCCAGTATGTAATTAGCACTTCTGAAGTGCTGAAAATAGCCACTCTGCTAGGTTTCCATGTTGGCTCACAGATGTATATGGAACATAATCACAAAACAAGCTAAAATGAACTTCATACAAGTGGACACAGTCCAAGCTACATCCAAAGTTCACTTTTTCTTAGCCATTTCAGTTTTCTTACAAATAAGTTTTCTTATTTATTTAGACTGAAAAATCCAACTTTCTCTTTAGCATACCGCCACCCCACTGGAACTGCTTAAGTTCTCAAGTTCAGTGAGGTAAGCTAGAAGAAGAGTTAGAACAACTTCAATATGAGCGGTTATCACTTTCCAGGAATCTACCAGTCCCTATGTTCTATATTTTATGTTCATTATTTCATTTAATCTTCATCACATTCAAGACTGGGTTTCCCTTTTTTTTTTTTTTACAGCTACAACACTAGCTTCAAAGCCTACACTCAGCCCATAAATTCAAACAGTTACAACCTTTATGAAACTCACAAGAATACAGGCATTTCTATAAACAGAAATTATAGCTCTGTTTTTCATAAGCGGAACAGGCTTTAACTGTATGACTTGCACTGAGTTCAAAACTCAACTCTACTACTTATTTGCTGTGATACTGGGTAGATTACTTCATCTCTCTGTATCTATTTTCTCATCTATAAACTGGGGATAACAATAGTACTTAACTTACAGAATCATTTTAAGGAAGTAGAAAATTCATGAAAAATACTTAACACAGTGCCTGGCACAAAGGAACTACTTGATAAATGTTTGTTACTGATATCTGTTAAGTTCATCCAAAAAGCTACCAGATTTAATCATAGTAAAGCACGATACTGGGGAAAAAAGAAATTTTATGGACAATTACAAAGCATAGACATCTTAGAGAAGAACTCAAAATTTAATACTAAAATCAACCAGAGAATATAGAGCACATTGTTGGGGAACGTGAAAAGAACACTGGAAATCTAGAAACACGTGTTTATACATTCAACAAAAATGTCATGTCCACCCAGCTGATTCATACACTGCACTCAATATGGGAATACAATGGCAAACGAGATGGCCATGCCTCAGGCGCTCCTGACAACACAGTCCAGGGAGGGAAATGGACGGAGATCCAGAGCACAGCAGAGGGCGCTGTGGCAGAGCAGGTGTCCCAGAGGCCAGGGTGTCTAGGCTGAGAGTTCTAAAAGAAAGCAGCTGGTACAGACCCCTGGAGGCAAAAGGAACAGGGCACACTCTGGGAAGCTGGAAAATATTCAATATATACTGAAAAAGAGGGAGTGGCGAGGGAAGGTGGAAACATAGGGCCAGATTCTGTAAGCCCTTGGAAGCTATGTTAAGAATTTTAGATTTTATCTTAAATACAAAGAGAAGCCATTGAAAGTCTCAGGAAAGAGACTGATTGGATTTGCATTTCAGAAAGCACATGTGAATGTGATGGGGAGAATGCACGTGGAGGAGGGGAGTTCAGGGTGGTGACAGGGACACCCATTAGAGGGCTGCTGGTGAAGGCCCAGACCTGGATAGTGGCAGGTGCCGCAGAAATAAGGCAACTGAGAGTTTGGTTATGACATTTACTAGAATAAAGAACTCACGATCACGAGGTCTGGGAGGGGCCCGAAAGCTAATAAATTCGGTTGAGCTCATTTGCTAGTGAGATCTCCGTGTGTAGATAAGCCAGGTAAGCAGGAGCAGTGAGTTTGGAGCTTGGGGTAAAATCAGGGCTGGAGACCCAGATTAGAGGGTTATCAGTTCATCAGTAGAATCTGAGTGGAGTGTGGAATGCACCAGTCAGAATCCCCATGAGCCCCAACACCTCAATACTGTTTCTGGAAGAGCTTGCAGGAGAAAGGTATGATCTAGTCATTTTACATTAGGAACCAGCTGCGTGATCTCAGGCAAAAAAGTAAACCTCATTATTTCCAGTGATCCAAATTTTTAAATTAGGATTACACCACTGTGTATCTGCCCATTGGAAGTTTGTGGGGATTAAATAAAGTAATGCAAATAAGTGAACCTTGGAAGAGTACACATTGCCATATAAATATATGGTAGCACCAAAGTCAGGATTATTCAACCATGAGAATACTGAAAAAGCTGGATGGGGAACCTCAAACTCTACATGTGAAAGTTGTTGGAAAATGGACAGTATCCCATCATTAATAAATAAAAGCCTAAAATAAGTAATAAATAACAATATCCAAAGTAATCAGTGATCTCTCTGCAACTGAGTACGTTAGTCATTATTTACTCCCAGTCTTGATAGTTCATTGTGGATGGAAAAACTACGAAATCAAGTAGCTATCACTGCATGTCACATAAAGTAGATTTAAGGTCCCCAAAATACATGACTTAGAAATAAAAGTGAGAACATTCCCAAGAAACCGGTCTTTTTCACATTATGTTTGGTGCGCAACTTTTGTTATATGTCTCGTAAGCTTGTTTCCCAGGCACCAGCTAGCTGCACCATGCTATGAGCGATCTATCTCCATGTCATATTTTTGGCTGATGCCATTAATCACAGTCTTCCCTTGCTGACGAGACTCTGGGTCTGTCACTGAGAAAATAAAAGATATAGGACGGAGGCTGGTGCATGACCTAATTACTCTCTTCCCATTGGTCTCCATCCCCATTCCTCTTCAACCTTTCTGCCGAACACTAGCAAGCTGCTTTAAAGCCATTGCTTAGCTGTCTCTAGATGACTTGTTACAGCAGATGTTCTCAACCCCACACGTGCATTTTCCTTTTTTCTAATCACACTTTCTGTATGAATAGCACATTGTAATGCTTCTGTTTTTCTGATCCAGAGGGGAAGAGTCTACGTCAAATTAGACCAGCTTTCTTTTCAACAAGCTTAGTAGCAGCGTAGGTGGATATTCTGACCCTCTTTCCTCCCCCTTCCTCGCTCTCCCATCCCCACCTGCTGGAACTGTTAGCAGATGTTTCCTTTAGGTCTTTCTTCTTCAAGCCCCAATTCTCTGACTTCCTGGGCTCTATTAACAAACCTCATTTCTTTCATCCACTTATCTCTGAATGCTTTGCACCTCTGACTCCCACAGGGTCAAGAATGCTGTCATTTCCCATCTCTGCCCAGTCTCCAGCAATTTCAGCGAATGAAGAAAACTCAAGTGAGATATAGCACTCAGTCCAGTTAGTCAGCTGCCATCACCAGCTCGGAGACTGTAGCTTTATATATCCTTCCTCTCTTCTAAGATGTTACTTATAACATTGGAGTTAATGACTAATTTATTCATGAACCTCAGTGTGTTCTTAATGAAAAAGAAAGGTTACCAATTGAATTCACTTTTAACTAACATTTAAAAAAATTTAGGAGAAGACAAGAGAGCTAGGGACTTCGGCTCTTGATTTTTCATCTCCTTGAATGAGCTGTCAAGCCACCTTAAATATGTCCTTTCATAGGTAGGACATAAGGAAATCAAACTAATTTTTCTGATGTAAACAATTGGCATATCAAATGAAAATTTCTTATATTTAAATATTTTGTAACTTACATTGCTAAATTTTCTACTCAAAACTTATAACTGTTTACTAGATAAAATTTCTTGCATTAAAAAATAATAACTGCCACTATCCACCCTTTCCAAAGACTACCAGTTCTGCACACATTTCGCCCTTCACACAGCACTAGGAGGAAAGGTATAATCCCAATAGTGTTTTTTTCACAGGTAAGATGCTTTGTGAATGATCATTAGCACCTAGGAAGGTGGTACTGCTTTGACATTCAGGAATCAGACATAGATAGGAAGCCCTGGCTCTGCTACTGGATAGCAATTTGGCAACACGGGCGAAGATACTGAGCCTGTCTGGGTCTCTCCTTGGCTGTAAAACGGAAATCATAAAGCCTCCACATAGGTTAGACAAGAATGTTTGTGATAATGAATTCCAAATGCCTAGTAGGGACTGACACAAAATGAAAGCAATACAAAGTAGTGATTTTTAAAACCGCCCCAGAACGAGAAGATTTAATTAGAAGATCTAATTAAAAAGATAAGTAAGAATAAACAAAATATATTTTCATTTCACCTGAAAGTGGACTCACAGAGGGCTGTGTTCCAGCGGACATGTTATTCATCCAGGCTAAGCAGAAGGATTCCCAGCCTCACTTACTAAGTAGCATAAAGGGCTGAAGACACATTTCCCTAGAGATTTCATTTCAAATGGTAGGTTCCCTAAGGCACACCTAAGCTAGCAGGTGATCTTTTTCTCCATGTCCATTTCATATACTCTAGGAATTAAAGTTCAAAGTCTGTTTTTTAATGTTCAACATATCCTGTAAGGAAGAACACTATTTAAGGACAACAGATTATCTTGAGTTCTTCTATGTAATGTGTATGCTGCTATGTTGCTTAAATCAAATAAGTAACTAACTATCCTTTAAGGGAGAACAACCTACTATATAAATAAGAGCTTTCCAGGTAGAAAAATCAGACAAGTGAATGAGTTAAAACTTCATTCCACCCAAGCCTTCAGGTATAGATCAGGAAAATACAGTATTGAGCAACGAAAGATCTTATTGGGCTTGAACAAAGCACTACTCGTATTAGTGTACCCTATTGCATTAATAATGACAAGCAAGAAAATGTTTCTCTTTCCTTTACAGGTCAAATTATTTTGATGTCAATTCATCTGCTCAACATTACATTTCTTTTTGTTCACTGTAAAAATTATCTTTTTAAGATGGAAAAAGCCAGCAATTCGGCACGTATGCTTATTGTTTGTTATAAAGGATTTCAGAATGCCTAAAGATTTAAAAAAAGAGAAAAACTTGTCTCATTAGTTTGGGTCCTGTAAGGAGAAATCTGTTACACTTTAAAATGGGCTAAGCTGAAATGGGCTAAGCTGAAGTTTATTTGTACATTACTTAAAACTTTTTTTCTTTGAGACAGGGGTGCTCTGTTGCCCGGGCTGGAGTGCAGTGGCGCAGTGATCCTCCCACCTCAGCCTCCTGAGAAGCTGGGACTACAGGTGCATGCCATCAAGCCTGGCTAATTTTTGTATGGATGGGGTTTTGCCACGTTGCCCAGGCTGCTCTCGAACTCCTGGACTCAAACAATCTACCTGCCTCAGCCTCCCAAAGTGCTGGGATTACAGGAGTAAGCCACTATGCCCAGCCTTGTATATTACTTTCTTTAAATAGAAAATAATAAGCTGAGAATCACAAGAGAAAGATTCAAATGAAATGAGAAAAAGTATGTTAAAAGTATTCTAAATTCTTTCTAGTTTTATTTATGAGGTTCTTTTTGTCAATCACATTCCCTAGACAAACTTAATGTTCTCTAAACATGCTTAGTATTTTCTTATCTCTGTCTTTGCCCATGCTAGTCTATCTTTATAATACCACCCCAATCCCCTCCCCACATCCCTACCTTTTGAAATTCTACCCTTCTTTAAAAAACTGAGCTCAAATTACACCTTCCCAATAGTCTCCCCTGATCTCTTCTCATACCAGAAATTCTCCCACTCCCCAGAAGTCATATAGAAGGTAGACATAAAGCACCAGTACTTGGTGAAAAGTTTTAAGGGAGTCGTAACTTTATACAGCCGGTACTATCTACCTCATAACAGCTTCCAGCAATAGTTCTGGTATTTCAAATTTGACTTATAGTACAGCACAGACAAGGATTCATACCAACATCTACATGTGTAGGTATACATACACAGAAGACACACACATGTTCAAGAGATACTGATGACCTGCAATACACAAGTGCTTTTTAAGAAACCACAGAGAAACAAAACAAAATTAAAAACAAACCAACAACAAAAAAGTGAGCCACTGTCCTAAATTCAAAGGTATAGTTACTATTTATTTCTGGGAAACAAAATCAAGAGTCTAGTGTCTATAAAGGCATTTAAAGAAGCCTGAGGCCGATTGTCGCTTGTCATCTTTAGGAAGGGTTAGAAGAGCTATTCACAGGAAAAAGAAACACTGATTATCTTAATTTTGAATCCAGAGCTGTTCAAGTGGCTTTGTGATCTGCAGTAAACCAATAAACTAACCATATAGAACTATAATTCAAGTATCTCTAGTGGAGTATATTTAAAGGAACAGAAAGGCCACATCTAATGTCACAGCCCAATACTCTGGGCTTCTAATAAGAAACTGAAAGCACTGTAATGAAATACAAGGCCTCTGAGAGGGTCAGAAAGACTTACCAATAAAGCTCATCAAGAAACAACTGCAGCTCAAACAGTCCATGAGATTCGTGATCACAAATTTCAATATTGAATAGTGACCTCTAAAGCTAGACAAGTGTGGCTTAAATGTGAGCAGCCTGAATCATGATCACACTTAGGGCCAATAGTGAAAAACAGATATAGACGTATTTCTAGCCTAGCAACTGACTAATTTTTTGGCCCCTGGGTAGTTTCTGTGCTTTCTTTCCTCTCAGCCCTCCAATGGCACATGCCTTCTTAGCAGTTTCTATGTTCACCTGCCTTTCCCTTTAAGTAGCAGTGAGTCACTAACAGCAAACTCCACAGGGACCCAGTAACCTGTTATCTGGGGGAGCAAGAGATAACACACCTCAATATCATCTTTCAATGTAGCCTTTTAGATAATTTCAACATTTTCTGAGTTAACCATCTTAAACATTACTCCAGAGCTAACAGTGAGGTAGGTTACAAATATAAGTAGTTTATTTTTTATTTTTTTTCGGTAGAGACGGGGTCTCCCCATGTTGCCCAGGCTGGTCTCGACCTCCTGAGCTCAAGCAATCTTTCTGTCTTGGCCTCCTAAAGTGTTGGGATTATAGGTGTGAGCCACCATACCTAGCCCACATTTCTTTTTTTAATGTGGCTTTTTGTTTTTGACAAAATACTTTTCTTCCTTGAGAGCCACTGCTTTAGGATAAAGTGTTAAGTCAAAGATGCTTATCTGCAGCCATTCATTATTCATTCTATAGATTTTATTAAATGCCTATTAGGTGCAAGACAGTTATAAACTCTAAGTATACAGCAGCAGATTCACAGATAAGAGATCTATTCTCATCCAATGGGGCAGACTGATAATAAATTTAAAACAAGTATCTAATAGTTTCAAATACTGGCAAATGCTATGAAAACAAACCAGGAGAATAAGCCTGAGTGTGATTATGGGGAGAGGGTGCCCCTTTAGAAAGAGAGGCAGGGAAGTCAGGGGAAACACAGCTGTAACTTGAAGCCATCTAAAGAAATAGAAGTCTAGGTAGGGGGAAAATAGTGAGTGTTGAGGCATAAATGAGTTTGGCATGTTCAGGAACAGAAAGTCAGTCAGTGTGGCTGGAACACAGTAAGAATGCAGAGTGTGGCAGCAGACAAGGTAGGAGATGCAAGCTGCAGTCAGAGCATGTGGGGTCTTAGATCCTTTAAAAAAAAAAGCTTAGATTTTATTCCAGGTACAGTAGAAAGCCACTGAAAAGATTTAAGAAAGAAAGGGATTTATGTTTTTATAAGATAACTCTGGCTTAGGTATGAATAAAGGATTACTGCCATACAAATAGATACTCTGTAGATATAACTGATTATAGAAATTTAGGGTGGTCAAATATAAGCCATTTGCTTTAACTTGAAATTAAATAACAGGATGGTTAAGAGAACACTGATCTCCATCTCCTGCCTAAAAGAAAAAGAAAGAAAGAAAGGAGCCGCCTGACCAGATTTCCACTCTGCTGCGACCTAGACTTTTTAAAAAGTATTTGTAAGAAATAATAGTTCTGAAACCATTCTATAGTTCTGAGAGTCCTAAGAAAAGTATGCTTTTCTTAACTCCCATCTTACCACTTGCAAATCTAAAATCAAATGAGCAGGCTCAACCGTGACCCTCTAAAAGAGGCTTTAGTTAAAGTCTCTGTAATTTATAGTTACTAAATTATCATTTCCCTTAGATAGTTAATATAAAGAAACGAAAAGTTAGCTCCTCTGTATTTGATGACTAATGATGTAAATAAGACTATAAAAGGAATGGTTTAACCAGTAAAGTTTTAAATCTGTAAGAAACACCAACTACAAATCAACCTTTGATAAACTGACTGGACTAGTCACCAAATTTAAGAATTTCCTTGGATTGGGCATGGTGGTTCACACCTGTAATCCCAGAACTTTTGGAGGCCAAGGAAGGAGGATCACTTGAACCCAGGAGTTCGAGTGCAGGACCAGCCTGGGCAACATAGCGAGACCACATCTCTACAAGAAAAAAAAGTTTAAAAAAATTTTCCTTGGTCTGCTAATTCAAATTACTGTAAATATTGTATTTCAAAGTTACAAAATTCTATATTTTTTAAAGATTGAAAGCCATTTTTCACCAGTTTATGGGACTATCTTTTTTGTTTTGTCTGAGCTAGTTAAGATTTTGCTTGATCTTAAAACAAAAACAAACATTATTAGCATAAGAAAATGTAACATATGACCATACCTCCACTTTAATTCTCTTTGGGGATAATTCATCTCTTTCTCCACATTTTGACCTAAGGGAAAGGGGAGAGGAAAAAAACCAAAAACTTGAGAAAGTAACAGATTTTATTCCAAAGGCATCTCAGCCTATAATCTTCCACCAAAATATATACCCTGAAACTCCAACACCAGAAATGACATATTCATAACGAACATTAAAATAATGAAGAAAATATCTTTCATCATTTCCAAATTAACACTAGGGGAATGTACAGATACAATTATACATTTTAAAAGGCCACTACCTAAGAACTCCCCACCTCTGGCTTTGGTATGAAAGCCACTCAATAATTTTTTTTTTTTTTAAGACGGGGTCTCGCTGTGTTACCTAGACTAGCCACAAAGTCCTAGGCTCAAATGATCCTCCCACCTCAGCCTCCCAAATTGCTGGGATTACAGGCATGAGCCACTGTGCCCAACCTAGCACTTAATAAATATTTAATGATCATCACATAATGAAAAAAAAAAATCAAGGAGGATATCCCTTTATGGTTCAGTAGGAATAATTTAGGATAAAAATCACTAAAATGACAATTTAAGATGTATGTTTATGGCTACATGAGATTAAAATGCATTTTGTCTATCTACAGAAACTACAGATGTATTTACCCTGACCCAGCAATTTCTCTGCTGGGAAAACGTATCCCAGAGGTACCTACACATATATAAAATGATGTTCCATCAATGGTAAGACACATAATTATTTCATGTACCACTATGAAATTAATTAAACTACGACAAGCCATCAACTACATTATACTTCAATATAAAAGATGTTAAAATGTGAAAAAGTACACCTCAGAATCAACAAAACATACAATGTATGATGTTATTTATTGTATTATTTACAGTGAAAGACTAGACACCACCCCAGTAGCCATCAATAGGGTGTGGGGCTAAATGAATCACAGCACATCCACACAATTCAATACCATGCAGTCGTAAAAAATAATGAGGGCACCTTAGGAGTCCAAGGTGGCTTCTAAATTATGTAAAAGTGTTAATATATTTTAAAGTACATTTAACTTTAAAAGGATAGATTAGGCCAGGCACGGTGGCTCATGCCTGTAATTCCAGCACTTTGGGAGGCTGAGGTGGGCGGATTACAAGGTCAAGAGATGGCGACCATCCTGGCCAACACGGTGAAACCCCGTCTCTACTAAAAATACAAAAATTAGCTGGGCATGGTGGCGCACACCTGTAGTCCCAGCTACCTGGGAGGCTGAGACAAGAGAATCACTTGAACCCAGGAGGTGGAGGTTGTAGTGAGCTGAGATTGAGCTATTGCACTCCAGCCTGGCAACAGAGCAAGACTCCATCTCAAAAAAATAAAGAAAAAGAAAAAAAAAGAAAGGTGAAGGTAACTACTAGAAGAAACAGCTAAAAAATCACTGAAGGCAGTTGCCTCTGGAACGTGGAACTGAGAAGCAAGAAGGTAGAGCACAGGAATCGTCGAGTTTCACTGAAAGCCTTGCGTATTGTATGACTTCTTAAATTGTGGACATGTATCACTTTGATTAAAGAAAATTATTTAAATACTCAGAAAGAAAATGGTGTATAATACAATGAAGAAAATTAAAAATCAGTGAATCAGCTCTTGATTATCCAACTCCAAAAAAAAAACCTCATAAATAATCCCATAGAATGTGCTGTATATTCCTACTCTGTTCATTTAGTCTACATGATTTCACTTGTCAGTTATAAATACGTAGGTACTGACGTAGGGCAGAAAATAAAACTGCTGTGAGTTAGGAAAAATAATGGTAATGATGGCAAATGCCTATAGTGCTGGTTTTCAAACTTAGGATGCACAAGAATGCTCTGGGATGCTTGTGAAAGTTCAGATTCCAGGGATCCATCCCCAAAGAATGCGATTTATTAGGGCTGGAGAGGGTGCTCAGAATGTGACTTTTCAACAAAAACTTAGAGTTACTCTAATGCAGTGGTCATCTGCATCCAGAGAGGCAGTGGCAGGCACAACACAATGTGGGCTGGAAATCGGGGTCTGTGTGGAATCAAGTGAACAAAATCAAATGGTCCTATCCTGTAGAAAATGCTTATGGCTCAAGTAAGGATAAGGTGAAGAAAAATATGCTGTGTTTACATTAAATTTTGAAACCACCATTGCTTTCTAACATCACGTTTTTTAAATTTCAAACTTGTGTTCCATAACCCATTTGCTAGTAATAGAAGTATCTTTCAATTTTCCCTTGATATTAGTCAATAGAGTAGTTTTACATGTTCAGCTAATCTCATCAGATTGCAAACACCTTGCAAAAAGGACCATTCTATTTCCTCAGAGTTCAACAAGTTCATGTAGTTAGCAGGCGTACAAATACATCTATAATGCTGACTAAATCCCCTCATCACGCTCAAAACCAAAGTGTGTGTGTGTGAGACGAATGTCTAAAACCACTACTAGAACAATGCTATAGTAACCCAGAGAATGATGCCTTTTAAAAGAGAAAGAGGAGGATTAAACAACAAAAGTCACCTTAGCAATGTTTTCAAAAGTCACCGCATCGTTTAGTTTCCTAGAACAATAATCATACTTCTACTTTTTCAGAAATGCTTATTCTATCAACAAGTGTTTCAAACTCTACTTCTATCAAGCAACGGAAAAATATTGACAGTTAGTTAAATACTTACTTGGTGGTTCTGTAAGTATATTTATAGGTGACTTCTCGAGAAATCTGCCGAGCCAAGGCAAAAAGTTCATCTCTTCTTGTCAGCAGGGCATTATCCTTCACACAGAGTTGAGCAGCTGCTTCATTAACAGTGAGCTGGACATCCAAAACAGAGTTTCAAAATTAAGAACATTTTAATTTCATCAAAATGCAAAAGATTTCACTTAAAATATAAGAATGTCACACCATTATATAATGAAATCATAATTCATAAAAATAAGAATAGTATTTATTCCTAATTATTCCTAATGCCAAATTTCTGAAGAAAATCAACCAATCTGCCATCTCACAGAGCCCAAATTAATCATGATGGTCATCTTCATTTTATTTATTTATATGCTTTTTTTGGTTAGGTAGGAGAGTTTATAGACAACAAGGAAAATAAAAAGTGAAAAATATTCTGCATCTTGCTTATAAAAAAACCAAAATATCAGAATACAGGATTTGCTGACACCACTTCTCTAACCAAAAATCAATGTAGATAGTCTGACAGATTTTTTAAGAACTGACATGAAAATTCTTAAAAAGGAATCAAGACCATATGATTTTAAACATTTATCAAATCACTTAGTAAAAAACAGAGTTATCACATACTAGGGCTATATTGGAAAATCAAGGTCTTGGACTAATCTCTAAGATCCATCTAATTCTACCACGCTTTCATAATTCAATAATTATTAAATATTGCCAATATAGAGTTGCTAGTTGACCAAACACTTTGTACTAAAATTCTGTTATCATAAACACAAAATCGTAATTGTTTAACAAAGTAGAAAAATTTTCACATAATTTTGTCAGTATAAATAGATACAGGAAATTGTCAAGAGGTATATCAAATTTTTTTAATATGCAAAAGATGAACTTAACCAAGGCACGATGATTAGCAAAAAGAAAATGGGACGTGATGGCAGACAGACCTGAGAAGAGTCCTGCTCCATCATTTACCAGCTATGACTCTGGACATGCAAAACTTTTGAGAGGCTTGGTATTTGGTATTCTGAGAGGCAAAATGGGATAATATCACTATCCCAAAAGGCTCTAACAAGAATAGATGAGGAGACACACCTGGCACAAGGTTGTGGTTAGTGTTAGTTCTTGTTTCCGTTTCATAAGAAATCAGGTACAGCAGTACCCCCTTACCCACAGTTTTGCTGTCTGAGGTTTCAGTTACCTGTGGTCAACTGTGACCCAAAAATATTAAATGAAAAATTATACAAATAAACAATTCGTAAGTTTTAAACTGTGTGCCATCTCACTCTGTCTCGTCCGAGTGATGAATCATCCCTTTGTCTAGTACATCTACACTGTCTACACTCCTGGCCGTCAGTCACTTGGTGGCCATCTCAGTCATCAGATGGACTCTTTTGATATCTCAGTGCTCATGTTCCAGTTATCCTTATTTTACTCAACAGTGGCCCCAAAGTGCAAGAGCAGTAATGCTGGCATATTGTTCTAATTGTCCTACTTTATTATTATTAACAGTTATTGTTGTTAATCTCTTGCTGTGTCTAATTTATAAGTTAAATTTTACCATAGGTATGCATGTATAGGGACGAACAATGTATATAAGGTTTGGTACCATTTGCAGTTTCAGGCATCCAGCTGGGGGTCTTGGAATGTGTCCCTCACAGATAAGAGGGGACTACTGTAGTCACCCTTTCTCCCTACCCAGGCATCTCATCTTTATTTAGAATAATTTTTCTTACTTAAAATTTTTGAAAACAAAAATAAATAGCATGCAATCGTTCCATCCAGAATGACGATATTCTAATATACATTATTCCAATATTTCAGTGTACTTATAAACATTAAATATATATGTACATACAAATTTGTAATCTACTTTTTTCAGTATATTTTTTATTTCTACCAATGTATTAAGGCAGAGACACGGCTTGTTTACATTAGCATCTGGCACGGGTTGGAAGTTCAATATAAATCTGTTGACTGATGAATGAATTGAAAAATCCTTTATAATATCACTTTTACTACCCACACATACAATATTCCATTGTAGAAAACAGCAATATATTATTTAAACTACCATCGCCCTGGACATCGAACTACCTCCAGTTTTCCATGTACTATTTTAAAAAAAGCTGCATAAGAGATTCTTAAATGTGCACCTTTGCACACATATCCAACTATTTCTTTGCAATACATTCCTACAAATAGACCTGTTAGGTCACAGGGTATACTAAATTTTAAGAAATTTATACATTCCACCAAACTACCCTCAGAGAAGTTGCTCTAAATCATAATGCTGTTACAATGATTATATGATGAGTACATTTCCTACAATCTTGACCAACACTAGTTATTATCTTTTTAAAACTTTACCAATTTTACATTTCTAAAACAGCATTTGGTTATAATTTGCATCTCTTTGACTATGAAACTAAAGTTTTTTCTTACATCTTTGACTCATTACAATGTTTTGTTCTCTTAGAACTTCAGGAATTCTTTATTAACAGCGTCAACTCTTCATCATATGTAATTGGATTTTTTTTTTTAAAGTTTGTCATCAGCCATACAGTTTCTATGCTGTGGGTGACAGGCACAGAAAAACTCTTTCTACTCTAATAATATATAAATGTTCCATAATTTAGTCTAATCATTTTACTTTTCCCACCTAAGTATTTAAACCATCTAGAATGTGTTATGGTATATGGTATGACGTAGACATCTAACATCCTCCTCCCCAAATTTATTACTGTAATTTATATTGTTCTGAAACAATTAATTTGGCCACTGACAGCAAGTTATAATAATAAACCCAAGTTTCCTATTTTAAACCCTTAGCTGAATATGAAAGCATAATTGAAGGAAGAATTTATTTTCAGCCTTCTCCCCTCCTCCTAAAGAGTCATCAATAGATAAATTCCTCCCCTAAGTGCCTTTGAAAGGCACAATGTTATTGGAGTTAAAAGTGAAATGTATACTTTAAATAATGATTTTCAAAACAAATCAACTTCAGTTTCAGCATGGCAGTAGCTAAATGACCTTGAAGAGGATTCTCAAATACCTTTTTATGTAGCGATTTCTTTTTCATATTAATAAATCTACATTACTAAGGAAACGCTTGATTTTCAGTAAGGTGTTTTAACTGACAACGTTTCAGAGGTACTAGCTTATGCACAACCACAGAAAGTAACTTTTCAACACAAATTGAAAACAATATTCTAGTATTCCTTCTATTACCTTTCCAGAAACCAAGAAAAATAAACACAATGCATTCATTGTCACTGAATTCAGGCTCCCACAAACCAAAAAAGTAGACTAAACTCCAGGCCCTCAGGGAACCTGGTAAAAAACTGAGGCTGGAGAAATAACTCTAGCTCACCCCCGAGTTGTAATAAAAAGCTGATTCATGAAGCCTCTCCCTTAAAAACATGTGTTCTGTCAGTGTTACCCAGATTTCATGCTCCCTAGTTGCTAATAATGAACAAATCAATAACTCTCCCTTAAAAACATGTGTTCTGTCAGTGTTACCTAGATTTCATGCTCCCTAGTTGCTAATAATGAAATCAATAACGATTATGATATAATTACAAAAGAAAAATGAAAATATTCCCAAACAACTCGTCACTTGCTGCAGCACTGTTAGCTTTTTCTGAATGCCAATAATCTAATTTTGTTTAAAGGATAAAGTAACAAGATATTCTCCCTTACTGGTTTACTTATTTCCTCCATTTCCTCTTTTTGTGGCCCAAAATACCAAAATTCCACTCATTTCTTTATGTGAAAGATTTCTCAGAGTTTGCTTCCTTTTTGTTTTAGAGATGGAGTCTCACTCTGTCACCCAGGCTGGAATGCAGTGGCGCGGACTCAGTCTCCCGGGTTCAAGCGATTCTCCTGTCTCAGCCTCCCAAATTGCTGGGACTACAGGCATGCACCACCATGCCCGGATAATTTTTTTGTACTTTTAGTACAGACGGGGTTACATCATGTTGGCCAGGCTGGTCTCGAACTCCTGACTCAAGCAATTCGCCCACCTTGGCTTCCCAAAGTGCCGGGATTACAGGTGTGACCCACCACGCACGGCCTCTTAAAGTTAGCTTTCTATCTTTTATAACTGGACTTAAAAAGTGGACTCACTACAGTTATCTTTATCCTTAAAAAGAGTGATTTACTGATTCCTAAAAAAACTTTCTTTACAGGTTGTTAAAATTATAATCTCCAACAATTAAATGATTGTGACTTTAAGTACTGTCGGCACAAAAACACTGTGAACAACTGTGTGTTAGGGAGGCTCAAAAGGCAATCAGGACTTTCATTTCCAGCACTGGGAAGGCTAGGGTACCATTACTGGCCCCTCTCAGAAAAAAAACTAAAGTATATCAGGGCTAGAGGGGAGATACAAATAAAATAATGGGAAAAAATCCAAAATATTAGTCATATAATAAATGTAAATGGACCACATGTTCCAGTTAAAAAACAAAGAACGTCTGACTGGGTTCTTTAAAATCCAACTGATTAGTATTTATAAAAGATATATATAAAACATGGATTAGAAAGGCTGAAAATAAAAGGATGACATAAAGATATAATAAGCAGTAGGCCAGGTGTGGTGGCTCACGCCTGTAATCCCAACACTTTGGGAGGCTGAAGCAGATAGATCGCTTGAGCCCAGGAGTTCGAGAACAGCCTGGGCAACACGGAAACCCCGTCCCTACAAAAAGAGAGACAAAGAAAGAAAGAGAGAATGAGAGAAGAGAGAAAGAGAGAAACAGAGAGAGAGAGAGAGAAGGGGAGAGAGAGAAACAGAGAGAGAGAGAGAAGGGGAGAGAGAGAGAGAGAAAGAGAGAGAAAGAAGGGGGGAAGAGAGAGAGAGAGAGAGAGAGAGAGAGAGAGAGAGAGGGAGGGAGGGAGGAATTAGCTAGATGTGGTGGCACATGCCTGTGGTCCCAGCTACCCAGGAGGCTGAGTGGGAGAATCACCTAAGCCTGGGAGGTCGAGGATACAGTGAGCTGTGATCTCACCACTGCACTCCAGCTTGGGTGACAAAGTGAATCCTGTCTCCAAAAAAAAAAAAAAAAAAAAAGAGATGTAAAGATGTAATAGGCAATAATAGGCAATGACTAACAAAAAGAGAACTCATGTATTTATATCAACATTAAAGAAAACAGCTTTTTAAAGCAAAATTCATTATTAAAGATAAGATTACTGCATGATACAAAGAGAAACAGACGCTACAATCACAGTAAAAGTTTAGCACACAACTCTTTTTTTACTGACAAAGCAAGCAGACAAAATAGTTAAGAACCTAAGATTTGAAGAACAGAGTTAGTAAGCTTGTTAGAACAGACACATACAGAACACTCTACTAACAACCGCTTAAGATATCATTTCCAAACGTAAAAAACACAGACCACAGAGTGAACCATAACTAAACTCTCAACAAATTTTAAAGGGTTGGCATCACACAAACCATGTACTCTTGCCCTCAATGTAATTAAGTCAGAAATCATTAGGAAAAATAATTAAGGAAAAAAATTACTCATATTTGGAAATAAAGAAACACTTTTAAATAACTCATGGTCAGAAAATAAATCATAAAAGTAAAATAGAAAAATAATAACCTCATAACAAAACTTTGGGAATAACACTGAATCAATACATAGTGAAAATTTATACTTTAATTGCTCATATTAGAAAAAGAATGACTAAAAATTTATGAACTAAGCACCCAAATTAAGTTAGATAAGAACAATAAAATAACTAAGAGGAGACACATATATACATGCACACAGCACAAGCAAGAATAGCAACTAAGCCCACAGCGGCTTCTTCAAAAAGATCAGAGGTGGGCAAGTTTTTCTGTAAAAGGCCAGAGAGTAAGTATTTCAGGCTTTACGGGTCAAACAGCCTGTGTCACAACTACTTAACTCACCATTGTAGCTCAAAACCAGCCACAAACAGTACATAAATAAATAGGCCCAGCTGTGTGCCAATAAAAGTTTATTTATAAAAACAGGAGGTGAGTGAGACTGGGCACACAGACTCTAGTTTGCAGATCTCTGAAAAAGAATAAAATTGGCAAACCTTTGGCAAGGTTGTTTGGGGCAAAGGAGAGATAAGTGTACAACCAATATTAGGTCAATATTAGGTCTTAAAAAACTATAAATAATTTTATGCCACTAAGTTTGAAAACTTAGATGAAATGGACATTCTTAGAAAAATGTAACTTACCAAAACTGACTCAAGAAATACACTACCATAATTCGTTTTTAAAAATCACCAGAAGGAAAAGTCCAACATTTCAATTGTTAGATGCTGAAATCTATGAATTCTGAGATTGAGAGTTCAGAATAAAACAAGCTAACTTAATAATGTGTCCAAGTATATGCTGTTCTCAGATTCAGCATTCCTCCTCTCTCAAAGGTGAAATTGCTGGCCTCCTCTGACACACTCAGCCTTGACTTCTCAGCACTACAATGGAAACTGACCAAAGCTTGGCATCACTGTTTATTCTATAGGCCTGGGTCCTTATCTTGGTAACCTGCTTAGCACCCCAATGCCTGCAGAATTTCTTCTGCTCAGTCTACAGTTACCCGCTGACTACATTCTCCTCTTCTCCTTCCTATCTTTCTAGAGCTCTTTGACTAGAAGCTGCTATCTGCTGACAAATATTCTGTAATGCCAAATTATCTACCTGCTTACATTTCTGAGTATTACAAGTTACTACATTCTCTATTGCCTTGCTGTTCCCAAGTTTTAGTTGCTCTCTCCTCATCCATTCACCGATTTAAGATTGGGGGCACACTGCTTGCCTAGTTTACCACCTACTATCTGTTAACACCCTTTATGATAGATGCAACGCTGCCTGCTGGCTTTTTTCTGATATTGCTTCTGGGTTTGTCCCTTAGCACCTCCCGAACACCAGCAACGTGAGTGATTCTAAGCCTCAGAACTCACTCTCTTCACAATCTGACACCTATATAACAGACCGGACTTAGCCAGGTTGTAGGACTATCACTGATTCTTTAGCTTAAAAAGAAGGGGGGGGTGCTTAACAATAAGTCATTCTATAATTCTTTATGGTGTACATTTGGAAACAAGTTATATTATAAATATATAAACAAATATTTTTTTCTTATTACAAGAAAAATAATCTTATGTACTGAACAGTTGAAAAAAACTTACAGGTATAGATAGCTTCCTGAATTTCATCCACTAGTGACCTACATATAGCTCTATGTCTTGCAAGATTAAAAGAACAGTATCCACACAATTTATATGAAGAAAACCCTCAGAACAGTGAGATGAAGCCAACAATGAATTAAGAATAAGTCATATATTCCTTATGTGGAAATTGAGTACAAACTAGCAACATTCTTTAATCTCAGGAACTTAGAACTAAAAAAACTTCTGCTAATTGTAAATAATCAGGAGAAAAAAAGCAAAATTCTCATAATACCTAAAAGATATACCTAATAGTACCTTCTTTCAATTCCCTCAGGATTCTGTCATTTCTTCCAAGATCTTAGATATTTACTAGTTTTAAGAAAGCTTCCTGATTCACAAACATTTATTCTAAACTATATTACTGAACCAGATTCACATACTGGAGTTACAAGTAACAAGCAGGCCTAAGTTAAGTTTCAAAAACACAAGCCACAACTTCCAAAGCCCCCACCCCCACATTTCAGAAGCCTACTGGCATTCATTTTGAGTATTTCCTTATTTTGGGAAACCCACGGTCTCATTACTTAAATACCATGTGTACCTACTTATCTAAAGAGGCAAAGAGCCCGTTAGCGAAAGCTAAGTGTAAAATAATTCTTTTTAGATTTTTTAAAAGTAGGGTGTGATTTTTTTAAACTCAGGTTAACTAGGTTTGTTAATCTTTTAGAAATACTTTTATTTTGATAAAAATACAGGTATTTTGACTCAACTTTGTTGAGTTTCATCTGCTATGTTTTAAAAATTATAAGAAAACTAGATTACAGCATGAAACTAAAATTGCCAACACATTTTGCCTTTTGTTTTTCTACTAATGACAGCCATATAGCCCTTTTAGTGGATTCCTCTACTGGTTCAAAGGATACTCCCAAAATAGATCAAGTCACAGACTGGCTATGACTTAAGTCATTCTGCTAACCAATTATCTGATCTCAAGCTCCAACATTCACGTCTAAAATCATTTATTTAAAAAGATCAGGCTAGGTACAGTGGCTCAAACCTGTAATTCCAGCACTTTGGGAGGCCAAGGCAGTCATATCACTTGAGCCCAGGAGTCTGAGACCAGCCTGGGCAACATGGAGAGACTCCCATCTCTATAAAAAACTTAAAAAAAAAAATTAACTGGGTGTGGTGGCACACACCTGTTGTTGAAGCTACTCAAGAGGCTGAGCAGGGAGGACTGCTGGAGCCCTGGAAGTCGAGGCTGCACTCACTGCACTCCAGCCTGGGTGACGGAGCGAGATCTCCATCTCAAAAAAAAAAAAAAAAAAAAAAAAAAAAAATTAGCTATGAAATAGTCTTTTTAATTTTTGAAAACACATTTATTTTCCAAGCACTTATTGTGTAGACTCTGTGAATATAAAGATGAAGGAGACATTATCTCTGCCTTGAAGAAACCCAGAGTATACTGTGAAGCACAGACCAATACACAAATAAGTACAATAAGAAGTTGAAGTTATTGTGACAGAAGTATATGTAGGGATAAAAATGGAAAGGAAAGGTCATTCTATCTGAAGGAAAAGATAACAAAAAACACTTAAGCTTATTCTGGGCTGAGTTTTAAAGATGATGTGTCGACCAGATAGACGAGAAGAAAAGGAGTAAATGTTAAAGTTTATACACACACATAAAGTATGTATGTTATATGGAGAAAATGTTGTGTCTATACACACATATATACACACATGAACTTAAGCAGACTGTCTACAGTACTTACTATAAAGATAAAAATGTTTAATGCCAAACATCAAACCAAAACGATGTTCAAAGCAAGAATTCTTCCAACATTCATCAAATTGTTTTCTATGCAAGCTGAGAATTGCTTTAAGTTCTCGCGATTTTTACAAAATTATTTTCTTTAAAAAAAGCCTACAAAAATGTTTTTTAAAAGTTATATTTAAAACCTAGTTTTCTTAATTAAAAAACAAACTGCCTTTCAATTGCAAAGACTTTATGCTTTCACTGCTTAAATTCTGACATTTTTCTAAAAGTCACCTCATACTGTAGTTCCAAAGCTCAAACATGTTCAAGTTCAATACAAATATACCCCTAACACAATAAACATGGTCTATTTTCACAAAAGAGCTACGTGTTGCTAACACCTCAGTGTTTTTAATACTGCTTTCAGGGAGTGTATCACATTTGCGGCAAACTATTACCAAATTTATCTCTAACGACTAGCAACATGCCACACACACAGAGAAAGAACAACGCGGGCTTTGTACCTCATGGAGCGTGAGATGTTTCCCATCCTTCCTCTTTGAGTCAAATCTGCCGTATATTGCACTGTATTTCCGAATTTCCTCCTCTTTGTGTGGATCATCATCGTTCATCTCAAAGATGTGACCTATCATTTTGGCCAACTTCTTGTTGGTTTTTAGCAGCTCTTTCACTTCATTCAAGTCACTTTTCGGCAGTGTGGGGGCCATCCGCTCCACACACTCGGCCACAGAGAGCGCAGCGGCAGCATCCAGTGCCTCGCTGCTCTCCTTTGGGGACGCGGGGGAGCCCAGGTCTGCCGGGGAGAGGCTGTGCTCGCTCTCGGTGGCATGGTGCCCTTGCCAGAGTCTGGACTCACCAACACTCTGCAGTGCTAGGCTCCCGACCACATCTGACTTCCCCTGTCCCAAGCTCTGCACACAGGTGGTAGCAGCACATTTGGGGATTTTTAAATGAGGTTCCCGGGCATTGCTACTCCTTTCATAACTACTGCAGGATATTCCCAGCCATGTCGGTGACCCCTCTGGTAATTTATAGATGGGTATGCTACTGACAGGAAGGGAAGTCAGCGGCTGATTGAAAAGCCCAGGGTTTGTGACCCAGTCTCTCAAAGCCTTCTGCAGCCTTCTAACATGAAGGGGCTTGCTAGCCATGCCCACGAGTGCCATGATTTCCAAAAACTCCTCTTCTCCTGCTTCACAGAGTTGCTGGACATCATCACCACCTTGTTGGATAAAGGCATCGAAATAAGAAAGTAGATTGGCTTTTTGTAATATTCTATACAGCTGCAACTCCCCCAGGGTCCTGGGTAAGGCCGCAGCCATTACTCTGGATGGGTTTAACCTGCCAAAAAAAAAAAAAGTAAAAACTCATCATACTTGCTTCAAACTTCTTACACCAAATAGGTTAGACTACAGGTTTTAAGAACAAAAACAAGAAGCATCTGCATCGTGACTGCCTGTGAAGGCAGCATTCTCTCTACATACTTTATCTCGTTCTGCACTCCTAACAATCTTATAGGTCAGTAACTAAACTGACTTATTTTCCCAAAAGAGAATAACTGGTAAGCGGGAATCTGGAGGTTCAAACCAAGGCTCAAACCAAGGGTTCCATGTCCCGTATTTTTGGCTACATACTTTGCTACTGCCAAGGTATGGACGCAGGTGGAGTGAAAGACAATCAAATTTAGCAGGAGGTAAGAAGCAGAGGATGCTACCATTTGCTGAATACTTATTTTGCGCCAAGCAATACAATAAACACTTTACATTACACGTCTTAATTCTCACAAGGGCCCTGTGACACAGGTACAGTTATTCCCACTTTATTTTTTTATTTTTATTTTTATTTTTTTTTGAGATGGAGTCTGGCTCTGTCGCCCAGGCTGGAGTGCAGTGGCCGGATCTCAGCTCACTGCAAGCTCCGCCTCCCGGGTTTACACCATTCTCCTGCCTCAGCCTCCCGAGTAGCTGGGACTACAGGCGCCCGTCACCTCGCCTGGCTAGTTTTTTTGTATTTTTTAGTAGAGACGGGGTTTCACTGTGTTCGCCAGGATGGTCTCGATCTCCTGACCTCGTGATCTGCCCATCTCGGCCTCCCAAAGTGTTGGGATTACAGGCTTGAGCCACCGCGCCCGGCCAGTTATTCCCATTTTATAGAGAAAAAATGAGCAAGATGAGTCTGGCAGGCAGAGGAAGATAGCTTTCAGTATGAATTGGAGGTGAGAAATAGAAGGTGGTATATTTAGGAATCAAGAAAGAAGAGGTAGAGAAAAGTCAAACAAGTAAGTGACAAGACTTGGTGATCACTTAGATCTAAGTGAGGAAGGAAGTTTCCCTTTATTGACATTTATTGATGAAGAAAACAGTTACCGTTCATTTGCACTCTGTGGTTTAAGGAGAGTTACAGGTGACTATGAGATTACATCTGAGAGTTCAGAAATCTAACAGGCATTAGGGACACAGAAAAATAAGGATGATGGGATTCCCTTTCAAACACATGGCACTCCCACATGGCACAGGGTCGAATGCTTATGTAGAACGGCCCTGCATGCAAAATAATAGACTAGAATGTAACTATGTATTAGGGAGAGGGCTGTAGGATAAAATAAGGAGGGTAGGTGATCCCTCCAAAGCAGCAGCAGAAAGCCTAAGACAGAGCCAAAGATGAAACATACTTTTAGAGCTCAAGCAAGACAAAGAAGTCTGTTTTTAAAGAGACAGAACAAGACTCAGCAAAGTACTTCTTGACCTCTTAGCAGCCTTTAAAAGTTGTTCACAGTTGCCTGGAGACCTCCCACATACAAAGAGGAGTTGGCCAAGTACTTCCATTTAAGAGAAACAAATAAACTTGTAATCAAATGCACCCTTAGGATTAAAAGTACCCTGTAGCCCTCTATGGAGAAAATAACAGAAGGCTAAAAGAACATGTGCATCAGAGAAAAATGGAAGGCCCACTCTCAACTCTGACAGTATGCAGTAACAGTTAATGGGGACATCCCTGGAAGCCAAGAAGTCACCGAACTTGGGACTTTTGTTTTTTGCCACCAATCAGAATGCTACACAAAATTCTAGTCTCAGCCACTCCAAGCCAGGAGAATAGGTGTCCCTACCACTCTAAGCACTGACTACTGGAAGCCCTATCTCCTGGAACCTGTGTGTCATCCACAATCTGTTTTGACTTCCTCAAATTTTATGTCTCTTTCTTTGCAAGGGCGAGTATGGGCATAACCAGGTTACCTGATGACTTCCCAAAAGACAACAAAGGCTGAATTAGGGCCCAGTAGCTTCTACTAACATCCAGGAAATCACTTGGGGTGCTTTTGAAAAATACAGTTTCCCAGGTGCCTGAGATGCATCTCAGGAGACTCCCATGATTAGGCAAATCTGACAAACTGCACAAGATTCCTACTTAATAAATCCTCCAGGCACCACAAACTCCTACAGATCCTGTGATGATCCAGGTAATTCTTTAGGTCAACCTTCACATTCATGCCACCTCAGTACTCTTGATAAAAAAACGTTCTTGCATCTTCTAAATCACCTAAAGGAGGCTCTGCGTGTCCTTCCACTCCAGGGAGAGTCTGTCATCCACCTGGGCACTAACTCACAACAACAGAGCTTTCAGGAGTTACAGACCCAAGTTTAGGGCTATATTAAACTACACTATACCAAATAGAAGGCCTGCTATAAAGTGTTGGAAGTGGAAGAAAGGAAACTTACTTTCCTATCATATACCTCATGCAATTCCTTCACAGGCTTTCGATGCAAGAATACAAAAAAAAAAAAAAAAAAAAAAAAAAAAAAAGGACATGTATAATGTGAATATACATACACATGATCAAAATAGACTGTGTAAGACACAGAAGTTCCAAGACATGGGGCTTCCCAGTAGTACACACACAGTCTTTTTTTTTTTTTTTTAATAAGAGGACTGTAACTTTGCAAGGTTTACACGGTGATCAATTAACTCACCATATGTACTTCTCACATTATGGAATAGAGGAGAGATTACATGAGGAAATCTGGAAAAATACTTTTTAATCTTTTTATGAGCAATAAGAAAAAAATATCTATGTTAGACAAATACAAAAGAGAAACTTAAGAACAAAAACACCCAAGCTTATATTTTGTTCTTCTGAGATAAGGCAATGATTTTAGAAAACAATTTTCAAGTTTTATCCTTTTTCATCTTTACCGATTTAAAAAAAATGAAACCCCCTAGTTCTTAAGAGAAAGCCCTCTGTATGGGTAAGAAAGTAGTTATGAATATAATATCTCCATAAAGACTGATAGGACCAAGTGTACATTTCCAAAGCCAAGATAACAGATGCAAGATAACTAAGTAACCGATTCGGTCCTGGAGGCTTTCTAGAGGCCCACACTTACTACTGGGAAAGGAGTTTTCCTACTAAGCTTTTGCTTTAAGAGAATGTTTCAGTTTCCTTCCAAAGCCTGCTGTGGTAATTTAAACACCCACCCCTTCATACATTAACTTGATGTGATTTGAAAGAAAACTTTTAAGAGATTTTCTGTTTTCACAAAATCTGTAACCATTAATGCTTCAACATGAAGGTCAAATAAGTCAAAAGAAAGCTTCTACCTGTATCCCTCCAATCTGAAGTAAATATAAAATGGGTCCTTAACATGTTACATACAGGTAGCTTATAGTATTGTAAATCTACTCAGCTGAAAACTACTGTTACCTGACCTTTTCAAGATATCCTGGAACGACCACTCTGAGTCTGATTTTTCAACGAATTCCAGTTAAGAGAAACCAGTTAACTGCATTCAAAAGTTAACTCTGAGGCCTTGCTGCCAATGTACAGCAAACTTCTACTTCCACTAGCTTAAATGTTCCTCCCCCTGCTCAGTCCAATGAAAAGAATCCCAATGATGTCAGGGGAAGAGGAATTAAACAATGCATTAAGACCATTTGTTGTTGTTATTCACTGATCTTTTACACAGTAATCATTTGTTACAAAACTTTTCTAAAAACTCACTTTGGCTCCTTACAGGGTAGCATCAGTCACCTGCCAGATTCCAACTGTGCTAAGTGAAGGAAGGAGCTAGTCTGGCCCACAAAGTACTGGTCAACTGCTATTTTGCTATGGAAAACAAAATTTCCCTAACAGTCTCCAAGCTGGGATGTGAGGATTTTTTGATAGGACAGAGGCCTTTGTCACTAGGGAAAAGAAGAACCATTCCTTCGAACCTGACTCAGGCCAGCTTGTTTTCTGGGCTCACCATTCTATCCAAACTCTGGGCCTCTCTCTCATTAATCTCTCTGATACATGGTATCACTCCTTGAGATGCTCTTCGCCTTACTTTGGTAATGCTGCCTTATTTGTTTTTCCTTCTTTCTCTCATTATATTCTAAGAATTCTCCAAATTTTAATATTGCAGCTCTTTTCTATTGTGTGCCCATGATTTTCTTTTGATGATCTCACCCATTTCCAGGCTTTAATTATCCCTATAGGCAGATGACCTCCAAATCTGTATTTGTAGCTTGGACCAGGGCCATGGAGTGGCTCCAAGTGTTCCCAAATCCAAATGCACACAAAGCACTGACTGCCGAGTGAAAATGATGCCTCTCACACACGTCTACTTTGCAAATGAAGGTAAACAGACACTTCTGTTATGTAGTAAAATAAAACCCACTTAAAAGTGTAACTGAAGTTTTGTTTTGTCTTTATATGTACTCTCAAAAAACAAATACTAAAAGTAGTCATGAATATTTGCTATTACTTATTTAAAAAGCTATCCTCACACCTGAAAAGTTCAGAACCATCAGCCCAAATTGTTCTTCTAAACCGTAATTTGGCGTTCCACCTGGGCACTGTCAACACCTCAAATCTGATGTGTCTGAAAGCAAGTACATTCTCTCATTTTCTTCCCCTCTTCCAGATTCCCAAGTCCACTTCTTTCCAACTCTCTTAGTTCTTTCAGTTGCCCCGCGAGTCTTTCAGTTTCCAGGATTTAAGTAAGTTTGGATTCCGTTTTTGCTTTTGGTTCTTTCTTCCTCAAATCTACATGTCCTTAGGCTACACCACTTCTTTCTCTGCCTCAAGAGCACCAGATTCAACTTTGAAAAAAGCTCCTTCAACTTCAATAGATCCCGCACTGCAATGCTAAGTTTACAAAGTTGCAAACTTCTCCACTAGTGCATAAAGAAATCCACTACTCATATAGGCATCCCAGACCCAAGCCTATCTCTTTCCAGCCTTTCTCTGTTCCTTAACACACCCATATACTTGTTCCAAGCAGATACATTAGGCGTTCCTCAAATATGCATTCCACTTCCCTGCTCCTGTGCCAGGTATCCTCTCTCCCTCCAACCTCCACAGCCTTTCCCAAAATGTCCTTCCCACTACCCCTGGCTGCCGCTGTCCTCGCCCTTCTCCCAACTCCACAACACTTTGTCTCTCTCTCTTATATTTTGAACTTATTCAAATACACCATGAACTAAGCCAGTTCCGGGGAACAGAGGAAAGACAGCTCTTCATGGAGAGTCAGTTAACAGCAAGGAGAAAGACAAGCAGCAGAGACTCACACGATGTGGTAAATGCTGTGCAGCTGTGAAGGAGTCATGGCCCAAGGAAGGCAACCTGCCTGGCTCTGCAGAACAAGTCACTGTTAGGTTATAAGCACCCCGAGGGCAGAATTAGGTTTCATTACTCTTTTGTCCCCCTTTATTCCTAGCAAAGTTTCTATGATAAATAACATCTCTGGAAAGGTTGCTGTGCAATGAAACCCAATGTCTGAGTCAGAATCTGATCAGCAACCTTTCATATTCCAAAACGGAGGCCTTCTGTGTAAACCGGTATCTCAATGAATTGCCAATCCATTAACAGGGCATTCTGTTACTTTAGCTACAATCCTTTTCATTCTCTCATCCTTAATACTTGTTCTTTCTTAAAAAGCTATATGGTGCACTCCTATAACATGGCTATTCTCCCAAGAAAGCAAAAGATGCTCTCCCAATACAGGAACTACAAGTGGTTAGTGTTATACATCATGGATCGAGTCCGGCCCCAACACCTGCCTTTTAAGAATTCAAGTTCAGTCATGAGATCCTAGGTCTTTGCTTCTCTGTTCCTATAAACACGGTGTAAGTCATCATCAAATATCTCATTAATAATCCATATAGTCAAAGGGATTTATAATCACTGTTCTTGCATCTTCTCCCCGCCATGCTATGGGAATCATTATTATATACACATACACAAACATATATAGCAATACACATATGCACACGCCTCCAGGAGTGGGAAGAAAGCAAGGGCAAAATCCTAGTAAGGCTTGACTTATTTATGCAGAAGACTAGAAATTCCTTCCCCCAACGCAGCCTGCAATTTTTACTTTAAAATTATCTGAGTCAATAGCAACCTCTTACAGACTTACAAAAAATGTGAAAAACCTTGGAAAGAGTTAAGAGCTCATGAGTCATTTACAGATTAAGGTAAATTAGTTCCACCAGATTGTTTTCCTCTTAACATCTAGACAAGATCTGATGCACGTTAATGAAATATTGAGATGGGAAATAGGGACAATGAAAATAGGAAATCTGAGGACAGAAAGACTACACTTAGAGCCTCTGAAGTAGTCCAAGTTTAGGAGAGTATAGCTTGAAGGTACAGGGGCCTGGGAGAAGGAGAAGGGTGAAATGGGTACACCAGAGGCTGAAACTGAAAAGGTTTATAAAAAGCAAGAATCTGACTCAGGGAAGGATGAGCCTCTATGTCAGGGGTGTCCAATCTTTTGGCTTCCCTGAGCCACATTGGAAGAAGAATTGTCTTGGGCCACACAAAAAATACACTAACGATAGCTGATGAGCTTTTAAAAAAAAAATGGCAAAAAAGCCTCATAATGTTTTAAGAAAGTTTACACATTTGCATTGGGCCGCATTCAAAGCCCTCCTGGGCTGCGTGCAACCACAGGCCTCAGGTTGGACAAGCTTGCTCTATGCAATTAATTATTTTTGCTTTTATTCTCATCCTAGAACCCAGAACTCAAGCTAAAATGATTAAATGGAGTTCAGCTACACTTTATGAGTTACTTAAGATTGCAAGGTTGGCCTAAGTACTAACTCCCATGTGTGTTTCAAGTTCCAAATGATTTACCTGGGCACATATTAGTAAGCGGTGTACCATATAAATCAAGACACTTTTGGACCTTAGCTATGAATTAAATATATACCTTCTAGTGAATTGAGGGTAATTTGGGAAACTTAAAATGTCATCTCTTACTGATTTGTTTCTAAACTCCGAATGAAGTTGGAAAAAAATTTTAGAGCCGGGCGCAGTGGCTCAAGCCTGTAATCCCAGCACTTTGGGAGGCCGAGACGGGCGGATCACGAGGTCAGGAGATCGAGACCATCCTGGCTAACACCGTGAAACCCCGTCTCTACTAAAAAATACAAAAAACTAGCCGGGCGTGGTGGCGGGTGCCTGTAGTCCCAGCTACTCGGGAGGCTGAGGCAGGAGAATGGCGTGAATCTGGGGGGCGGAGCTTGCAGCGAGCCGAGATCGCGCCACTGCACTCCAGCCTGGGGCGACAGAGCGAGACTCCGTCTCAAAAAAAAAAAAAAAAAAAAAAAAAAAAAAAAAAAAAATTTAGAGACACCTTAAAATTTTAATAAAAATTTTCAGTGTGAGATTAAATTTACTTGCCAAAATTAGAAAAAACTAAACCAGATTTATTTTGCTAAATAACTATGTATTCATTTAACTATAATAACAATAAGCAAATACTAGCATTTCATATAATGGTTGGAAATCCTCAACCAACCTACCATCAAGTCATTTAACAAACATTAATTACCCACTGAGTACAGAGTATGCAGGCAATATTTATAAGTTTTTTCACCTTTTCAGAAGTTTCTCTGTAAAAATCATTAAATTAATATACTATGCAAATTAATGGGTCACCCCCTAAATACAATGTAGTGAGAAATGACAAACTCTTTGAAAGCTTAATGGTATGTTTTAGCTTTGCGAAGTCTCACAAGACGAGGATCACTATTTTTTCCAAGCATCAACTTCTCAAATTTCCCACTTGTTCCATTATTAAGTTTAAGGAGTATATTCTGTTGTATGACTTATTGAACATGTCAGATCAGAAAGGGAATTTGCATTTAATATAGTAACTGTACCATTCTATTGTTGAAAAGGATAAAACAAGCAGGTAAGATAAAAATAAATTCGAAGCAAAGGGGCTAGTAACCTTCTATTATGCTCAAGTGGGTATTATTTATGCTATAATATGTTTAGCAAATTCCACAATGAAATATGCATAGATGGGTTGATTACACATTAGCATGATCTTAAACTGTTCAAAACATATTATAAAATGGTCACTTCCATCCAAAACACAGCTTTGCATTTAAAGGTAAATTTTACAAAGATTTCATTTCCAAAAATGCACATAAATAGCACTCACAAAAAACAGCTGCAGGCTTGTTATAATGGAAGAAATGAGTCCTAAGTCTTAGGCCAATGAAACCTGACGTAACTTCGGAGGCTAAGGTGGGCTAATCCCTTGGCCCAGGAGTTTGAGGCCAACCTGGGTAACATAGCGAGACCCCGTGTCTATATTTTCTTTAGAAACTGACATACTTCTGTTTTCATCCAACCTGAACTTTAAATATTTAAAGTTCATTAACAAATTCGTCAAAGATGTCCCCCACTTTATAATTTTTTTCTTTCAAAGAAGCATCCACGGTACAAACCCCCCCAAATATTTAATAAACCAATAGGCTCTTAGCTATAGCGTGATGAAAATACCTAATGCTTTCACTGTTTCTCTAAGGAGAATAAACATCTATTAACTTTCTCATACGACAGTGGATGTTATTTGCCACTTACAAAAAAGAGATTGCTCAATTGAATTAATAATTTTGAAATGAGATAAAGTATTTATTAGATAGACCAAGTTATTTACTAGACATATAAGCTTACTAAACGTCCTTGTGACAGCCATAGTAATCCTAAGAATTTGTCATTTGAATTACATTCATAATTAGCAGGCAGAATAAAATAAAAATCTACAGTGCCTCAATGTTTTCATTATTACTATTATTACTGATACCTTCACAAGTAACAAGAGACCATCAGAGCCAAGAAAAAAAAAATTTTTTAATAGCGAAATGGCATATTAACTTTAGTGCAAAATGGCAAAAATAATAAAATTGAAACAAGAACGCTTCTTCCAGAAGTTCCTTGAAATTTTCTTTCAAGACCTAATGTTCCAATATCTAATACCAAATCAGGGATAAAAAAGGCTGACCTAGCCAGCCATCTACAGTCTCATGAAAATTCTTATTTGTATAATACCGATGACAAAATATATTTTTAAAAATGAAAGGATAGTATTAAATGTCTTAAAGGACACAAATATGGAGGAGAAAAAGATAGCCTTTCATCTAAGAGCCACTTTTACTGGCACTCAGATTAGATCAGAAGCAGCTCTTTCAGGTCTTCAGGAAAAGCTCAACCTCCACCCAAAACAGAAAAAGCAAATCCTATGCATCTTCTCTTTCTCATACTTCTCATAATACACACACAGATTATGAAATATCATAATTGAGTATGTTGTTCAGGGAAAAATTTTCAAAAAAGTGAAAACCTAGGAAGGTAAGTCATTGCGTGAATACTTTAACAACAGCTAAGCATTTCCTACGTGACTAATCTATTTTAAATTCGGTTCCTCTGTTCCTATGCAATCTCATATTATCTATTAAAACTGCCAAAATATTTTTAAACAAGATCTGAGAATTCCTCTTTCAGCTTCTGATCTTTGCACTCCTTGAGTTGGCAGACACGTCACTGGCAAACCAACTGGTAGTGACAAGTTACTCCAAATCGACTCTTTCAGATGAAATTTTAAATTAACAGCCATCCCAAAATTTTCGGTGCCTCCCGAATCTCAGGAAGCGAGGGGTAAGTACATGCAACTCTACGATTCCTCCCGATCACTTGCTGCAAAACTTGGTCTGCAGCATCTACAAATGCATATTCCATCTCAGCTATCCCTTTCCCCAATATCCTTCAACATTCAGGCTCATCAGAAGTGTCGTTTCCTAACTCAAGCTTTGGAAACTCTGAGCTTGCAGACCACAAAGATTGGACAGTATTTTCAGGGTTTCTCCATGATAAGGTCACACACACACCTCTGCATCCAAGGCTTGTACGTCCCACATGTTTGCAAATTCCTCATCGGCCTTAGAGGCACAAAGAGTTTCTCGCTTCCCTGCACCTCAGTGCCAAGTTTCTGTAAGCCTCTTCCATGCAAAACTCTCCTTCCGCTTTTAAAAAGAAAACTACATTCGGAAGGGGAGGATACCCAAGAAGAAAATCGAGACGGTAAGTGCAGCACTTTTATAAAGTAAACAAACAAAAAGACCGCCCTGACAAAGGCGACTGCAAAACTCTGGGGCTGGCGCTCACAACCCACATCGCACACCCCCACAGCGCCCCACGGTTCCTCCGAGCGCCGCGAGACGCCCCCAGCCCCCTTAGCAGAACGGACTCGGCACCCCAAGCTTTCTCGGAGGGAAAATGCACGAGTCAGGGCCGCGCTCCCCGCGGCCCTGGCACACCGAATGTCTCCGGGAATCGCCCACACGAGCCCGGGGCCGCCCTCTCCTTCCGGCGGCGGCCGCGCGGAGCCCACTCCCCGGACACCGCCCCCAAAGTGCCCGCGCGGCCCCGCGACTCCGCCGCCCCAAGTTCGCCCGCGGCCGCTCTGCCGCGAAAGCGTCCCGTACTTGGCGGACCGGGAGTGGCGACCGTCCGCTTCGGTACGTACTCAGCCAGCGGCTGCAGCGGTCTTGGCGCGCTCTCCCCGAGGACTGCTCAGCCCCAACTCCGAAGCGACGGCCCCCGGCTGTCCCTCCTCTGGCGGCTGCAGGAGCCGGGACGCCCCCGCTCCCATCGAGGGGGGAAGGGAAGGTGGTGGGCGCGCTCTCTCTGCTCCCCCCGCTAGCTCAGGCCCGCCGCTTCTTCCCGCCCACCCGCCCCGACGGCGCTCGCTTGGCCGCGGCGGCGGCTCCTCCGGGCTGCGGCGCGCGGGCGGCGGCGGCGGCAGCGCCTCCCCCGCCGCGCCCTGCCCTCCCCTCCCCTGCTTTCCCCTACCCTGCCTTCCCCGCGCGGGCTGCACCCTCCTCCCCCTCCCCCGCCCGCCTCCGCCGCCTCCACTCCCCCACCCCGCGCTGTCACATTGGGAGATTCCGCTCTTGCTACATTCGCCGCTCCGGCTGCCGCCCACGCGCGGCCGAGTGACGCAGATCCCGGCGTGGGCCGCCGCCGGGCGGGGGCGGGGGCGGCCGCTGGGCCCGGGGCTCTGCCCCTTCCCGCCGCCCCCTCCGCGGAATCCGGAGGGCGGCCCATTCACACGGCAGCTGGGAGGAACCAAGTGGGCGCCGGGAGTGGGCGGCTCCCGCGAGTCCCGCTCCGGGCGCGGGGAGGGGACGACCAGGAGGGAGACGGGTGGGGGACGCCGCCTCGGGCCTGCTCTCCAGCTGCGGAGTGAACTGGGAAGATTTGCAATTAAAAAAAAAAATTATGTGTGAGGTTCCCGATATAGTATTTCAAAGAGCACACCCGCCAAATCCAACATCCCCTAGGAGGCTGACTTTAAAAAAAAAAAAAAAAAAAAAACCGCGCCGGGCTGCCCTCGCCCCCGCAAGCTCGGGGCGGAGGCGGGGAGGCAGGTGGTCCAGGTGCGCCCCTGCCCCGGGGGCGAGGCATCCGGCGGGAGGGTGGCAGCGACCGCACAGAGGAAGGGGCGGCAGGTGCGCGGCGCTGGAAGAACCGGCGGCTGGGAGAGCATCTCTGCCTCGCCCATCATGCCCCCTCCTCACCTCCGCCCTGGCATTGGGACCGGAGGAGGAGGGAGGAATAGAGCCAGGGAGTGCGAAGTACACCTTTGACAACTGTCGAGCTAGCCGGGTAACTTAATTCCAACCTTTTTAACCTCCTGAAAATCTGCCTTTTATTTTATTGTTTAATGTTTTCTGTGTCCACGGTGTAGAAAAACTACGGCGCTAGTATAGTGCTAGTGTGTGTTAAATTAGAGTTCCCAAGGCACAATATAGAATTTTTTTGTTTGCATAAACTTTGCTAACTGGAGTATTAAAGCACCTTCAAAAATGTACTTAAGCTGGCCAGGGCTCACGCCTGTAATCCCAGCACTTTGGGAGACCGAGGCGGGCGGATCACCTGAGGTCAGGAGTTCGACACCAGCCTGGCCAACGTGGTGAAATCCCTTCTCTACAAAAAATACAAAACTAGCCGGGCGTGGTGGCGCATGCCTGAAATCCCAGCTACTCGGGAGGCTGAGGCAGGAGAATCGCTTGAACCCGGGAGGCAGAGGTTGCAGTGACCCGAGATTGTGCCATTGCACTCCAGCTTGGGCAACAAGAGCGAAACTCCGTCTCAAAAAAAAAAAAAAAAAAAAAAAAAAAAGTACTTAAGCTATTGCCAAAAAAATTTTGGAAGTCTATTTTTTAAATCGATATTTCCATTCTTTGCAAAAAATGGAAAAATTAAAGAATTTTAGCATTGTGTTCTTGAAGATTAGAGAGCATTCGTTAATATAAAACTACTGCAAACACAGGTAGAATCCCATTTTAACATACACATAAAAATTCAGTTTTATAGGAGGCCATTCCCACATCCTGGCTGGCCTCCCAGAGTGTGCCTACTTCGCTGATGGGGATACAAGGCATTCTTTGAGATGGGAAATTCTTCAAACCACATCTTTATGTTGCAGCAATGGATAGGATGATGATGATATTGAAAGAAAAAGACTTTAATAAAGTACAGAACCTCTTTTTTTTTTTTTTTTGCGAAATCATGTTATAGAAATGAGTAATGCCACAATGGAATATATATAATTAAAGTTAAATCTTTTCAATATTAGTGACAGGTTTTGTCTGGAGTAGTTGAGTTGATATTTCAAAAGAGTAAGTCTGCTTAATTCCTGAAATTCTTCAACTGCAGAAATCACTGCTGGAAGTTTCTCTTAGTCTCCCTAATTGTCACGGTTTTTGCAGCTGTGGATCCTGTTCTACTAAAGAGAAAGGTGGTTATGTTAAAGAAGATTGAGCCAATTTCTTGGCTGCTGGGGAAGGTAATGTTCAGGCAACGAAATCTGCAAAATTCTCTTCTAATTCCTCTCTGGAATCTTGATGTTTTGCAAACATTGTTGGTTCTGAACAGCTAGAGAAAAAGAACTTTTTTCCATAAAGATGTATAATCACTGATTCATGAGTTACAAAATTAGTAGTCTTACCTGAACTATTGAGGCTTCAAGTGGAATTGTTTCCAGAGTTGGAAGAAACAACATTAAATCCTCTTCCCAAGCTTGTCTGTGTCTGGCTGAACATGATGCTGAAAAGGAAATGTGTCAGGGCAGATAACTTTTTCTTCTGACTTGTAACTGATTTCTACAGTTAAACAGTGGAATCTATCCTTGTTTGTTTTCTGGGCACATTTAGATAGTGTATTCTTCCCACATTAAGAATGGCATTTTTGGCCCACTTTACTTTGCCTTAAACGCCCTATGGTGCTGGGGGAAGTGGTGGGAGGAAGGAAAATGAAGGAAAGATAAAATTTTAAGCTTTTAAGCATCCAATTCCATATATTTATATGACAACACTGTAGTCAATATGGTAGCTCAAAAAGAACTGAAGCATCGCCTGTATGTGAGACAAGTCAGACGATGGATTCTTTTTTTCTACCTTACCAGTTTTTGTCACTCATGCCATCCCTAATACCTCCTCTGGACTCCAGCACACACACAGTCTTCTCCCACTCCCACGCTCTGAGGATTTGTTAGAGGAAAGCAAAGAGATGCACATTCCATCCTGGAAGGTAACAATTATGGTGTCTGATTATCCTCTGAAGGCCCTCTGGAAGAGATCAAACAGTTTCAAGGCTTTAGTGTGTTCTTGGAGGCATCCCAGACAGGTGTAAGAATGTGGTAACACAAATAGTTCCCATTCAGACCACTTTGGATATCTTTTGTTAAACGTCCATGCAATAGTTTTGGTTTCTCCTGGTGTGATTTTATTATAAATACCTGTACATTGAAGTTACTCATTTATTCAGTACAGCTTGTTGAGCATCAAGAATGTGCCAGGTTTAGGGCTGGATGCTTGGAACACAAAGACAAGTAAGTCATGGATGGTTCCCTGCCCCCAGGGCTTTGCTATAAAACAGTGAAAATAAGGAGAACAAAAGGAAGTCTAAAAGACAAAGGAAAATGTTTTGTCTCCGTTTATAGTTTTTATTATCTTTTCATGCACTCTAAAAGATGAATATAAAAACTAATTACTGAGGAATGAGACTACATTATTTTTGTAATACTCCTAATGCAAATCACAGTAAAATAAAAATAATTTTCTTATAAATGGAAAATCACGTTTCATGTTACATTTCAATAAGAGCCTAAAGGACATGGATGTAATTTCCAAGAAGGCAGAATTTTTTATTAGCTATGGCATTTTATTAACTGCTATATCTTCAGTGGCTAGAACACTGGCTGACGCATACTAGTCACTTAATAAATATTTGTTGAATAAATGAAATGGAAAACATGAATAACAGTTTTTGTATTTTGTAGATGTTATTAGCATGAATTGTATTTCCTAATAGAAGTGTCTAAAATATGATGCCTACTTCTGATTAAATATATAACATTTTCAATAAAATATTAAGAGTTAGAATATGTTTTGAAGCAGTGTATAAATTGTGAAGTAATTTTAGAATGTTGTAAAGTAATTCATATTAGATTTTCAGGTACAGAATTTCTTTTTAAATAAATGACAAAGTGTTAATAAATACACCAGATTCTGAATTTTTAACACCATTTGGAAAGTGGCCTGAGAAATATATCAAATTCTGTTTTTTATCTATTATTCATGTGTTTATTCTTAGCTCTCTCTCTTGCAAATATCATCCCAGGCTTATTCCTTATCTATAAAAGTAAGGGCAAGACAGAGCTACTTCTGATGGCTTAAATAAATATCACTTGTACAGTTTTAAATTTTGAAAACACTTTTTTAAAAATTTGAAAGCCTTCTTTCAGGTCGTTGACTTGGTTTTTGTTTTTTACCTGTTAGGAGTAGATTTGGGAGAAGCTTATTTTACAGGCCTGTTCATAATTTTAATCCGTACTGTGGAGTGTGTCACAGGACACAGCCAGATCACCAGATGTATTTCCCTTCTCAGAAAACCAGATTTCCCCTCTCAAGTTGTTGTTGTTGTTTAACTTTTATTTTAGGTTGAGGGGCACATGTGGTTTGTTACATAGGTAAACGCGTCACTGGGGTTCATTGTACTGATTATTTCATCACCCCGGTATTAAGCCCACTACCCAATAGTTGTCTTTTCTCCCCCTCTCCCTCCTCCCACTCCTCACACTCAAGTAGACCCCGGTGTCTGTTGTTTCCTTCTTCATGTCCATGAATTCTTATCATTTAGCTCCCACTTGTAAGTGAGAGCCTGAGGTATTTGATTTTCTGTTCCTGGGTTAGTTTGCTAAGGGTAACAGCCTCCAGCTCCATCCATGTTCCCACAAAAGACATGAACTCGTTCTTTTTTTATGGCTGCTCTCAAGTTTAAAAATTAAAGAAAAGGAATAATTTCTTTCTGCTTCTGAATGGAAGTTGAAATTCATGGAAAATAGAATATAACGTATGCCACTGAAAATATACAGTCAGTATATATGACACACCTTTGAACACAAGACCAGTCAATGGTAAATGAACACTGCTCCTTCACTTTGTCCTCTGATGACTCTGTCAAAGCACAGAAGCATGCTGAGATGATTCGATATGGAAGATGAACGTTGACATTAAATAGCAGTAAACCACATACTGAAACAAGCTATTCCCTTTTCAATTCTTTCAGTCCTTTGAAGGAAGAAATTTAAATTGGTGCCAGTATGTCTGTAATCCCTCTAATACTTGGTGAATTCTGTTTTTTTTTTTTTTACAACGAGGAAACAGGCTTCAGCTCAGAGCCTTTGGCAGGCCTCAGTATATAGCTAGAATTTAATAGCACTGTTTTCCTTGTATTTGTTTTTATGGTTTTCTTCTATTGAGGCAAATTAGATTCATTATGCATTTAGAACAATGATCTCAAAATACCTTTTAAATAGATTTCCTTGAGCAAAAACCCTTAATTTTAAAATGAGAACTATTAAGTAAACTCTTTGTTTGTTTGTTTTTGTTTTTGAGACAGGGTCTCACTCTGTCACCCAGGCTAGAGTACAGTGGCACAATCACGGCTTTCACTGCAGCCTCAACCTCCCAGGCTCCAGTGATCTTCCCACCTCAGTCTACTAAATAGCTGAGACTATAGGCGCACCACCATGCCCGGCTAATTTTTGTGTTTTTTATAGAAACGGAGTTTCACCATGTTGGCCAGACTGGTCTCGAACTCCTGGGTTCAAGCTCACCTCCCAAGGGTAAATGCTATTTTAGTGGTGCAAGAAAATAATAACTAACATGTATTGAGTGCCTAGTAAGTGCTGTAGCACTTTATCGGTACTAATTCATCTTATCCTCGTAACAGCGCTATAAAGTATGCAGTATTATTCACTTCATTCTCTGGTAGAACTGAGGAAACTGAAATGTGGGGTACTAAAATAACCTGTTTAGGTAACATGGGAGAGCCAGGCTTTGAGGCCAAGAGTTCTGTCCCACAGCCTATGTCTGGACCATTACACAAATAGCTCTAAGCAGCCAAGTCAGTGCTGGAGGTTTCAGAAACACTGACACAAGTGTTTCTCCCATCTTTAAAGGTCCAGTTTAACTTCCTTGAAGATCACCGTGAGCTCCACCTTCCTCTGTAGCTTCTGCTTTCCCTAACTCCCATTCCACTTCTCTTTTGTACCACATGGAAGGCTCATAGTTATTTATGCATTTTTACTTAATTTATATTTATCCTAAGTATACAGTAAGGCCCCCTTGGAAAGAGCAACTATGCCTTATACTTCTATTGAATTCAGTAAATATATGTTTAAAAGGGGTTTTAAGAAATTGTTATGAAAACTGCTTCAATGATTAGTGCATTATTTTAGCATTTGCAAAAATAGGGGATTCTTTTGACAAATTAAAAAAAAAAAAACATTCCACTTTGTGAAACTAAAAAAAAGTTTTCAGCGAAAAAAAAATGTAGGAAGTTGGTAGTGATTTTGACTTTTGAATGAAAATCTCACTGAAAGAGCATTAATTTATTACTTTTGGAAAGATTTCTTGCTTTAAAATGCTTCAGTAATTCCAAACAAAAGAATAGATTTAAAATGTTCTTAGAGGAGAGGAAGAATAACATTATGGCTTATGACCTACAAGATCTAAGATACAATATAATTCTTGCCTATTATTGCCTCAGAACAATTCTATACTTAACAAATTTTCCACTCTGTGTGGTGGTAGCCCTACAATTAACTGAGTCATGTACAATATTCATATTACCAGAATATAATTAAAATTTCCCTTATTTTGCAATATGAAATTCAAAGCTTTGGAAGTGTATTGTAGACTAAATAAACTTGTAAATGCATGGACATTTGAATATTTTAAAATATATACAGGTTATAAATAAGTTTCTTAACGACAAGTTAATAGGAATATATAATAACTCATAATTTCAAGAGCCACAACTTTAAAAATATCTGCTTTTCTGAAAAATAAGCAAACCTTCATCCATTGTATTTTATTACAAGATACTATAGAATTTTAAGGTATAAAGGATTATAAAATTTACCTAGTTCATCTTCTTTTGTGTATTCAAAATATATTCAAATACCTTGCAGAAATTCAACATGCAACTAGTTTAGTTTCCAGTTGTTTATTTCTTTATAAGTTGGTTATTTTGAACTTATAATGCAATCTCTGTTGTAAGAAAAAACAAACAACAACAACAAAAAACCCAAGATGGTTAGATTCCCAGGATGGGCTACCAGTGCTTATAAAATACAAGTGAAAATACCATATTATAAACTTTGGGGGATTAGGTGGGATCCTAGAAATTATCTAATCCAATTGATTTCTACAGATAAGGAAATTTATACTACACATTGCTTATAGAAAGAGTAGAAAAATATATTAGGCAGTAAGTACAACCAAGCATTTAATTGACTGAATAGTAATTATGGTTAAAATTTGTGTTTAAGACAGAAGAAATGTAAACGGAAACTTTTGAAAAGACTTTCTTAAGAGAAATTTGGGAAATTTTTTAAGGATTAGAGCCTTGTTTTTCTTTCTCTTCTATCCCCTATCTTTGGCAACAGTGGTTAAAACTCTGCAACTCTATCTTCTCTTCCCACTCCTTGCCTTTTCTCCCAGCATCCACTGTGCAGGACTTGTATAGTTAACTAATCTGTAACACCGTTTTAGGCCTCAGCCACACTGGCTACTGTCCGCTCATTCCTGGCCATTAATAATTGTCTGTTAACAACACAAGCCAGGGTGGAGAGTAGGTTAAAGTGCTCTGCTCCCCATCTCTGGAATGTATTCAAACCATCTTCCACTGCACACTGCATTCTTGGCCACCTTGTTCCTCACAGTCCCAGCTTTGGCTTTGCCTTTCTCCACCCAGTTTGCTGAGATCAATGGCAAGTCTGTGCCCACTCTCCCAGCTCAGTCTCTGGGCTTCTCTCTTCTTCTAGGTCAAAGGACTGCAGCCAAAGGACTCAGCAGCTGGAGTACCCCTGTGAAGCACTCCACATGAGGGTGGATGGAGGATTTTGTTTGTTTCCTTGACAAAGGTGTGTGACTTGTCAGCCAAGATGTTGGCTTTTTCATGAAAGGAGCAAGGAAATAGGAAGAGGGCATGTTAAGGAAGGGAGCCTTTCTTAAAGCAAATGGGCAAGAATTGGAAGGAAGTGGGGAAAGAGAATGGAGATTACAGAAGATGTGTCTGTACTTATGAAAAGTGACTAAAGTAGACATAACTATTTTGGGAGAAGTGAAAAGCCAAAGAAAAAGTACCAAGTGCAGGGCTCCCCTGAAAAAGAAATGGAAAGAAAAGGCAGAGGGGGCAAAGAAGAGATCGTCCTCACATAAACTCCTCTACACCAGCCTCTTGACGTGGGACAGATGGGAGTGTTGGGATGGAGTAGTTGGGACAGATCTGCAGGGAGAAGGGACAGAGAAACAGCAGCCAGTCTTCTCTCTTCGCTTGGATTGCAAGAGGTAAGTGTCAGGAAAAGGAAAGAAAAGGAGAATGGGTTCAAAAACTACGCCAGCACATCAAACACTTTACCATGCTGATTCAGATATCATCCTGAGTTGCCATATCACCCATCTAGCTACCAAAAAAAAAAAAAAAAAAAAATTGAATGTGTTAATATTGATGAGTTGGCGAACTGTCACAACAAATTACTCAACACTGCCTTCTAGGAGCGGATACTTTGAAAGGACAATGCATGTATCCTACAATGAGAGACTTTTAAACTACTGAAATACAGATAAATCAAACGTAGTTCTGTTTGCATATAATTGCAAAGTTACATCTTTACAGTTTGAATTATATTGTTGTATACCTGGACGTATACATCATGACTCAGCTTACCCAGGACTGGCAATAATACGTGGTAGTCAAGAACTTTAAAGTTTTCTATCTATTGTATTTTTTCATTCCTTACTATAATAATTTCTCATAGTGGCAGAGTAAGGGTTTTTTCCAACTATAAATTATATTCCTTAAATAAACTGTTCCAAATAATCACAGTGTTGCAGAGGTTAGGGGCTCATCATTGCTGGTAAAAAAAATAAACAACCTTTAGAACAGCAGTTTGGCAAGTCGAACCAAGAGTTTCAACATGTCTATATGATTTCAGCCAACAAATTCACTTCTAAGATATTATGCTAAGTTTGTACACATTTAAGTTTATACATTTTTATTACAACATTATTTGTGAAATGGAAAAAATAAAAAATAATGTATTGGTTAAATAAGTTGTATTACAGCTATATGATGGAATATATTCAATTAATATTTAATAATATTGGGAAATGCTCATAATGTTATGGGTAAAAATAGAACAGAGCAAAACAACCTGTAATCTCTATACCTAAGTAAACATGGAAGGAAATTTACTAAATGTTAGCAGTAATTATCTCTGGGTGATGGTATTATAGATAATTTTTATTTTCTTCTTTATGCTTTTTTCAATTTTTAAACATTTCGGCCAGGCGCGGTGGCTCACGCCTGTAATCCTAGGACTTTGGGAGGCCGAGGTAGGTGGATCACGAGGTCAGGAGATGGAGACCATCCTGGCTAACACAGTGAAGCCCCGTCTCTACTAAAAATACAAAAACTTAGCCAGGCATGGTGGCATGTTTAGTCCTGGCTGCTTGGGAGGCTGAGGCAGGAGAATCACTTGAACCCAGGAGGCGGAGGTTGCAGTGAGTCGAGATCATGCCATTGCACTCCAGCCTGGGTGACAGAGTGAGACTCTGTCTTAAAAAAAACAAAAACAAAAACACAACATTAAACATGCATTACTTTGAAAATCAGGAAGAAAATAAATGTTTTTTAACAAAGGTTCTGCTTCAAAAGCAGTTTACAAATAAAAATGAAAACAAAATGTATGTATTTATCCACTTGTTTGCAGAGGGCAACAAAAACCAGGAGGTCAACAAAAACTGGGAGCTAAAAAGTATGTGTCAAGCACTTAGTATGTCATCTGTCCTATATAACTACATGTCTTGAGGGTATACCATCTGACACATGGTGGACCCTCAAGACATAGATACCCCACCACACCAAATACTTTCACCATGCTGATTCAGATACAATCCTGAGTTGCCTTATCACCCAACTAGCTACAAAAAAATTGAATGTGTTAATATTGATTTTATATATATTTATAGATATAGAGTTGGCTTGAACGGCTTTAAATCTGATGTCACAAATAGTCCTTTTTTCCTGATTAATCGTTCAAGCATGTATCTCTTTATATCTTCTTGAGGATCCTCCTGTTCCGGGGACCTATGCAGTCCCAGAGCTTTTGCAGTTCAAAATGTGACGTTCACTGGGCTTTCACACCCAATGACAGAACTGGCATCTGGGCCACCTCTGATGCCCTGTTTGTTTGTTCCAGTCCCTGTTTAGCTGCAGAAAACTGGCCCACCATGTGCCAAACTGGTCCAGTGCTGCTTGAGACCCATCTGCTGCTATGGTTCCTTAGGGGAGGATAGCAGAGCCCCCTTTCTCTGAGACTGCAGTTCTTTCTTCATTTTGCAGATGCAAGCATCTCCCAAGTGTGGGCTCCAGACCTGCCTTGATCATCTCTACTCAAAGCTGCCTTCACCCTTTCCCCAGGTATCAAACCACCAGTGATGGCTCTCTTTCAGACCCATACAGTAGAAGGGGCCTAAATTTATTAACTACTTTTTGGTTTTAAATTTTGCTTTACAGTATCTTTTCCAGCATCAGTAGATTTCAAGTGATGCTCATTCCTGTCCTTCCACCCTCTCAGTTTGCCCAATAGTCAAGGTTCGTTTTCGTCGGGACTATTGACATTGCTGTGAAGTTTCCTGTGGCAGGCTGCCCAGATGCTTCTGTCCAGATCCTCTGAGCACCAAGCAGTTACACAAGGCCCCTCTGTGTGGCTGGCTCATTGTCTCCTTCCACTCCCACTCACATACTATGGATGGATAGGAGTTTTGATGCTAAGGTCAAAAATAGGCAGGTTACTTACTTAAAAGGTGGCATTTTGCAAGCAGAATGGATACTCAGAGAAGAAGATGGACAATGTGAGGACAATCAGAGGCAGGAAAAGATGTAAGGAATTTGGAACAGTCCACGCTCCCCATGCAGCAAAGTGGTCTGACAACTGGGAGCCCTCTCAGAGAAAGAAGGGAAGGCTCATTGCTGCCGGAAGCACTCTGATTGTCCCTTGCTCTGTAGGCTCTGGCAGCCCTTCAGACAACATCACTAGCTCCCCCGCTCCTGCTCCTGCAGTGTTTCATCCCACTTTCTTCACTTGCTTTCACCTTCCTCTCCGGCACCCAGTGTGTTACTGATGTCTGCATTTGTTTCCTGACAAGGAGGAACGTGATCTGATCCAAATATACCCAGAGTTATTAAGGTTGCAGTGTGCTACTTTTCCAAAGATGTTTATACCTGGAGACTATTTGCTTGTTCAACAAATAAGCACTGACTGAGGGATACACACTAAGCCTATATGCACAAGAAAATTAAAAAATATCTGCCCTAATTCCTGGTCTAGAAAGGGGAATACACATTAAACAAGCACTTGCACACATTATAAGATGTTCTTAGTCACACAAAGAAAGAGTGATGGTTCTGGTTTGGGTAGGGCAGAGGGGTGGAAGTCAGTAGGCCTTGTAAGCAAGCAACAATTGGACAGGTCTGGAAGGATGAAATTAAGACTCAGGAAGTGCAGGCACTCCCCAACAAGTACAGAAGCACAGAGGCAGTGAGGCAGCATGAGCAGTAACTTACGGAAATCATTGTAAAATGAAGCATAACTGATTCCAAATGACTTGAGAATTACATATGAAGAGGGCAGAGGCAGAAGATGAAATTGTAGAGACCAAATCGTGCAGGAGCCGCCTCTGACATGCTAAGCAGTCTGGACTTTATCTTGTAGCTGTAGTTCTCACTACCAGTGAGTACAAGAATCAAGCTGTGAGTGTCAGACATGAGAATAATAGATATGACTAAGGGAAGAGAGAAATCATTGAAAGGGGAACAAGGGGGCTTCTGAAGTGCTGGCAAGCAAGGCTCTCTCTCTTGTTCTGGACCATTGTTATGTGGATGTTCACTTTGTAATCACTGAACTGCACATTTATGCTTTCTGTACTTACTGTATACTGTACTTCTCAATTGTGAAAAACTCTTTAAGAAAATCAAACTGGGTTATTTATTGAAAACAGATTCCAGGATCTCCCTGTCAGACATACTGATTGAGTAGGCCTGGGCTGGCACTTGGGAAATCTGTACTTTTTAAATGATTACCTTAGTGAAGGACCTGAAGCCAGAAGGGACCCCTAGACCACACTTGGAGAATACAGGTAGCCCTTTTGGGGAGCCATCCAAAATATTTAAGCAAGATGCTAAGAACAGAGATTTGTCTGTCTGAATGTTGTGGATAAAGGGAGGGGAAGAAGTTGAGGGTGGCCTCCACCTTATGCCCTATTAGCACTTGCAGGTTCTGTGGCCCATTCCTTTTGTGTTTTTAAGAGATGTGACAAATAAGGTGCTAATGACTTATAAAATTTTTTTTTGAGATGTGTTTACTTTTGGAGTTTTCTTAAATATGAAAATTTTGGACTTCAGTACTTTAGTAGCTGAATTTGAGGCATGGAACAAGCCCCTGGGGTAGATATTCTGGGGGTAGGGAGCAACTTTGTAGAATTTCTTAAATGAGGGCATTCTCAGCCTGTGAGTCATAGTTGTTCCACTACTGACCTACCGTCATTACGACATACGCTTAGTGATGATTGATTTGCATGGATGCAGTTAAATTCATTTTCTTATGCCCCTGTATAATCAGAGGGATATTTTTGAGACTTAAAGCCTCCAATATGGTATTCTTCCAAACTTTAATCTTTCTGAAAAAATATAACAAGTTTTGTTGCAAAGTTTTTCCTTTGGTGCTGACAGTGATGGAAATAGAAAGAGGAAACCTTACTTGGCCTTAAGCAGAGAATGAGAAAATCCAAAAATCTGACACAAAATTTGCACAGATTTTTTTTCCTCATAATTAAAGTACTGAGGAAATGCCATAAGATGATTCTTTGTGAGCAGAGCTCATCCATTCATCAGATCAGTAAAAATTTTAAAGTCTGACAGCACAAAGTGTTGGCTAGGATTAAGAACATAGGAACTGCCTTTAATTCCAGTATTTGGGGAGGCCAAGGCAGAAGGATCACCTGAGTCCAGGAGTTCGCAACTAGCCTGAGCAATATAGTGAGATCCCGTCTCTACAAAAAATAAAAACCAGGCATGATGGCAGACGCCTGTGGTTTCACCTACTAGGGAGGCTGAAGTGGGAGGATTGCTTAAGTCTGCAGTCCAAGGCTGCCATGAGCTATAATGCCTTTGCACTCCAGCCTGGGCAACAGAGTGAGAGCCTGTCTCAAAAAACAAACAACATAGGAACTTACTTCTGGTAAGAGTATAAATTAGCACAAACACTTTGGAGAGCAATTTGGCAGTATTTAGTCAAGTTAAAGCTGTGCATACTCTGTGAGCCAGAAATTGCGCTCCTAGGTATATTCTCTGAGAAGCTCTCTTACCTGTGCCCAAGGAGATACATACAAGAATATTCACAGCAGCATAGAAAAAAATTGGAAATGATGTACATTAGATCAACAAGAATTTATGGGTAAATTGTGAAATATTCAATGAATATAGCTATGAAAATGAATGAAATAGATATGCATATCTCCCATGGAAGAATCTCACAAACAAGATGTTGATCAAGTTGACCAAAAATCAAGTTGCAAGACCAGACCCAGTGGCTCATGCCTGTAAATTGGGAGCACTTTGGGAGGCCAAGGCAGGAAGACTTCTTGAGGCCAAGAGTTTGAGACCAGCCTGGGCAACATAGCAAGGCCCTGCTCTACAAAAAATAAAATTAGCCAGGCTTGGTGGCACATGCCCATGGTCCTAGCTACTCAGGAGGCTGAGGTGGGAGGATTCCTTGAGCCCAAGAGTTGTAGGCTGCAGTGAGCTATGAGTGCAGTGAGCTATGAGTGCATTCTGGGTGACAGAGCAAGACCCTGTCTCTTAAAAAAAAATTTCTGTTGAATGTGTAGAATATATTTCTATCCAGATTAAAAACTTGCAAATACTATTGTGTGGGAAACAACAACCATTGTTGCTGCAATGGTAGCCTATAAGTACACTAACAGGCAAGCTATTCAAGGGATCGTAGAACAAGAAAGGCTCGTGAACCAAAACAAAATCCTCAAATCACTTGGCTTATTAAATCAATTTAAAACACACCATAAGAAGCTAGGTGAAAGACATGGAGTGGGTTAACACATTTAAGATGTGTCACAGGAAGCAGGGTGGAAAGATGACAACACCTGAATCCTCAGTCCTGTCTCTCCTTGCCACATCAGCCTTCCTAACCAAGGGTTTGCTTGCAAAGATCAGAGTTGAGATTTAACCAAAGCAGCCCCACAGACAGGGGTGTTTGGGGTCAAAACACACACTTGCTCTAAAGTCTTGGGAGCAAAGTAGGTCTGGTTGACGGCGGTAGCTTGTCAGTATGAATCAGCAGCTATGAATTTTATTTATATTTCTTTTGCAGAGGATGTGAGGAGCCAATGGTTGGCCAAATTAAAACCTTTTGAATAGAGAATGCCTGATATGCCTTAAGTATCTTCAGTACGTCATGAAAATTGGATGATTCAGGGCCTCATGTATCATGACTATTATGTGTTTCTTGCTCTTTCCATCTCTTTCTAATTATGTTCATTACACAAATGCGCTACTACATTTTGTAGGAATTTTGCCTGTTTCATAAGCTACTTGCTTCAATTCTTAGTTTCATTTTTTTCTCCCTATGTGTTTGTCTTATTTTGTATAGCAGAATTGAATATTCTTAAATAATCCAACAAACACACATTATAAATACATGTGTAGTATGGTTAAAATAAAAATAAATGCTTAGAAAGATTAATCCCCAAGTTCAGGATTTGCCTAACTATGGTAGAGGCATAAAGGGGTGTAGAAGGATGGAATTTACAGGACTTCAGTTATATTGGTAATGTTTTGTTTCTTAATATGGATGCTGGGTATGTGGGTGTTTATTATATTATTATTTGTAATTTTGTACATCTGAACTTTAAAAAAATAAATTTAAGAAAAGTTTGAAACAGTAAATACCTGGAGTTTTCCATATAACAGACATTTGATACTTTTCTTTTTTTTAAGACACAGAATCTTGCTTTGTCACCCAGGCTGGAGTGAAGTGGCACAATCATAGCTCAATGTAACCTCAAACTTCTGGGCTCAAGCGATCTTCCTGCCTCAGCCTCCCAAACAGCTACAACTATAGGCATGTAACCACTATGCCTGGCTAATTTTTTAATTTGTTGTGGAGACAGGGTCTTGCTTTGTTATTTAGGCTGGTCTTGAATTCCTGGCCTCAGGTGATCTTCCTGTATCAGTCTCCTGAGTCACTGAGATTGCAGGTGTGAGCCACAGTACCTGGCCCTATCATTTTTTATTTTAATAAAGTTAAATAATTTGACTAGGCCAACTTAATTGATATGTTATCTCTCTATTGCTAGGTACACACATCTATTTTTTAACAAACATTTGCTGAGTGCATAACTATTTGCACTGTACCAGTTGACATGGGAGATGAAAAGTTGAATACAGATTGGGTGCGGTGGCTCATGCCTATAATCCCAGCACTTTGGGTGGCCGAGGCAGGTGGATCACCAGAGGTCAGGAGTTCGAGACCAGCCTGGCCAACGTGAAACCCCATCTCCACTGGGCATGGTGGTGGGCACCTGTAATCCCAGCTACTCAGGAGGCTGAGGCGAGAGAATCACTTGAACCTGAAATGAGCAGGCTGCAGTGAGCCAAGATCGCACCATTGCACTCCAGCCTGGGCAACAAGAGCGAAACCCTCTCTCAAAAAAAAAAAAAAAAAAAAAAAGGAAAAGTTGAGTGCAACAAAATTCTTACTCTCAAGTAGGAATTACTCTCAAACTTTCACTTTACTCATGGAGTTGACACTATTGCAAAAATTAGTATAATTCAAAGGCATGATATATGTGTCTCAAGTAAAGTACAAATTGTGGGTGGTCCGAGTAGGTGGAGCTTCATTCAGAGGGTGTGAGCAGAATGCATTTAAGAGGAAGGTGACATTCAATCTGGACGTTAAAAGAAGTAGATTTCAACAGGCAAAAATAGAAAGGAAGGCATTGCAGGACAAGGAAGTACAATGCACAGAGAAGTAAAGAATGGAGTGTTCAGAGCAGCAACTTGTCTGAATTGTTGGATGGGTATGGGAGAGTACTGCAAGGGTGGGTGGGAAGGCAAGTTAGGACAAGAGTCCTCTACAGCATTAACGGGTTATCTGTGGATGGATTATGAGGGATTTTTATTTTCTTCTTTGTAATATTCTGTACATTCTATATATTCTGCAGTGACCACATATTACTGCTTTGTCATGGATTTTTTTAAATTGGCATAAGAGGATTTCATTTGTAGCCTTCCAAGTCATTCCAGTTGCCCCCTTAGCTATGGAAATGTTGGGAGTAGAGTTTACCCATCCTTCTGGTATTATGCTATTCTCTGAAACTCAGGGTAAACAAAATTGGTCCCCGATGAAGTGGTTGGATAATATGAGGATGGAGCCTTGACCATCTGGAAAGGCAAGGACACATTTTCTACCCTGCTCTTTCAAGGTTGATCAGGGTAACCAGGCCAAGGCCCATTCTCAGAGAACAGTAATGAGGACCTGAAATAAAATTATCATTAGGAATCAGCAATCCTAAGTTGACATCCTGGGATAAATTTAAGGGCCTAGGCATTCTTGGAGGAAGCACAGCATGTGGCTAAGTTAGAAGCTTCTTGGGACCCAGCTACTCTCGTTCTATGCTGAGAATATGGGAAATGGTGACTATCATTGACTGACAGGGACTCCAAGAGAGCTATAATTGCAGGACCCCAGGTTGGAGCCCCACCATGGCTAGGCAGGTTCAGATGCAGCAAGGGCATTTGCCACAGCATGGACCATGCAGGACCATACTTAGAGCCTGTGAGGCTGCAAGGAAGGAGAGCAGTAGTGAAATGGTCAAGCTTCCCACTTCCCTCTAGACCTAGCAATGGAAACACAACTCACCCTTGTCACTCTTTGGACCCAGTAAGACCATAGTGTCTTTTTCTTTTCTTTTCTTTTTTTTTTTTTGAGACAGGGTCTTACTCCAGTTGCCCAGGAGAGAGTGCAGTGGTTTTAGCTCACTGCAGCCTCTACCTCCTGAGCTCAGGTGATTCTCCCACCTCAGCCTCCCAAGTAGCTGGAACTATAGATGTGTGCCACCATGCCCAGCTAATTTTTGTATTTTTAGTAGAGATGGGGTTTTGCCATGTTGCCCAGGCTGGTCTCGAACTCCTGGACTCAAGCAAGCTGCCTGCCTTGGCTTCCCAAAGTGCTGGGATTACAGGCGTGAGCGACCACACCCAGCCCATAGTGTCTTTGGACAATTTGGGGAGAGTCTATATTAGACTTTCTCCTGATAGGGTAAGTGAGGATTTGAGAAATTAATTACAAAAATAAAAGTCATGACTATAACAATAAAGTGGTTTTGTGGATTAGGTCATACAGTATTGATCTATATTATCCAAATATTCTGCAATCAACATGTGTTAATATATAATCTGATAAAAGTTGCTTTTATAAGTCTTATTCTAAATTACCAAATTAGCTTTAAAATATAATGTATGCTCTTTGGTACATATTCAAAATAAAAGTAGTAAAATATTAATATAAAGATTTTTTTACATTAATCTTATAAAACCACTTGATCTTGTAACTGGTCTCTGACAGTGTCTAAAGTTTGTTTCCTTGACCAAAAGGGCTTTGCTGTACTGTCAACACTGAGAGCCTAGTTAGAAATGCAACACGATCGTAGCAAAGTCGATGGTGTCCCGTAAGGCCCATTCCACACAACCAGCAAAGTGAAGCTATGTTGTGTGATTATCCTGCTGTTTTCTAATCTACTTCATTCGGCTGGATATGTAAGCATCTTGGAAACAGTTTCTTCCCCATCTAGAACTCTGCAAGTCTCATACAACATCTTCAAATAATTTAAGTTTGTCATATCTTTAAAATTCTTGAGATTTTTATAGCTGATACTCATACTTGGCCTGTTGAAATATTAAAAAGATAAAATCTGCAAAGTAGTATCATTTTTTATATATTTTTTTCTGCCATGTGACTCAGTTTTTTTTTTTTTTTTTTTTAATTAGAAACAGGGTCTCACTATCAGGGTGTGGTGGCTCACGCCTGTAATCCCAGCACTTTGGGAGGCCAAGGCAGGCAGATCACGAGGTCAGGAGATTGAGACCATCCTGGCTAACACGGTGAAACCCTGTCTCCACTAAAAATACAAAAAATTAGCCAGGCATAGTGGCAGGCGCCTGTAGTCCCAGCTACTAGGGAGGCTGAGGCAGGAGAATAGCGTGAACCCGGGAGGTGGAGCTTGCAGTGAGCCGAGATTGCGCCACTGCACTCCAGCCTGGGTGACAGAGTGAGACTCCATCTCAAAAAAAAAAAAAAAAAAAAAAAAACAGGGTCTCACTATGTTGGCCAGGCTGGTCTCAAACTCCTGGCCTCAGGCAATCCTCCTGCCTCAGTCTCCCAAAGCACTAGGACTACAGACATGAGCCACTGTGTCCAGCCAGTATTATCATTTCTTGAACAACACTGAGATTTAAACTCAGTAAAGTTAAATTAGAAAATTCTCTTACTAGTTCAAAAGGTTCATGAAGAAATGAAATTAAAAGATAAAATATATAAACTTCATTTCTCAACATAAGCTCCAACAGGTTCAAGACATTTTTATAAGTGATAATAGCCATTTAGTCCATCCCTAAAGAACTGAGGGTTCTGGGAAATCAACCAGGTCAATATAGTCTTTTTTACATTATTAACTGAAAAAAAAGATTTAAAGACTTTTTAGGAAACAAAAAGTCAGAAGGAGCCAAATCAGGACTGTAAGGTGGATGCCTAATCATTTAGCATCAAAACTCAAAACATTGCCCTTCTCTGGCCAGGCACGGTGTAATCCCAGCACTTTGGGAGGCCGAGGCGGGCGGATCATGAGGTCAGGAGTTTGAGACCAGCCTGGCCAACATGGTGAAACCCCGTCTCTACTAAAAATACAAAAATTAGCTGGGCGTGGTGGTGCAGGCCTGTAATCCCAGCTACTCAGTAGGCTGAGGCAGGAGAATGGCTTGAACCCAGGAGGCAGAGGTTGCAGTGAGCTGAGATTGTGCCATTGCACTCCAGCCTGGGCGACAGAGCAAGACTCCGTCATAAAAACAAAAACAAAAATTGCCCTTGTCTGATGAGAGGAATGAATGAGCAGGAGCATTGTTGTGGTGGAGAAGGACTCTCTGGTGAAGCTTTCCTGGGGCATTTTTCTGCTAAAGCTTTGGCTTTCTCAAAACACACTCATAATAAGCAAATATTACTGTTCTTTGGCCCTCCAGAAAGTCAATGAGCAAAGTGTCTTGAGCATCCAAAAAAAAAAAACCTTCACCATGACCTTGGTTCTTGATGGTCTGCTTGTGCTTTGACTGACGCACATCCCCCTCTTGGTAGCTATTGCTGTGATTGTGTTTTGTCTTTAGGATTGTACTGGCAAAGCCATGTTTATTTCCTGTTACAGTTCTTTGAAGAAATGCCCTGAGATTGTTGATCCCACTTGTTTTAAAATTGCCATCAAAAGCTCTGCTTTTGTCTGCTGTTGATCTGGGCACAACGGTTTTGACACCCATCAAGTGGAGAGTTTGCTCAACTTTATAATTTTTCAGTCAGAATTGTGTAAGTGGAACCGACTGAGATGTCTATGGTGTTGGCTATTGTTTCTGCTGTTAATCATTGGTCCTCTTCAATTAGGGCTCAAACAAGACGAGTTTTTCCTCACAAATTGATGTGGATGGTCTGCTCTGCAGGCTTCAGCTTTCACATTGTCTCGCCCCTTCTTAAAATGAATTATTCTATTTATACACTGCTTAATTTTGGGGCACATTGTCCCAATAAACTTTTCATTAAAAGTTAATGATTTCATCATTCTTCCAACCAAGCTTCACTAAAAATTTAATGTTTGTTCTTGCTTCAATTTTAGCAGAATTTACATTGCTCTGATAAGGGACTCCTTACAAACTGATGTCTCATCTTAGTGCCTCCAACTAGATCCTTTTCAGACATGTTATAACAAGTTAGTACAAGCTTATTTTGGTGCAAAAATTTTTGATATCTATGCATAGTTTTTCTTTTTTTTTTTTCTTTTTTTTTTTTTTTTTGAGACGGAGTCTCGCTCTGTAGCCCAGGCTGGAGTGCAGTGGCCGGATCTCAGCTCACTGCAAGCTCTGCCTTCCGGGTTCACGCCATTCTCCGGCCTCAGCCTCCCGAGTAGCTGGGACTACAGGCGCCCGCCACCTCGCCCGGCTAGTTTTTTATATTTCTTAGTAGAGACGGGGTTTCACCGTGTTAGCCAGGATGGTCTCGATCGCCTGACCTCGTGATCCACCCGTCTCGGCCTCCCAAAGTGCTGGGATTACAGGCTTGAGCCACCGCGCCCGGCCCATAGTTTTTCATAATACGTATTTCAGTGAACTTTTTAAAGACCCCTTGTAAAATGTGTTTTACTTGTCTGAGTTCCCCGCTAGATTGAAAGCATGGGAATTGGACTGTGTGATGATGGCCTTCAAAACTTCAGCATTTGACCTGGTGCAGAGCATATACCAGCTGCAAGATAAATTTGATGAATTGTTTTCTGAGGAGGAGTTAGTGAGCAGGGCCAGGGGCAGCTAGGACTGACACTGCACAACTCTGGACCAAAACCATAGCTTTCACTATTTGGATATGTCATCTATCTACTTCTGGGTTCTTAATTGCGTTTGAGATTCTTGAGATTCTGGATAATTAAACTCGATGAAAGGATTATGATTGTGCTTTGTGGTCAGAAGCCTTGTGGAGTCAACATCTTAGGAGAGTATTTTTGTTGCATGGAAGAGAAACTAACTTCAGGCCAGGCGGGGAAGTAGCCCAGTCTCCTGGGGGACTAGAACCACGAGCCAGGAAGCTTCTGGGAAGCTGGGAAGCTGGCTTTTTCTCATGTCTATTTTTCTCACTGTAGATTTATTTTTCTTTCTCCCTCTCTCTCACTGCCTGCAGGATCAGCAGATCTGTTTTCACTACCTCAAGGTACACAGCCCCAAACACTGCCCATCCCCAGCTCCCCATGCACATCTTGCCTGTTGGAGAAACCAGGACAGAGATGAGCATTTCTGTCCCAATTCCAGACTCCCCCGAGAGATTCTGATCGGCCCAGCTTAGGTCAGGGGATAGTCTTCACTCAAGAGTTCCAGAGATAACAGAGACTGGAGTAACAGGCATTGCAGAACTGATTTTATAAATGAAGAACGTGTACCACACATATTGCTAGTTAAAAGCATGTATACTGTTGAGTTCTACCTCCTCAGAAGTCTAGAAGGTTTCCTTCCTTTGAGGGTGAAGAAGCAGTAACAGGCGTCCTCCATCAGACCCCTCTCTGTGGGCACCTAGAACACTTCCCGTTGACGTCTGCTTCAAGAGGAGGTCACTAAAAGTGCCCCACATGACGCAGCAGACACTCCGCTGGTCCCAGTGCCCTCTCCAAGACCTTCCAGATGGTGAAGTGTTAAGAGTCTAAAATGGAGTAAATGATCTGCAGAAATTCGGTGGTGTCAGAGGAGCCAGTCCAAAGTCACTCGGCTCTAAAACGCAGTGATTCTGATTTTAATGATGCCCAGGAACATAACGCGGCACGAGAGACCCAGAGGCGAGCGTGCAGCTGCCAGGAGAGCAGCTGGCAGGGCTGCAGGGGGCTGCTGGCCGGCCGGGCCCCAGTGGGAGGAGGCGCGGGGGAGGTGCGGGAGGAGGAAGAGCGCTGTGTGAGGGCGGAGCCGCGGTGGCCTGCGCGCTGCAGTCTGTTGCGCTCGACTTATTAGCTTGGCACGCGGATAGAAAAATGTACGTTTGAATCTATTTCTGGTTTTCAAATGTGTGAAGAAAACACATAACTTTATTATTTTATTTTTGTAAAGTTAAAGACAGGGACAGATGCCCCTAAAGCGTATGCATTCTATAAGAAATTCCTATTCTTTGGTGGCGCATCTTTGGAAGCAAAAATCAAGGACAAATAGGTCATCTCTTAAGTTTTCTGCAGGAATATTGGCAATAAAAAGAATAGAGTCAACACTGGTAACTAATGGAGATGAGGGAAATACAATCTGGGAAGATGTTAAGGTTCTTTTTTTTTTTTTTTTTTTTTTTAAGAACTTTTAAAGGAAAAACAATGAAGTAAGTGTTGATGTAATATGAATATGTTATTACTTGTTAAGTGCCAAAAATACTGCAGATATAAATAATCTTTTAACATGTAGTCAAGAAACATTTGAACACTTATAGAAATTCCCTCACCAGAGGTGTTTGGAAATCTTAAAATCTTAATATACTTTTGTGAATGGTCAGAGTAAATCAGAAATGAAAGAAATCTGGAAAAATAAAAACACATTATCCATGCAACAAAAGCATTGCTAGAAGGGGTTGTTATAAATAGAACTCCAACTGGAGTGCCATATAGTCAAAGAAAAGTCTTATAAAGCAAAATACTGCAAGATTTATTTGCTCAAAAAGTGTTGTTGAGCACGCGCTATGTGCCAGGCACGGTGCTAAGCATGGGAAGACACGGGAAAATAAAACGGATGTTGTCCCTGCATGCATGTCCCTCCCCAGGCTTTTGGCTGTGCAGAGAAAGTATCATAACTGCCAAATAAGTAAATAGTTGGATGGGGCCTAAGAGATCAGTGTGACATAAAACAAGTGTAGATGTTAATCCATTTCAAAATACTCTTTACAGACTTTTCAGTATTCCTATGATTTTCTGGAAATAAGACAGGAAATCAAATAATTTTTTTTTAAGAGTAGAGGTCCAATTTTCAATAGGTAATCCAGTTCCTTTCAGGAAGTGTTAATCATGTGATTCCTATTAGAATTAAAAACAGTCATCATCCTGTAATACTGACCATCTGTTTCAGATATGGCAGGCACGCTTGGGAAACCCAGAATAATGGGAACTCAAAACTATTATTCATTCGAGAGCTTATCAGTCCAAGAAGATGCCACCTTGGTCAGATGTGGATGAGGCATGACTGGACCGACCCTATGGGCTCTGCACCCACCTGTGCTATAAACTGTTGATGTGATAACTATGTGTCCCTGGGTTGTCTGACCTGCAGCTGTACTCCACTTTTAGTACAATGCCTGCCACCCACAAGAGTGTTGTCACCATTGAAGTGAATGCTATAAAGCGTTGTGAGCAATTCAAAAGAAGGGTGCTGCCTAACTACCCAAAATCATTATACACACACAGGTAAAGCTCTCTCTCTCTCTCTTTCTCTGCCTCTCTCTCTTTTGACACTCTTAATATGGTAATATAAAAGGGCATTCCTTAGGGTACATTTAAATGTCTGTGTTTCATTCCATGTGTTAATCATTTTAACTTTTAAATTAATTAGTATTTTCAGGATGTTATCCTTGCACTAAAGGAAACCTATTAATTTAATGATTCTAGGTCACTACTATGGACTGAGTATTTGTGTCCCCCCGAAATTCATATGTTGAAATCCTAACCCTCATTGTGCTGCATTGGGAGGTGTGGCTTTGGGGAGGTGATTAGGTCATGAGGACAGAGCCCTCATGAATAAGATTAGTGCCCTTATAAAAGAGACCCAGAGCGCTCTCTTTCCCCTTTCTGCCATGTAAGGACTTAGTCAGAAGACCACAGTCTATAAACTGGTAAGCTGGTCCCTACCAGACATTGAATCTGCATTTTAATCTCAGACTTCCCAACCTCCAGAACGTGAGAAGTAAATGTACTTTAAGCCACCCAGTCTATAGTATTTTTGTTATAGCTGCCTGAATGGAGTAAGACAGTCACCATGTTTGAAAAAGAGACATATTTGGGTCTCTAGAAGCTGCCTGTCTGTTAATTTATGACTAAAATTAATTTGTTCATGATTTCCTCTCTAAATCTAGATTATTTGGCCATGTGTCAGAAACACATGTTTGGGAATTTATTTGGCTAGATGACTTGGATTGAAGCCTCAAAATTTAAAAAGAAAAGAAAAAAAGCACAACTAAACAGAAGCTAATCAATGTAAATACCTGACAGCGTTGAAGCAGCCAGGGACGATGGTGGCCTAAAGCATCATAGATAGCTGTATAGCTATCTTTTTCTGTATAGCTCGCTTTTTCTTTTCCTTTCTTTCTTTTATAAAATAACAGCTTTATTGAGATATAATTCACATATCAAAAATGCATCCTTTCAACGTGTGCAATTCAGCGTTCCTAGTACATTCACAAAGTTGTGCAACCATTGACACCAGTTCCAGATTATTTTCATTATCCCAAAAAGAAGCCCTATGCTTATTTGCAGTTACCCCCATTCCCCCTTTCTGGAGCCCCTGGAAACCATTAATCTATTTTCTGTCTCTACAGACTTGCCTATTCTGGACAGTTTATATAAATGGAATCATATATTATGTGGATTCTTTCATTCAGTGTAATTTTTCAAGGTTCATCCATCTTTATTCCTTTTTATGGCCAAATATTCCATTGCATGGCTATAACACATTCTGTATATTCATCAGCTGATGGACATTTGGGTTGTTTCCACATTTTAGCTAGTATTAATCATGTTCTATGAACATGAGTGTACAAGTTTTTGTGTAGACATGTTTTCAGTGCTCTTGGGTGTATAGCTAGCACTGGCATTGCTAGGCCATATGGGAACTCAATGGTTAACTTTTTGAGGAACTGCCAAGCTATTTTCCAAAGTGACTGAATCATTTACATTCTCACCAACGATAAATGAGGATTCAGATTTCCCCACATCCTTGTCAACACTTTTTATTGTCTATCTTTTTGATGATAGATGACTTAATATATGTGAAGTGGTATCTTGTGGTTTTGGTTTGCGTTCGCATAATAACTAATACTGTTGAGAATCTTTTCATGTGATTACTAACCAACCTTTCTTTGTCTCTCCTTCATCCCTACTATTCCCAGCCTCTGGTAACCATGAATCCACTCTCTACCTCCATGAGATCCACATTTAGCTCCCACATGTGAATGACAGCATGTGGTATTTGTCTTTCTGTGCTCAGCTTATTTCACTCAACATAATGACCTCCAGGTCCATCCATGTTGCGGTAAATGAAAGGACTGGATTTTTTATGGCTGAATAATATTCTACTGTGTATATGTACCACATTTTCTTTATCCATTTATCCATTGATGGACACATAGGTTGATTCCATATCTTTGCTATTGTGAATAGAGTAATAAATATGAAAGTGCAGATACGTCTTCCATATACTGATTTCTTTTCTTTTGGACAAAATGGATTAAAGACTTAATAAGTATTTAGCAGTAGGATTGCTAGATTATATGGTAGCTCTATAATTTTTTTGAGGAACTTCTATAGTGTCTTATAGTGAGTATACTAACATTCCCATCAACAATGTATAGGCATTCCTCTTTCTCCACATCCTCACCGCCATCTGTTATTTTTTGTCTTTTTGATAAAAGCCATTTTAATTAGGATTAGGTGATATCTCATTGTGGTTTTGCTTTGCATTTCCCTGATGATTAATGATGTTGAGCATTTTTTTTATACCTGTTGGCCATTTGTATGTCTTCTTTTGAGAAATATCTATTCGGGTCTTTTGCCCCCCACTCCTTTTTTGAGATAGGGTCTCACTATGTTGCTCAGGCTTGTCTCCAACTCCCTGGCTCAAGCAATCCTCCTGCTTCAGCCTCCTAAGTAGCTGGGATTACAGATGAGTGCCATGTGCCTGGCTCTGCCCATTCTTTAATCAGATTGCTTTTTGCTATAGAGTTGAATCTTTATATATTCTGATTATTAATTCCTTGTAAGATGAATAGTTTGCAAATGTTTTCTCCCATTCTTTAGGTTGTGTCTTCACTTTGCTGATTGTTTCCTTTGCTCTGCAGAAGTTTTGTGTTTCTTTTAAACTTGATATAACCCGATTTGTCTATTTTTGCTTTGACTGCCTGTGCTTTTGAGGTCTTTTCCAAAAAATCTTTGCCTAGACCAGTGTCCTGAAGCATTTTCCCCAATGTTTTCTTCTAGTTGTTTCATAGTTTTAGGTCTTAGATTTGTCTTTAATCTACTTTGATTTGATTTTTGATATGATGAAATATAGAGGTTAGCTTCATTCTTCTGCATCTGGTTATTTAGTTTTCCCAGCACCATTTATTGAAGAGATCGTTTTGTCTCTAATATATGTTCTTGGCACCTATGTTGAAAATGGGTTAGCTGTAAATGCATGGATTTATTTCTGAGTCTCTGTGCCATTGGTCAGTGTGTCTGTTTTTATGCCAGTAGACTTTCTTTTGGCTACTATAACTTTGTAATGTATTTCAAAGTCAGATAGTGTGATGCCTCCAGCTTTGTTCTTTTTGCTCAGGAATGGTTTGGCCATTTGGGGTCTTGAGTGGTTCCATTAGAATTTAGGGTTTTTTTTTTTTTTTTTTCCTATTTCTGTGATGAATGTCATTAGTATTTTGATAGAGATTGCTTTGGATCTGTAGATTACTTTGGGCACTATGGTCATTTTAATGATATTCTTCCAGTCCATGAGCATGGAACATTTTTCCCTTTTTTTGGTCCTCTTCAACTTTTTAATAAGTACTTTATAATTTTCATTGCATAAATTTTTCACTTCTTTGGTTAAATTTATTCATAGGTATTTTGTATAGTAAATAGGATTGCTTTCTTGATTTATTTTTTAGACTGTTCACTGTTGGCATATTATATAAATGCTGCTGATTTTTGTATGTTGATTTTATATCCTGAAACTTTATTGAATTGGTTTATCAGTTCTAGTTTTTTGGTGGAGTCTTTAGATTTTTCTAAATCTAATATCATATTGTCTGCAAACATTATAATTTGACATCTTTATTTTTAATTTGGATATTCTTTATTTTTTTTTCTTGCTTAATTGCTCTTCCTAGGACTTCCAGTATTATGTTGAATAAAATTCTTTGGCCATTTTAAATTGTTTTTTTAATTTTTGATTTTATTTTGACTTGTAAGAATTCTTTATATATTCTGATACAAGTTCCTTATTAGATAAGGTTCTATGGTGTGTCTTTCTCTTTATTGAAGCACAAAAGTTTTTTTATGGTGATGATGTCCGATTTTTGTTGTTGTGCTTTGGTGTCATATCTAAGAAACCACTGTCCAGTCAAAAGTCACAGATATTTAGTGTTTTTTTCAAGAGTTTTATAATTTTTACCTTTACATTTAGGTCTTTGATTTATTTTGAGCTAGTTATTCTATAAGATGAAAGGTCAGAATCCAACTTGTTTCTTTTGCATGCAAATATCTAGATGTCTTAGCCTTTCATTTTTTTTTTTTTTTTTTTTTTAAGAGACTGCACTCCAGCCTTGGTTTTTCTCTGTCACCCAGACTGGAGTGCAGCAACATGGCTATACTCACTGCATCCTCAGTCTCCTGGGCTCAGGAGATCCTCCCACCTCAATCTCCGGAGTAGCTGAGACTATAAGCTCACACCACCACACCCAGTTAATTTTTTAAATTTTTATTTTCTTGGAGACAGGATCTTGCTATGTTGCCCAGCTGGTCTTGAATTGCTGGCTTCAAGTGATCCCCCAGCCTCAGCCTTCTGAGTAGCTGGGATTACAAGCATGGGCCACCACGCCCAGCTTCTCAGCCCTTTATTTATTTTTGAGACAGAGTCTCACTCCCCAGGCTTAAGTGCAGTGGTGTGCTCACTACAACCTCTGCCTCCCAGGCTCAAGTGATTCTCCTGCCCCAGTCTCCCAAGTAACTGGGACTACAGGTGAATGCCACCATGCCCAGCTAATTTTTTATTTTTAGTACAGACGGGGTTTCACCATGTTGGCCAGGGTGGTCTCGAACCCCTGACCTCAGGTGAGTCACCAGCCTTGGCCTCCCAAAGTGCTGGGATTACAGGCATGAGCCACCATGCCCAGCCTTCAGCAGTATTTATTAAAAAGAATAGTCTTTCTCCTTGAATTGTCTTGACAAGTTCCCATGTAGAAAATTAATTGACCATTATGTGAAGGTTTATTTCTGGACTCTCAATTCTATTCCATTGATATTTATGTCTATACTTATGCCACTACTGCACTGTCTTGATTATTGTAGCTTTGTAGTAAATTTTGAAATAGGGACATATGAGCCAATTTCTGCAAAACAACAACAACAACAAAACCCAAAAGACAGATGGAATTTTTTATATGTATTGCATTAAATATATAGGTCAATTTGGGGAGTACAGTAGTCTTAACAATATTAAGTCTTCCAACCCATGAACATAGGATGTCTTTCCATTTACAGCCATGTACCACCATAATGACATTTTGGTCAATGACAGATACATAATGGTGATCCCATAAGATTATAATACCGTATTTTTACTGTACCTTTTCTATATTCTGATATGTTTAGATGCACAAATGTTTACCATTATGTTATAGTTGCCCACAGTATTCAATGCAGTAACATGCTGTACAAGTTTGCAGCCTAGGAGCAATAGGCTATGCCATAGAGCTGCAGAGTGTGTAGTAGGCTATATACAATCTAGGTTTGTGTAAGCACACTCTGTGAAGTTCACATGACAACAAAATCACCTACATCTAACAACACATTTCTCAGAATATAATCCCATCATTAAACAACTTACGACTGTATGTAGATCTTCTTTAATTTCTTTCTTTGGTATTTTGTATTTTTTGGTGTAGATCTTTTAGATCTTTTACTCATTTTGTTAAATGTATTATTTTATCCTTTTTGATGCTACTATGAATGAATTTTTGAAATTTCATTTTCATATTGTTCATTCCTAGTGTATAGAATTCTATTGATACTTGCATTTTGATCTTGTATCTTGCAACCTTTCTGAATTTCTTAATACTTCCAATAGTTTTTTAATGGATTCCTTAGGATTTTCTGTATACAATATTATGCCATTTGTAAATAGAGATGGTTTCATTTTTTACTCTCCAATATGGATGCTTTTTATTTCTTTTTCTTGCCTAATTGCCTCGTCTAGAGCTTCTTGTACAGTTTTGAATAAAAGCAACAAGAGTGGGCCTTCTTGTCTTTTTCCGGACAAGGAAAATCATCTAGACTTTCACTATTGTGTGTGATGCTAGTTGTGAGGTTTCTGTAGATGATCTTAATCAGTTCATTAACTTTCCTTCTGTAACTCTCTTTAAATGCCATTGGTGGTCAGGGCTGAATTGTTAAAACAAATGAGATCTGAAAGTTCATTTGGGATTTTATGTCCTTTTCATTATTTGTAGTAAGGTATGGAAACAATGCCCACTAGAGACAGATTCTCTGTTTTTTGTTTGCTTTGTTTTGGTTTTGTTTTTTTGCTTTTCCTGGAAAAGGCTGAATGTTGCAGAAGAAACTTTTCTCTCTCTTTTCCTTTCCCCTGAGCATTCTTCCGTATCTCCCACCACATGAGAGCAAACAACTGATTGGGGTGGGTAAATATAATAGCTTCTTTCCATTCTACCCTTATGCTTGTAGCATGCAATATGTTTGTGCATGAATTTTGATGGTCCATATGCCATGCCTGTTGTATAAAATAGACAGCAGGAAGTCAGTAAAGGTGTCAACATTAGAAAACTGTCTCGACAAACTTCTAAGAAGAGAAGACATTATCACATCCAACTGAGAACTTAGTTCCCCGGGGGAAGTTAAGCAAATTAGGACATGGTCTGCATCCTGGAAAAGAATTGCTGATTTGGCCGGGCACGGTGGCTCAAGCCTGTAATTCCAGCACTTTGGGAGGCCGAGACGGGCGGATCATGAGGTCAGGAGATCGAGACCATCCTGGCTAACACGGTGAAACCCCGTCTCTACTAAAAATACAAAAAAAAAAAAAAAAAAAAATAGCCGGGCAACGTGGCGGGCGCCTGTAGTCCCAGCTACTTGGGAGGCTGAGGCAGGAGAATGGCGTAAACCCAGGAGGCGGAGCTTGCAGTGAGCTGATATCCAGCCACTGCACTCCAGCCTGGGTGGCAGAGCGAGACTCTGTCTCAAAAAAAAAAAAAAAAAAAAAAAAAAAAGAATTGCTGATTTGATGACAATGATGATACAGCATCAATGTACAGAATAAGAACTACCAGTTGCTAGGTGGTACCCTTAAGAAGCTGAGACCCAAGAGCCACTGCAGGGCTGGCCACTGAGGTGAAAACAGTCTGAGCCAAGGAAAACAGAGTATGGCAGGATTCATTGAATGGCTTTGGTGACCATTCTGCAACTTCCTATTGCTTCGTAGCTTGCCATCTTCCTCAGTGGCCTATATTCAATCTCCTACTCTCAACTTTTGGCACTTTGCCTTTAGTACTATATAATGTCTAGGGGCCAGTAAGTTCTGCCCCTGGCTGCCCCATGAGCCCCTCCCTTAGATAGCAGAATGAAAAATCATGTCTCCTGATTTTTGGAACTGACCATGCACATACCCCAGGTTCGACTCTGCTTAGCCTTGCATTATTTGTATATAACAATCACAACTGGAAAAGCAAAGCATAACATTAAAAATTTTTTTTAACTTCATCTCGTAATTTCAAAGCCAAGTAACAAGTGGGTTGCTCCTATGAGCCGTTTTTTTTTTTTTTTTGGAGACAGGGTCTTACTCTGTCACCACCCAGGCTGGAGCACACTGATGCAATCATAAGCCACTGCAACCTCAAACTCCTGGACTCAAGGGATGCTCCCACCTCAGCCTCCCAGATAGCTGGGACTACAGGCTCACACCATCACATCTGGCAATTTTTTTTTTTTTTGTAGAGACAGGTGTCTCCCTATGTTGCCCAGGCTGGTCTCAAGTGATCCTTCTGCCTCAGTTCCCAAGCAGCTGGGACTACAAGCGTATACTGCCACACCCAGCTAATTTTTTATTTTTAGTAGACACAAAGTCTCACTATGCCGTCCAGGCTGGTCTCAAACTCCTGGGCTCAAGCGATCCTTCCGCCTTGGCCTCCCAAGTACTGGGATTATAGTTGTGAGCCACCACACCTGTCCTACTATGAGTCTTAATAGCAAGTTCAATTCTGCTGTTTGAGTTGAGAAGTAGCTTTGCTCTCTCTGATAGAAAAGAGATTATTCTTTGCTTATTTCCATTTCACCAACTTCAGCATTTTGGGCAAGAATTGCAAGTTTAAAAAAAGAATTTTTAAAGAGCAAATAATCTTTCATTTCAGATGACAAAATAATGCAATTATAGAGTATGTTAAAAGTTAGGCCAGGTGCTGTGTCTCACACTTGTAATCCCTGCACTTTGGGAGGTCAAGGCAGGAAGATCACTTGAGTCCAGGAGTTCAAGATCAGCCTGGGCAACATAGTGAGATCTTGGTGCCTATTAAAAATCAAAAACTAGTTGGGTTTGGTGGCACGTGCCAGTAGTCCTAGCTACTTGAGGGGCTGAGACAGAAGGATTGCTCAAGCCAGGGAGATCGAGGCTGCAGTAAGCTATAATTGTGCCACTATACTCCAGCCTGAATATCAGAGTGAGACTTGTCTCAATTAAAAATAAAAAAAGGTAGATAATTAGGAATTATCTTCTTTGTCCAAAGATAATATCATCTATCCCTAGCTAATAATTTATCTTTGGTCAAAGAGAAGGAAGGAGGGATGGGAGAAGCAGAAGGGATTGAGATACATGAAAAGTCACAATAGTACTCTATCTTTTTTAAGTTTTGGTGGGAGAGTTTAGGTGTTTCTCATAAAGTGTCATTGATCCTTGTGAGAGATATACTGTAGTGCTCCATGCTGCCCTGGAGAGTCTAGGAACTGCTAGAAACTGACAGTGAGAAGCAAGAAACTGCTTAGAACACCTGACAAAGGGGAATAACTGATTGGCAAAGGAAGATAAGACTTGATTTGTAACTCAGTCTACGCTAAACAAACAGTGAGGCACACAGCCAAAAGGCAGGATGATTTTGCTAAGGCCTTGATGAGTTACCACACTGATAAGCTGCAAGCAAAGTAGAGAACCTGCTCAGGTCTTGGACTTCTGAGTCAGCTCTGTAATGAGATAGAATACGCTCAGAGGTCTCTCCTATGCCCCTCTAAGAATCCTGGGAGACTGATTTTCCATTTAGCTACTTGATAATAAAATTCAAGTCCTCATTTTCAGGCAGTTTAAAGAATGGGCAGTAGCTAATGTCATAGTAAAAGCCTGAAAAATGGAAGCAATTAAGGAAATGATCATGAAACCCTAAAAACCATTTCCAAGATTGAATCATAAAAATGTAGGCTAAATACTTAATAGCAGTAATCGTGGTGATGAGGTTAAAAATGACTACTGCAACCAAAGAAATTTCATTTCCTACATGGATACCCTAAGAGAAATGAGGCTTTAACCCAAAGGGAATATCAAAACTTGTTTTTTAAAAATATATAATCTTGTTAAGTTATTTTCTAGAAAATTTGCATTTGTGGGTTTATTCTGAGTAAATTTCCCCAGAGAAATGTCTGGGGATTTAGAGAGTATAAATAAGGTTGGAGCAAGAAATGAAAATGATACTCAGAAATTAAATAGAGGTCAAATGGAAACTCTCTGCAGGTGAAATGTTTTTCAATCCATTGGATATTCCTAGTTTCTCTGAAAGGAGTAATTTAATTTTGGGCAGGGATAATGTGGGAAGTGGAAGGGTAGGGGTGGGAGAAATCCTGGTATTCTTTAATGAAGAGACTCGAAAGGGAAAGCAAGAATATAAAATCCAACTTTTGTTCCTCCATTTTGATTGTCCTAAAGAATTTCCAAATAGATAAGACCTTTTCAAGAATATTTCTCAGAAAAAAAGTCACTCAGCCTCCAAATAGACCTTGACTTCAGATGACACAAAAGCTTTGGGAAGACCCTGGGTAGTGGACTTTAATGAAAACTGAAGTGTAAAGTAAGTTACCTATGAGTTAGGAGTAGAAATGTTCATAAATTCAATGATGTAAATATTTTTTAGGAAAATTAAAAATTCAATATTTCAAATATTCTTTTTTCTTTTCTTTTTCCTTTTTTTTTTTTTGAGACAGAGTCCTACTCTGTTGCCGAGGCTGGAGTGCAGTGGCGTGATCAGGGCTCACTCCAGCCTCGACCTCCCAGGCTCGGCGATCCAACCCCTTCAGCCCCGCCAAGTAGCTGGGACTACAGCTCCGAGACACCACACCTGGCTTTTTTTTTTCTTTTTAATTTTAGTAGAAATGCTGTGTTGCTCTGTTACCCAGGCCAGTCTCAAACTCCTGGGCTCAAGTGATCCTCCTACCTCGGCCTCCCAAAGTGCTGGGATTATAGACATCAGCCACCACACCTCGCCTAAATATTCTCTTTTTCAGGAAAAAAAATTAGGAAAAAATGTTATAAAACATGACTACGGTATAGCAAGAAAACTATTAAAGAGAAATTTTTATGAGAAACAAGTCTTAGAGTTTAGGTTAGGAACTCAGCATGAATCCTGTATCTGTGAGCCCCAAGGGAAGAGAGGGATCCAAAGGTATAGTTTCCTTTTATTCAAAAGAGGATGCATTGTAGTGAGCATGCCCTCTGTTTTGGGGTGTGAGCAGATCTCCATGCTGTGTAAGCCACTGTTTATGAAGCTCATTATTTGTTATGTCAGAGTTTACTGTTCTAATCAAATACAACTTGAGAAAAATTTAGTTTTAATACATTTAAGTTTTACTAACACATTATATATAGAAATATACTGCATAAAAATTAGACATAAATATTAACTCTATTAATTTTTCTATTCATTTTGTCATTTCTTCAACATCTAAAACTGAGGTCAGTTTTTATGATGTCCCCAATTTTACTGTCATCCTTTTCTCTCTTAACTTTCTCATCTTGTAGGTGCCCCTTAGTATTTGCGCCCATGCCCCTGGGCTGCGGTTTTTCTCTAAGTATTTTATCCCAACATCCCCCCTCACTCCATCCACCCATACTGGAGGATTTGAGCAGCTGCTTTCTCCCCTTGCTCCTGATTATTGTCTCAGGTGGTGAAGTCTTGAAGTGGCAGGAACTCGGGCCTGAAACTAAACTGCAGACTTTAACAGAAGGGCAACAGTTACCTGACAAAGTTGTAGATGAGGAAGAGAGCAACTAGGGAGGCAGAAAGGAAAACGAGGAGGGAGGGAGGGAGTGGGCCTGGTGAGAATAGGCTGGGGCTTCCTGGAGACCTTAGATTCTTCTCTAAATTATATTAAAGTGGCAGTGACAGCCTGGCACCAGGAGACCAAAGCAAGCAAGAGGAGATGTGCCATAATAAGAAATAGATATATTTGGTCTCTCTTATTTCCTGGCTTGAGGCTCCTGAAATGCTTGGACTCTTGTCAGTGACAGGTGTCTTTTTGTGTGCTGATGAGATCACTAGGGGGTCCTGGAAAGCTTAGGGATGCTAGCTGGTTGCCACAGGAACCAACCTAGTGATTAGAGGTTTGGAACTTTCAACCTCACCCTCTCATCTCTCGGGAGGGGAGAGGATAGGGGCTGAAGGTTGACTCAGTCACTGATGGCCAGTGATTCTGTAGTGAAGCCTCCATACAAACCTCAAAGGACAGGTTTGGAGGATTTCCAGGTTGCTGAACATGTGGAGGTGCAGGGAGGCCGGCACACCAGAGACAGCGTGGAAGCTCCGTGCCCTTCACACATGCCCTGCCCTGGACATCTCTTCCATCTGGCTGTTCATCTGTATCCTTTGAAATATCCTTTATAATAGACCAGTAAATACAAGTAAATATCTCCCTGGTAAACTGGTAAACATAAGTCAGGTTTTCCCTGAATTCTGTGAGCCACTCTAGCAAATGCTGAAACCTGAGGAAGGAGTCGTGGGAACCTCCCGATCCATAGCTGCTTGGTCAGGAGCACAGGTGCCAACCTGGAGCTTATGATTGGCATCTGAAGTTGGAGGAAGTCTTGTGGGATTGAGCCTTTAACCTGTAGGACCCAAACTAACTCCAGTTAATATTAGAATTGAGTTAAATTGTAGGACACCTAATTGGTGTCAGAGAATTGGTCAATGTGGAGAAAACTCCACACACATTTTGGTGACTGAAAGTGTCCTGTGTCTTGAGAGCATAGTAGGAGAAAACAATTTGCTTTCCTATTGTACAAGAGACCTCTTTGGAACTGTAATGGATGATGTTATATGTCACCCAGATCTCCTTCACGGCTTAAACCCCATTCCCTCCAGATGCCAGGAGTGACGCTGGCTGGCAGCCCTGAGCTGGGAGCTGTCTTTGGAAGTGCCTTGCCCATGGTCACACTCCATTTTTGTAGCACCTTGTATTCAGTGACTTGTCAAATATAAAGATCATACCTCACTCCAGGAAAGGACATCTCTGAAAGTTCATCTTAGCTTCAGAGTTTGCTATGGGGTCAGCTGAGGCTTTCGTTGAGACTTCGTCACAGTCCAACTTCTCCCTCTGCCCATGCTTTCTTTCTTTCCCTTCCACAGGGGGTAATGCTGTGACAGGCCAGGTCTCACTAACACAGGCCTCCATTACAACTGTCCCAGCACTGACTGAGTAGCTAGATTAAACATGAAAAACTGATTGTGCCAGTGCCCTTATACAAAGGCTGGAATGTAACAAAGAGCCCACCAGGAGTTTTGCCTAGGCTTTTCCTGAGCCTTGAAGTTTGACAAGATAATGAAGGAATTCTTAACAGGACCCTTTTAGGATTAAACAAGTTTTATTGGGGGTCTGAAGAAACTCCCCAGGCCTCACAGACAAGTTTATTGGGGTCTAAAAAACTCCCCAAACCTCCATGATTTGGCAGGAGACAAGATAAGGGTAATCACCCCAGTACCTAGACCCATTTAGATTAAGTACACTTACTGAGGCTCCAGAAAAAGGTCTTCAGGACTTAGACCTTAGTTATAGGTTACAAGAAGTTAATCACTTGTGTCTCTAGATGAATGCACACTTACACATAGACATATAGCTTAGAAGGTATATAAGCTCTGGAAAACTGTAATTTTGAGTTGGTCTGGTGATAATTTCCAGGCCTTCTCCCCGTAACTGGTTACAGAAATAAAAACTCTCTTCCTCCCCAGTTCATCTGCATCTCATTTTTGGGCCACAAGAAATAGCAGCCCGATCTTCCGTTTGGTCTGGGAACAAAATTTGGTTTGCCAGCGCCAGGAGAGACCAGGACAGTGCTGTGTTGAGTGGCCAGCGGCTTGTGATGAGACAGTCTTTAGGAGAATTCCAGCAGCTGCTGGGGAGATTTTTCCCATGGACCCTCTTGAAGGCTGTCCCTTGCGCAAAAGTGCCTGTCCTTTTCACTGTCGAGGAAAAATGGAGATCAGGAGCAGACTCACTCAAAGGGTGAGTTAACTGGGTCGTATGCCGGGAGCCTATTGTTTTCCTATCTGGTCTTGTTAAGTAAGTCATTTGTCTGGTACCGCTAAGGGAAGCAATAGGGCTTGCTCATACACCTGCTTTGCATTTTGGTTGCGATCAGGTTTTGAGTTGGTTTTGAGTCTGTTTTGCCTAAATGCACTCCCGCCTTGTGTTGTCCAAATTTTGCCTCCACTTATTTGCATATCTGTCTTATTCCCTTTCATAACATGTAAACTTGAAAATGGGAGATATTGGGTCCATTCCTGTTGAGAGGCCTCTGGGAAGGAAAAGTATTTTTTAGAAGCTCAATGATTGAGAGTCAACTTCACTAAAAGCTAACATCCAAGGTGTGTTTATGTATGTGTGCGTGTGTGCATGTTTGTATTTAAAAGGCCTTCATGTTTTTGTTTTTATTTCTCTCCAAGGACCTTGTCGTTTTGAGCAAAAGTTTTTATTTTTCTTTTCAGTTGACTGAATTGTGTTTTCTTTCTTAATAGCTATTACAACAGAAGCTACTCTGGGGTTTTTAAGAAAAAGTGTAATTTAGACACTTAGAAATGTCTTTGTTTGAAAAAAAAAAAGTTTTTTTTAAGTGCACTGTAAAGGCACCACATGGTCTAGCCTCATAATAATTCTCCCTTTTTGAAAACCCAGGATGCAGTGTTGGCTCTGTCCAGAGCTCAAAGATCCAGTTAAAAGATAGGAAAAATGAGGTCTTATGAATCTATAAATGTACTTCTACTGGCATGCCTAATATGTCTATGTATTTATGTCTTGTGTACACCATATTTCACTACTGAAATATATAAAAGAGTTCTAATTAATTGGCTCAAAGAAAATTAAAAATGCTTACATATGTCAACAGAAAAAAGAAAAGACCAGTTAAATGCTTTCTCAAGTGTATATGACTTAAGTAAAATCTTTAATAAATAAGGTAGCTTTAAAAATTATTGGTGAAGTAATGGCTGGGCACGGTTGCTCGGGCCTATAATCCCAGCACTTTGGAAGGTGGAGGCAGGCAGATCACCTGAGGTCAGGAGTTCAAGAGCAGCCTGGTCAACTTGGTGAAATCCTGGCTCTACTACAAATATTTTAAAAATTAGCCAGGCATGGTGGTGGTGCCTGTAATCCCAGCTGCATGGGAGGCCGAATCAGGAGAATCGCTTGAACCCAGGAAGTGGAGGTTGCAGTGAGCCAAGATCTTGCCACTTGCACTCCAGCCTGGGCTACAGAGTGGGACTCAAAAAAAAAAAAAATTTGGTGGAGTAATATTAGAAATGTCTTAAGAATTGCCAGCATACATTTTTGTTTGCATTTATTGATCAAGCAACTTCATACTTAGCACTGTCAAATACAATAAGGTGTCAAAATTTGGCGTAGAGGCTACAAAACTATAACTCAGCCCAAAACAGAATGATCTTTGCTTGTGTGATTTTCAATAAATAAAATATTAATATTGGTTTAATGAAGATAGCTACATCTTGAATTATTTAGTAAAATACCCTAATCTTGTGGCCTTAGGCAGTCTAGTCGATAGATATAGAGAAAGTTCATCCTGGGAAAGGACTGTTACCATCTCTGTTTCAAAACTAAACTATATCCTTAGTTAATGAATAAGAATAGCTTGGAGGTAAGAAGCAAGATGGAGTCAATTAGGTCAGATCATTTTCACTCTCTCAGTTATAATTTTGCAATGGTGATTTCATAACTTTAAATGATGACTATCGCAGTTTTCATAATTAACCTAGGTAAACAATTAAAATAAATAATTAGATAAATGTAATGGGACAAATATTTGCAGAATCTATCTAAAGTTAAACAACAGATATTTCATTATTTAGATATTTTCCAATAAAAATATATTGTAGGAAAACGTTCTTTCTAAAAATTGTGTCCTTTTTAAAGGGTAAATAATTTTTGTCTAATTCAAAGCTTATTTAAAGGTTTTATATATAAAAAACAAGGTAAAAGAAACAAGGAAATAAGAGAGATGCAAAGTAAGTTATAAAAATGAAGAATTTAAAAGTCTTGGTAAAATAAAAATATCTTCAAAAATGTAAAAATTTGGTCTAAATTATGCAGGTCAAATATTAGGTTTGCTAAATGCTTTAGGTCATAAACTGCTTTTTTGACTTAAAAAATTGTTCAGTTTATTTTGGAGTGTTAAATTCTAGATAAGGCCTGGGGACACATGAAATTAGCCATGCCCCTAGCTATGCAAAAAGGTATTAAAGAAAAGATATTTTATATAATGAAGGATCTTGTGTGGTTAATTCTTGTCCTAAAGTAAAATAATTGGTTGTTTAAAAAGAGGGATGTGGCCGGGCGCGGTGGCTCACACCTGTAATCCCAGCACTTTGGGAGGCTAAGGTGGGTGGGTTGAGAGACCAGGAGTTTGAGACCAGCCTGGCCAATATGGTGAAACCCCATCTCTACTAAAAATACCAAAAGTAGCTGGGTGTGGTGGCACGTGCCTGTAGTCCCAGCTAGTCAGGAGGCTGAGGCAGCAGAATCTCTTGAACCTGGGAGACAGAGGTTGCAGTGAACTGAGATTGCACCACTGCACTCCAGCCTGGGTGACAGAGCGAGACTCCATATCAAAAAAAAAAAAAAAAAAAAAAAAAAAAAAAAAGGGGATGTTTAGGACAAGTCAGAAAGTCAAGGCATGTCGTAGCTTGTCTGTGTAGTCATGAAAGAATTTAAGAAAGGGAATTTATGAAAGAAATGTTGTACAATTTAAAGGTGATTAGGCCTCCTAAATGTTTATAAAAATGCCACTAAGACTCTTAGCTGTACAACTTGCCTGCTTTACAGCTAGGTAAGGCCTGAGACACATGGAGTTTGACACTGGAATAAGTCAGACCTTATCTGCACTTCTGCCTAGGTCCTAGGCTCCACACCTAGTACATAGTTAAAATGCCAGACTTACCAAGGCTTTCACCAAAAGTAAAGACTGCTAAAAGTTAATAGTGTAACATGTATTTAAAACTATTGAAGAAACAGTTTACATGCAAGGTGTGTAAGGAAAGCAAAATATACTTCTAGTAAAAAGATTATAAGGAGGCATGAGAATGTGAATTTTTGCCTAGATTAAAAGGTTAAAAGACTGTTTTAAGTTGGATAAAATAAAGAGGAAGCTTTAAACAAGTTGTGGAAGGTTGATTATAAAGGACATTTTGTGTGTAAACATATTGGCTAAAGTTAAAGGGGTATCATCCAGTTATTCTGTAAATTGAACATTAAAATAAAAGCACAGTGGGTTTCTCTTAGAGCACTAACCTGCTCTTTAACAAAAATTGTAAAGGGTTATAAAAGTTCTATAAAAAATCTTACCTTATGATCAAACATTAAAATTGGGAAAATCTGTCTATAAAGATTTGTTAAGAATTGGGTTTAACATTAATAGTACACTAGTGTAAAGGTGAAATTTGGTTTATTTGGTATAAATATTATACAGAAAGCATTGTCAAATATGAAACGGTGTTTGGCTTTCTTTGGGCTATGTTTGTATAAGTATGTTATTGGTATGTGTTCCAAAGTTATGGGAGACTCCTATTATTCTGATACATTTTAGTGTACATTATCAGTAATAATTATAATTGTTGTGTTAAATTATTGTGTGCTACAGAAGTAACAGATATCCTTGTCAATTGTGTCTTTAACTATGGCTACCCTAAAACTTTTTGTCATCCAAAATCAATTGTTGTCTTGTTTTGGTCCTCTTTAGAAGGTGGTTTTATAATCAGCTATAAAACTCTTAACAGGTGTTCTTGAATGCAGGTTTCTGATAACTTTGGAGACTGTGACATAAGAATAGAGGAAAAACGTTCAGGACTCTTGAAGAGTTAAAATATTCATTAATATCAAGCAGGATAGGAATTAACTGCATGAACTGAACTAATAAGAGACTGAAGTGATCTTTGTGACTTTTTGCTTAAAATGTTGCTAATCCTTTGTTTGGCTTTTCAGAGTCAAGGAAACTTTTCTTTTGAGCTATTAACAGCTTTTAACAATTAAGTAAATTATACTCCTATGAACAAAATTTGGAGCATATTTGTTTCTCTCTACCTGATTCCAAAATTTGGAAACTATTTGTTAGTATTCTTAATTTATGGCAATATAGTTATTTGCATAAGTGCAATAAGAATCTGTTTTCTTTTGTAACAGGATATAGTTGGAAAAACTGGTTATTTTACCAAGGCTTTGACTGGAAGGGTATGCTCTCCTTTATGGAATCAAACTTGACTTACGGAGCCAATAAAGCCCTTGGAAAACTGGCCTCATATTTTGCATACACAGTCCCCGTACAGGGTTTCTGATCTGTGGTAAGTAAACAATGTCACTTTCTGAGAGGTCAGGAACCCCAAGTTATCTTGGAACCTTAAGAGGAGAAGAATTCACCCAACTCATAGGTATTTGATGGTACAAATCCATGGCTGGGCTTGGCTTTAAAAAGGTCTCATCTTAGATTCCTTCTATGGAACAAAGTTCCATCAAAGCCAATTTAAAAGACCTATGTGAAAATAATTATTCTTGCTGAACTTTATACAGATAATCCGGCCAAGTATACTAAAGCAAACCAGTCCTACCATGATTTGTCTTTTAATAAAAATGAGAAACTGGAGAGAGAAAAAGTATGTTTCAAAACTATAGTACACCTGTTAAATTCTAGTCTTGCCTGATGTTTTTCAGTTTTTATTGTTTTCTACAGTTTGGATTAAATTCTAATTTTTTTGGCTACAGGTCTCCAAAATAATGTTTTCAATTTTCCCCTTTTCTTTCCTTTTTCCCCATTCTTCCTAACTGGAAATCACTGAAACCTGAGCTGCGCTTTCCTAAAACCCTGCAAACTGAAGACTAGACAACTTAAACTTCGGAAGAAAACAACAGCAACCTCTTTATATGTTTTGCTGTTGCATACTATTCTAAGCCCCCAAAATAGAGCAAATAGAGGGAACAAATCAACCTTCTCCACTCCAGTGCTGGATTCAGTGCCCCATAATTATGACCCTCTCTTAGTCAGAAGTAGCCAGAAAGATTATGATGCCCCATATTCTTATGATTCTCGTGATAAATAAATATGCAAGAATAATAGAAATCATGCACAAATTGACAGTGGGGATTGTGGCAGCCCAGGTCTCACTAATGCAGGCCTCCATTACAACTGTCCCATCTCTGACTGACTAGCTAGGTTAAACATTAAAAGTTGATTGAGCCAGTGCCCTTATACAAAGGCTGGAATGTAACAAAGAGCCCACCAGGAGTTTTGCCTAGGCTTTTCCTGGGCCTTGAAGCTTGACAAGATAACAAAGGAATTCTTAGCAGGACCCTTTTAGGATTAAACCAGTTTTATTGGGGGTCTGAGGAAACTCCCTGGTCCTCCGCAAACAAGTTTATTGGGATCTAAAGGAACTCTCCAAACCTCCATCATTTAGCAGGGGACAAGATAAGGGTAATCACCCTAGTACCTAGACCCATTTAGATTAAGTAAACTTATTGAGGCTCTAGAAGAAGGTCTTCAGGGACTCAGATCTTAGTTATAGATGAAAAGAAGTTAATCACTTATGTCTTTAGATGAATTCACTCACTTACACATAGACATATAGCTTAGCAGGTATATAAGCTCTGGAAAATTTTGTAATTTTGAGTTGGTCTCGTGATAATTTCCAGGCCTTCTCCCTGTAACCGGTTACAGAAATACTCTATTCATCCCCAGTTCATCTGCATCTCATTATTGGGCCACAAGAAGTAGCAGCCCAACTACCACATTGGTTTGGGAACAATGCCAAGAGCATGCCCTAATCCCCTCTATACAGTAGTCCCCCTTCATACAACACATTCCAAGACCCTCAGTGTATGCCTAAAGCTACAGATAGTAACAGACCCTATATATACTATCTTTCTTTTTATACATACATACCTCTGATAAATTTTTTTTTTAGTAAATAAGGTACAGTTAACAGATTAACAATAATAACTAATAAAATAGAGCAATTATAATAACATACTACAATAAAATCATATGCATGTGGTCTCTCTCGCTCTCTCTTTCAAAATATCCCATTGTTCTGTATTCCTGTGGCAGCAGCTTCTCCATTAGCAGACACAGCCTCTCTAGTAGTAATTTATGCATTTTTCAGTCCAAACCTATTCCTGAATCTCTGTAACTATCCCTTACTTGCAATAAATGGCTTGGTGTCACTCGTTTCAGGGGATCCCTTGCTGTAGGGATCAATGCTTGTCTTCATACAGGCTCAATGATTTCTGGTGCAACATGTTGCCAATCGAAACACATTTCTTTTAATGTCTCCTGCCCACAAACCGAATGCCTTTTCATTTTAACTAAGCACTTATCAAACTCTGTGGCCATGACGTTTACAGTTTGAGGTGCAGCAGCAAAACCGGCACAAATATATTTTTCTTTCTTTACAATCTCATGGGTAAAACATTTGTTCTTATAAATTTTGTTAATTTCAGCATACAATTTTTTTTCTTTCCTTGTTAAATCAAGAACTTTCACCTTTTCACTTAAGTGAAGCACTTTATAGCTTCTCTTTGGCATATTGGAATTGCCAGCATCACTACTCTTGCACATTGAGACCATTATTAAGTAAAATTAGGATTACTCGAACACAAGCCCTGCGATACTGCAACAATCTGATAGCCAAGAGGCTACAAAGTGACTAACGGATGGGGAACGTGTACAGTGTGGGTACGTGGGACAAAGGGATGATTCACATCCTGGGTGGGACAGAGCAGGACAGCTTGAAAGTTTATACCCTACTGGGAACGTCACACATTTAAAACTTATTATTTATTTCTGGCATTTTCTATTTAATATTTTTGGACTGCAGTTTACCATAGATAACTAAAACTGCAGAAAGCAAAAGTACCAATAAGGAGGGACTACTGTATACCAGTCTTCATCTCAGAGTCTGTTTCCAGGGAAGCCCACCCTGAGGGAATGAGTGTGCACATCTATAAAATACAGAGGTTATGCTATCAGAAGCATGAGCAACAAAAGAAAAATAGACTTCAAAATGAAAGTAATTTTACCTGGAAATGGCTGGAGGTGATGAATGCACAGCAAGTGAGTGTACTTAATGCCGCTGAACTGTGCTCTTGAAAATGGATAAAATAGTAAATTTATGTTATGTGTAATTTTACTATAATAAAAATTAATTAATTAAAAAAATACAGGAGTAAGGTTGGATATGCTTTTGGTTTCCTGCCCATGCCAAAGGTCCACGATTACTCTGAGTTACTTGGCAGCCAAATCTGGGTTGGTGTGATTTCAGGGGTTAGACTGTAGCATTTCTCAATCTTGGTTGTGTATTAGAATCACTTTGGATTAAAAAAAAAAGATGCTTCAGTTCTGCCCATAGTAGTTCCTATGTAATAGTCTAGGGTCGTGGCTTTGGTATTTTTGAAAGCTCCCGCTGATTTCAATATGCAAATACAGTTGAACCTTACTGGGCTAGAAGAACCGCAGCCCACTCCTTCCCACCCACTTGCTGTTGCCCCTGAGATTGGGCCACCTGCTTATCTTTCCAGCCTCATCTTTCTGACTCCCTCCTACACATACCCAAGCTGCAGCTGAACCAAATGACTTGTCATTTATCCTCTCCTGTCAAACCCTGACTCCTATTCCCTTGCTCATGTTTCCGCTGACAAGATTGCCCTATTCTGACTGATTCCAGCCTTCGTGGACCCCTTCTTAGGAAACTTGCCTTCAGCACCCACCATGGGCTGTTCAGATGCCTCCACTCTGAACCCTGGAGATGCCTCACATGTCAGCACCTATACCGAGGACTCCGGATCAGCATGCTTACCAGTGCAGGGATCAAATCTTCCTCCCTGCATTCCCGGTACAAGGTAGGAAGCCAGGCACCAAGGAAGCTGCCAGTAGGTCTTAGTTGAATAAGATTTCTTTAATAAGATATCATTTGTTCCGCAGTTAAATCGAAATTCTTAAAGTAAATGCATTGGGAAAAATTAGCATATCAGTATAAATAAGGCATTAAAAAAACATTAATTGAGCTATTATTATATGCCTGGGATTGTGCTAATGCTTTACTTGGAGCTTCTTGTTGAATTTTCTTTTATTTTTTATTGTTTTGAGTCAGAGTCTTGCTCTGTCACCAGGCTGGAGTGCAGTGGCACGATCTTGCTCACTGCAGACTCTGCCTCCCAGGTTCAAGCAATTCTCCTGCCTCAGCCTCCCAAGTAGCTGGGATTACAGTCGCGCACCACCACGCCCAGCTAATTTTTGTATTTTTAGTAGAGACAGGGTTTCCCCATGTTGGCCAGGCTGGTCTTGAACTCCTGACCTCAGGTGATCTGCCTGCCTTGGCTTCCCAAAGTGCTGGAATTATAGGCTTGAGCTACCATGCCCGGCCTCTTGTTGAATTTTCACAGCAACCTTAGGAGGCAGATATACTCTTCGTGTTAGAAATGAAGAACTAGTTTCAGACAAGTGAACTTGGCCAGGATCACAGCTAGTGTGCAGCAGAGCTGGGAGTTTCAGTGATGTTTCCAGAGCCTTCCTGATTTGGGGAAGAGGACAGGAAACATTTAGGTCACTGGGAATCTAAAAGGAAGAGAGGGGCTGTAACTAACAGGAAAAAGGAAGTTAGAAAAAAAGACCACAGACAGAAAAGACAAACTGTAATCTTCCCTGTTTTGGTCAGGCCTCAGCTTAACTGTGATTGGGTATTTAAATCACAAGCACAAGACTGGAAGGTGGACACTGTGAAACTCTTGTTCCTCAGATACATTCCATTGAATTCAACCAACAACATTTATTGAGGATCTATGGTGTGCCAGAAACAGTGCAAGATGTCTGAATTCCAAGTACAGATAATATAGATCTTTGCCCATAAGGAGTTCTCACTTTTGTGGGGCCAAGAGGTACACTGTCAACAGACACTCCAAGCACAATGGTATGTGTTCTATAATCTAGGTATGTGTTAAGAGCTGTGAAAGTGCAGAGAAGCTAAGTTTTCTAGAGAAATCTGAGAGGGTTTTACAGGAGAACTGACATTGGAACTTGGCCTTCGTGCATAGAAGATGGCCACGTGGAACAAGAAATGAAAAGTTGAGCAGCTACAAAAGCATAGACTCAAAAGACATGGTAGGGCTGGGTGCAGTGGCTACACCTGTAATCCCAGCACTTTGGGAGGCCGAGGCGGGCGGATCACCTGAGGTCAGGAGTTCAAGACCAACCTGGCCAACTTTAGTAGAAATGAAACCCCATCTCTACTAAAAATACAAGAAAATTAGCCAGGTTTGGTGGTGTGCACTTGTAGTCCTAGCTACTTGGGAGGCTGAGGCAGGAGAATCGCTTGAACCTGGGAGGTGGAGGTTGCAGTGACCTGAGATTGTGCCGCTGCACTCCAGCCCAGGTGATAGTGAGACTCCGTCTCAAAAAAAAAAAAAAAAAAAAAAAAAAAAAAAGGCATGGTAGATTGGGAACAAGCAAAGGATTTGGGGTCATGGCAGGGAATAGTGGGATGGGAGGGGGGTGGGGGGCAGACAACATTGTGAGGGGTTAGTCCTCTATACCATGCCAAGGAATTCTGACCTTATTCTGTGAATTTATAAGCAAGAGAATGACATAATTAGATGTGTATTTTAGAAAAATTACTTTAATGGCAACATGGGGGTTTGAATGAGAGAACAGTTAGGGTTCTTACAAAATGAAAAATGAGAGTCCAGGGGTAGACCTGCCCTGTATATGTATGTGTTTATGTTTATGGATATGTATGTGAGAAATAATCTGTAGGACTTGGTGGCCAACTGAAACAGGAGAGCATGAAAAAGGGAAAAGTCAAGGGTCCCAGGCTTCTGGTTTAAGCAACTAGGTGACTAAATTGAATTAACAAAAACTGGGAACAGAAACAGTTTGCATTCGGTTTTGGTCACAAGGCATGTGAAGTGCCAAAGGAACATTTTTGTGGAGGCAGAAATGATATAGGAGGCATGACAATGTGACTCAAGAAGTCAGGTTAGGGAGAGATCAGAATAACAATATTATTATTTTTTAAAAAATGAACGCTGGACTGCTGGACAACATTAAAACACATCTGGGAGGCAGAGGGGTGCAGTGGACATGAGTTTTGGAACTGAAGAAACCCAAGCTCTTGACTTTGCTACTTAATGCTGTGACCTTGAGACTGTGACCTACTCTCTCCGAATCTCACATGTGAAATGAAGGCAGTATTAATCTGTCTTCAAGGTTGTGTTCAGACTAGTAATAATGTATGCAAACTCCCAGTGGCGCTGGGCTGAGTAGGCACATTGTGGTTTCTGTTGTTCAAGCACACAGATGGAAAGGGTTGGGTTAAAGGTGAGGAAGTGGACTCACCTGTGTTCAATAGAAAAAAGGGAAGAGATTATTTGCCAGAAGTGCCTGCAGTAAGGCAAGGTGCTGTTACTATCCCCAGAAAAAGGGATCTTCAGGTCCCAGAAGTAGGTGTTGGGGTGGGGAAAAGTCCATGCCACCTTTTCCATTTAATCCCTCTAGTCACCCTCAAAGGAATGAAATCATTGTGCTGTTCAGGTTAGTTTTCAGGGTAACCCTGTCTATGCCCTTTTCCCACTCACTCTCCAAGAAAGAATAAAGTAGGGGAGAGAAGGAAGGAGGCACCTATTGATGGACACGTAGACCATCCCTATCTGCTTATTCACACCTGGATTCCCTTTCAGGTGTGACACATTCTTTCATTTTATAATAGAGAAAGAAGTAAATGACATTCATTGATTTCAAATTATAATCAGTTCATTAAGTAAAAATGATTAAAATGAGGTCCTTTCCTACTTCGATTAGAGGAAAGAATGAAAATAGTAGGGGAGATTTGAATATGGAAAATGTATGGACGGTTGGGAGGGTTGTTTAAAAAAGGTGGGGGGTGTAAAGAGTAGGAACACAGAAAACACATTTCAGAGTTTGTCCAGTGTTTGTTTCCAATATTTGACAGACATTAGCTGCATGTAAGATTTTTGTTGTAAAAAGCTGCCAACAGTGGCAACTGTGCATCTAGAAATTTGTGAAGCTGTTGTTATAATTGTTGTTGACTTTGTTCTAAAAGGCTTTCTTCTCTGAGAAGCTACAGAACAATCATAGCTCTCTCTACTTTCCTAAATGCCAGAGCTCCCCAGGTGTCAACGTTCAGTGCAATTCAGCACACTCTGATGCATTGCATACTAGATGCCAGACACTGCCTCAGGAGTAGGATAGATAAAAGGGAGCCACTGTCTCAAGGAGCTTCCAGCGTGGAGAGAGAGGAAGCAGCTGTGGGGATGGGAGAAGATGAGGATGAGGGAGACAGATGAACAATGGCCACAAAAACAAATATATTTATTATTTCCCACAAATAACCTGGGCCTTGACCCATTTGGAACTATACGTAATCACTGAAACAAATTCAGCTAAATTATTCAAAAATCTCTGAATGTCAATTCCATTTAATTTTAAATAACAAGCCTCTCTGAGAGGGATGATTTTTGGAACAATGACTAAGGGAAAATATTTTTCCAGCAGGGTTTTTGCACAGGAAAAAATTCATTGCTTCCATCCCCACATCCCACACCCCACATTCCACACCCCTTGGTGTAAAAATATTTGTATTTAAATAATTTTATATGTCATACATTTATAATTAAAAGCAATTCTGTGCTCAGAGAACAGAAATTACTGACATTAAATCGATGAGGAAAACTAAATTTTCCTCAAAGGAAAATTTCATGAGATTCAAAGCGGTTTAAATCAAGCTAATGGATATGAGCCCATCAGTTACATATGGTCTCCAGTGACCACTGATGTCACTGCCCATCTCCAGCGGCAGGAGTATGTAAGGCGTTCCAGCAAGGACTCTTCATTTCTCCCAGACAGCCTCTCCCTTCTCCCTCTTCCTTCCCACCTTTCAGTACCCCAGGGCTGGTTTTGCACAAAATGTTTTTGTTTCCTTCAAAACTATACTTGCCTACAGGTCCTGATTTTGCCTGCCTGACATCCCTTTTTCTAACACAACAGCCTCTCTCCCCACTCTCTGCCCCAGCCAGAAAACTGCACTCCCTTGGCCACAATGACTGGTTCAGGCATGGGCATGTACAGGAAGACGGGGCAGTCACAGCCTTCACCGAGGAAGAAGTAGAGTGGAAAGATGGGGAGGGGTAGATTCCTGGTGACTGAAGGGCACTCCCTGGGTTCCACTCAACCTGTCGTGGTTGGGTCAACTTGCATAGGCTGTGGAACCCAGTTGTTTGGTCAAACACCAGTCTAGATGTTACTGTGAAGGTATTTTTTAAAGATGTGATTAACATTTAAATTAGTAGATTTTGGGTACCCTCCATAATGTGTATGGGTGTCATCCAATCAGTTGAAGGCATTAAGTACAAAGACTGATGTTTCCCAAAGAAGAAGGAATTATCCTCCAGTCTGCAATACAGAACTGCTGCCTGTGTTTCCAGCCTGATGCCCTGCAGAATTTGGAGTCATGACTGTAACATCAACTCTTACCTGAATTCCCAGCCTGCCATCCTGTCCTAAAAATTGCTGCCACAATCATATGAGCAAATTCCTTAAAATAAATATCCTTCTTTCCGTCTCTCTCTCCTTCCTTCTCTGCCTCTCTCCCCATCTCCCTATCTCTGTCTCTCCTTCCCTCACTCTCTCCTACTGGTTCTATTTCTCGAGAGAACCCTGACTAATGCGCTAAATAAAATCATATTTTCATCCTCAAATTAGTCAGGGTTTTATCTGTGTGTTCATTTTAACCAGGTTGAGTTGTATTTCCATCACCTGTAACTAAGAGTCTTCAACAGTCCTAGGTGTGAGTGGATGGAATTCCCTATAGGCTAATAAGTGAAAGATTCTTCCAAAATTCTACCTTCCTTATTATTTACTATGCAGCAAGCTACTTAATGGCAGGGATTGTGTCTGATGTTTTTTATTTCTACTGCTATTGCTTAGAATTCTTAGCACTTGGTCAGGTTAGTAAACATTGGATGAGCTGAGTTATAGAAGGAGATGGCCTGGAGTGCTTAGCTCCTGGGATTGCCCTGGTACCTGGAGAAACAGATTCTTTGGCATGTAAGCAGCCCAACAGTGACCACGGGTTTTTGTCATTTGCATTAAGTACCATAACAAGTAGTTTCAGCAATCATTATTTTCATGGAGTTGGTCGGAAATTGTATTTTTATTTCCTTATATGTATATGTTTATTATCAGCTTACATAGGTTTCATTCTAAATGTTTGGATTTGGACTGTACACATTTCTTAGCACCATCAAACCAGCACCCTTCCAGAAGCTTTGAGTCAAGACCAACATAGGCCTGCCATTGCCACATTGTTACACAGCATTAATTTCCTAGGGTGGCCATAACAAGGCACCACAAAGCGAGTGGCTTAAACAACAGAAGGCTATTGCCTCATAGCTCTGGATGCCAGAAATCTGAGATCAGGGTGCAGGCAGGGCATGCTTCCTCCTAGGGCACTATGGAAGGATCATTCTGGGCCTTTCTCCTAGCTTCTGGTGGTTCCTTGGTTTGTGGCAGCATAACTCCAATCTTCACACAGTGTTCTCTCTCTATATGTGACTGTCTCCAAATGTTCCCTTTTTATAAAGATACCTGTCATATTGGATGACAGGTCCATCTGACTCCAGTATAACCTCACCTTAACTAATTACACTTGTCATGACCCTGTTTCCACATAGGGTCACATTTTGAGGTACTAGGGGTTAGGACTTCAACATGAATTTTAGGGAGATACAGTTCAACCCACAACAATCTTTTGTACTTGCCCAGCTTTCTGAGCAGCCTTCTCAGGAGGCATTAGCACCGTGTGACAAGTGGGCAGGGAAGCTGGCTGCCAGGGCTGGGGAACACACAACTAAGACCCAACCACATGTTGGGCTATGGCTGCTGCCGCACATTTCCTGCACTGTCTGAGTCTGTTTTGTGTTTCTATAACAAAATACCTGAGGCTGGGTAATGTATACAGAAAAGAGGCTTATTTGGCTCACAATTTTGATGGCTGGAAGGTTCAAGACTGGGCATCTGCATCTGATGAGGGCCTCAGCTTGCTTCAACTCGTGGCAAAAGGTGAAAAGGGGGTCAGCACACACCAAGAGATCACATGGCAAGAGAGGAAGCTAGAGAGAAACCAAGGAAGCCAGACTCTCTTTTACAATCCAGTCTCCCAGAAACTAATCCATTCTCCAGGAAAGCAAAGACTCACCCACCCCCAAGAGGGCATTCTTCTCTTCATACGGAATCCACACCCATGACCCAAACGCCTCCCACTATGCCACGCCTCCCAACAGGGTCACACTGGGGGTTAAATTTCAACATGAGTTTTGGTGGAGACAAATGACGTTCAAACAATAGCACACGCCAGACAAATAATTTCTAGTCTGGCAGCACTAGCCTCATTCTGAGACTAATGCTGATAACTTTCCCCTTGTACTCTAGGGAGTCCCCTTTCCTCCCCCAGTATCTTCTAGTTGGCTTTTAACCTATTTCTTCCTTCTCCTTGAAGAGCCAATAATCAAACAATGAGAATTAGAAACAACAGAAAAAGGAATGAGAGGAAGAGCAAGAGGGAATGTTTGTAAAATACCACTTTCAAGATGGCAAGTGTGTACTGTGACATACAGAACTAAGATAAACCTTCAAAAAGTAATTTTCTAAGGTTCTAGTTGCTCTGTGCCGCTCAGACCAGCTAGAGATGTAGGCAGTGATACACACAGGGGCAGCTAGGATGGTCCGCACAGCAGGAGAGTGTGTGCAAAGCCCGCTGTGCTCCCATTAACTCTTCACAGCAGTGCCAGAAGAGGCCATTGGATCTAACGCTTGCCAAGGATGGTGCTCCCAGGTGACTGGGGAGAGGGAACATGATTGGGATGGGAGGATGGGGCACTGCAAGGTCGGTGAGTTTGTGAAGATGACTTGCCTAAGGGACAGTGAAAATAGGCCCACGTGCCATCTTTGTCATCCCTGCTATAGGTCGCAGACACCTACTCTTGGAAAGCTTCCAGTGTAGTCTCGATGCATAATGTGCTGTGAACACCTGGCTTATATCATTTGGAAATTTTTACATAACTCCTACACAGCCAAGTAAACCGATTCCTGACTAAGGGCACAGCACCTAAAGTAAAAGACACAGAATCAAAAAGCAATTAAAAATTATAGTTAAAATTAAAAATTTTAAATGCATTGATAATATTAATACTATTCCTACTGACTGATACTTAATATATTACTAATAAATCAGTAGCAAATACGGAAAAATACAGTGAACAAATTATAGACCAGAAACTATTTATTTTGTCCATAACTCATCTGAAGTTATAGACATTTCAAGAGTTTTACCTGTGATGTTCCTCTAGGCCTGCCCTCTATCCAGATGAAAATAAAAGTTTAGCCCAGAAGCTTCAGCTTTTTTTTCATCTACTTGATGCCAAGTAGTAAAGTGACAGGAAACAGAATTCTCACCACATGTTTGAGTCATATAAGCTAGATGTTTAGTTTTGTACAAATCTAGCCTGCCTTTTATAGCTTCTCTCTTCTATTTCCTGATTTCTGTCCTCTATTTATAGATGGAGAAACTGGTAACTGTTGCAGTAGTTAATCTTCACTAATATCAAAATAATAGAGAATAGATAAATTACAGCATGATTTTAGAAGAAACACATCTGATTTTATGACTAAAATAAAAATATCTTTAAAGTTGGCACAAGTCCTGGCCCATACTCCATGTTTGATAAATGTTAGTTGAAACAAATTGAGAAAAAGGGGCCTAGAGAACCACTAAAAATAAAACGAAACACCATTTGCAGTGTTTTTCTATTCTTTGGAGAAAAATGTAAATCAAGATGAGATGTAAACGCTGAATAAGGGAGTATTCTTAAACTTCAGATTAAGGTATATTAACTTTAGTCACTCTTAAGATATGAGTTTGGTCATAAGGTTATTTGGCAAGGTTAGTATTATAGGCAAAGTACAATTTTGCTGGTAGTAAAACATTTTAAGTCTGGGCAGCAACATGGCAACGTGGATCTAGGTAACTATTACATTCCAATTTAAAATGGTTGCTTTGCTAGCTAGTAGATAAAATGGGTTCTTAAATTTGAGAATCACAGTAAAGCCTAACTTATTCCACTAAAATGTATTTTCAGCAATGCATTAAAGTAGTTTGCGAAGTTTTGGGGATGAAAGCAAAACACGACTTGATGCCATTCCAAGTGGAAGGCTGGCAGCACCACGAGTTATGAAAACAATGAATGAATCAATAGCATTCTTTAAGACAAAGGCTTACATCCATTAAGACATGTAGAAAAGCAGTTATAAGTTACAGTTTAAAATAATATTTGTAATATTGGCTTGCCTTGGAATAAGATCAGTTTCCTAAAAACACTTGTAAGCATCTTTGAGTGACTTCCATATGTAGAAGAATTTGGAGAATAAATATCTGAGTTCTGGAGGAAGCCCTCATTTTCCTTATTCTCCCAAGAGTCTTCTCTTCCCTCTCACTAAAGATCTTCATCTCGGCCTTAAACAGTGGTTTTCAACCAGGGGTGATTTTGCTCTCCCCTCCCCAGGAAACATTTGGCAATGTCTGGAAACATTTTTGTTTGTCATATGGGGGTTGTGGGTAGGGAGAGAGGGAAGGTGCTACGGGCTTCTAGTGGGTGGAGCCAGGGATGGTGCTAAACGTCCTACAATGCACAGGATGGCCCTACAACGAAGAAGACAATGAAGAAGTATCTGTCCCGAAATATCAATAGTTCAAAGATTGAGAAACACTGGCCTAGAGGTATAAATGGGATGGGGGTGTGTGTGTGTGTGGTATTGGCACATAAAAAAGTAGAATATTTTCATAACTGAACTCTTAAAGCCCTTTGAAACTCATGTAAACTGGTGGCCTTACAAATCAAGTTCCAGTAGAGAAATTCCACTTTCAAATTGGATGAGCAAGGAACGCTCAGAAAGAGTTTTTTTTTTTTTTTTTTAATTCTTTCCCACCCCATCTCCTCAAGTAAAAGTTCTGAAGAAAGCATTGTGATAAATAATCAGAGGCACTGTTTCTTTTATTCCAAGGTTTTAGAAGTATAGCCATGCCTTAGCCTGGGATTCGCGACTACTGTGTTGGGCACCTCCATCAGTTTGCTTTTTATTCTGTCCTGGAAGTTTTTACTGTACATTTTAACATTGATCACTACATGGACATTCTTTCTACCACCCCTTTCAGTTAGATGTTCTTTTTGTCTTATCATTCTCCAGGCCCTCATCAACACAGCAAGTAATTTTCAGGTAACATTTTTTTTCCAAGAAAGTTATTTTATGGATAGCAATGGAGTCCTTATTATTCACAAGCTCTAAGACACTTCAGCCAAAAGTACAAAAACTATATTTATACTCACACTTTTCCAATTCTTTTCCCAGGGCTTTTTTTTCTCCCCTTTATCTCTTAGCCCAAATTCCTAACTCTTCACACAGTCTATTTTAGAAATTAGAAAGCTTTTTCTTTTCTTTTCTTTGTTTTTTTGAGACAGAGTCTTGCTGTTTCCCAGGCTGACATGCAGTGGCATGATCACGGCTCACTGCAGCCTCAACTCCCCAGGGCCCAAGCTATCCTCTTACTTCAGCCTGCTCAGTAGCTAGGACCACAGGAGCACAACACTACACCCAGCTAATTAAAAAAAATTTTTTTGTGCAGATGGGGTCTCCCTATGTTGCCCGGGCTGGTCTTGAACTCCTGGGCTCAAGCTATCTCCCTGCCTCAGCTTCCCAAAGTGCTGGGATACAGGCGTGAGCCACCGGCCTGTCCAGAAAACTTTAAAGAAAATGCAAATAATGCCTTCTTAAAAAGTTGTAAATACCCACAACGTTTTTATGCTTAGTGACTTGATGCCAAATATATATATTCATGGGTGAATGAGTATGTTGGGATCTATAAATGTCATTTGTATATTTACATGCATTTGTATATTAGATTTCCAAATCTAGTTGTTTTCCCTTACTACCCAGAGACGGCAGTACCCCTGACATCACCATACAATTTCATCAGAAGAGTTGAATTATACACAAATTTATAGTAAAGGTAAAAATACATGTATCTTGATAGTTTCCTTCCAGTAATATTCACCAACCTTTGCTAGAAGAGATGAAAAGAGAAGCAACCAATGTTTTTCTATGGGAAGGAAGATTTAGATCTAAATAAAAATAAGTAGTATCACAGGCTTGACAAACTTTTCTAGAGAATTCTTTTGTCCCCCTTCTCTGCAGAGGGCCCCTGACATGGGGCACAGGTCCAGCTGCTGATAGATGTGTCTATGTAAACCTTATTCTGTGCTTTCTATAATCACCACCTAAAATATGTAAGTGGTGGTGCGTACAACCTAATTTTTTTTGTTCTTACGATACTTTAAGTTCTGGGATGCATGTGCAGAAGAGGCAGATTTGTTACATAGGTATACACATGCCATGGTGGTTTGCTGCACCCATCAACCTGTCATCCACATTAGGTACATTAGGTATTTCTCCTAATGCTATCCCTCCCCTAGCCCACCACTCCCTGACAGGCCCTGGTGTGTGATGTTCCCCTCCCTGTGTCCATGTGTTCTCATTGTTCAGCTCCCACTTATGAGTGATAACATGCAGTGTTTGGTTTTCTTGTCCTGTGTTAGTTTGCTGAGAATGATGGTTTCCAGCACCATTCATGTCCCTGCAAAAGACATGAACTCATCTTTTTTATGGCTTCATAATATTCCTGGTGTATATGTGCCACATTTTCTTTATCTAGTCTATCATTGATGGACATTTGGGTTGGTTCCAAGTCTTTGCTATTGTGAACAGTGCTGCCATAAACATATGGTTGCATATATCTTTATAGTAGAATGATTTATAATCCTTTGGGTTTATACCCAGTAATAGGATTGCTGGTTCAAATGGTATTTCTGGTTCTAGATCCTTGAGGAATCGCCACACTGTCTTCCACAGTAGTGGAACTAATTTACACTCCCACCAACAGTGTAAAAGCATTCCTATTTCTCCACATCCTCTCCAGCATCTGTTGTTTCCTGACTTTTTAATGATCACCATTCTAACTGGTGTGAGATGGTATCTCATGGTGGTTTTGATTTGCATTTCGCTAGTGACCAGTGATGTTGAGCTTTTTTTCACGTTTGTTGGCCACATAAATGTCTTCTTTTGAGAAGTGTCTGTTTATATCCTTCCCCCACTTTTTGATGGGGTTGTTTGTTTTTTTCTTGTAAATTCATTTAAATTCTTTTTAGATTCTGGATATTAGCACTTTATCAGATGGATAGATTACAAAAGTTTTCTCCCACTCTGCAGGTTGCCGTTCACTCTGATGATGTTTTTTTTTTGGTCTGCAGAAGCTCTTTAGTTTAATTAGATCCCATTTGTCAATTTTGGCTTTTGTTGCCATTGCTTTTGGTGTTTTAGTCATCAAGTCTTTGCCCATGCCTATGTCGTGAATGGTATTGCCTAGGTTTTCTTCTAGGGTTTTTATAGTTTTAGGTTTTAGGTTTAAGTCTTTAATCCATCTTCAGTTAATTTTTGTATAAAGTGTAAGGAAGGGGTCCATTTTCAGTTTTCTGCATATGGCTAACCAGTTTTCTCAACACCATTTATTAAATAGGGAATCCTTTCCCTATTGCTTGTTTTTGTCAGGTTTGTCAAAGATCAGATGACAACCTAATTTATTTTAATGTACATCTCCATACTTTAAAATAAGCATTATTTCTTGGCGAGTGTACTCAGCAAGCTTTCTATTTAAACTGCATATATGATATGATACCAATTTTTAAAAATTGTATGTGTGGATGCATATAGGAAATAAGTCTGTATAAATACTTTCCAAGATGTTAATACATTTGTATATTTATTTGGAAGTGGAACTTTTCTTTATACCTCTCTGTATTTTTTACACAGCTTATTTACTTTAATATTCAGAAAAAGTACTAATTAAGCACAAAATGTTTATGTAAAGACTTCTCAGATGGCACTCCTTGTCCCTCTGATTCACTGGGATTTGCAGCTAGCTCTATTCATTCAATAAACATTTATTAGCCGGGTGTACTGGCGCACACCTGAGGTCCTAGCTACTCAGGAGTCTGAGGCTGGAGGCTCTCTTGAGCTCAGGAGTTCAAGGAGCTGTGATCATACCACCGCCCTCCAGCCTGAGCAATAGAGAAAGATCCTATCTCTAAAAAGAAAAAAAAACATAAAAATACAATTATTTTTTGAATACCTACCATGTGCAAGGCCCTGTGCTAACGGCTGTTAGATAAATAGTTTTGCCATTTTATAAAGATCAAACCTTTCCATTAACAGATATTACCGAGTGCCTATAATGTCTTTAGAGCTGCTGGGAGCTCTAGATACGGGGTCAAACAAGACTTGTTTCTATACTATAAACATGTAAGCCAAATAAGAAGTAATAATGATCATGATGTATGTTTTAAAGGAGATACTTTTGGGTAACATCACAGATGGTGACTGGGTGGGGGAGGTATGGCTGCTTTAGTTACGGTAGCCATGGGAAGTCCTGGCTGAAGGGTTGCCTCCTTCTAATATTTGTGACTTCTGATGAAGTCCTGTCTTCACAAAGTTGCCTCCTTCTAATATTCAGGCCTCAACCTTTGGGTTGACAGGACCTCAAGCAGAAGGAATAGCAAGAGGGAGCAAGCTCACTATATTCAGGGAACAAAAGCAATGACAAACAAACAAAAGATAGTGACAGAGAGGAGAGAAGGAAGAGAAGTCAGGAGAGCCAATAGGGCAACCTTCAGGCGATGGCAACGACTTTAGTTTGATTCTCATCGCATGAGAAGTCATTGGTGAGTTATAGGTGGAGAAGTGATGTTGCCTAGTTTACATTTAATAAAGATCCCACTGGCTTCTGAGTTAACAGTAGATTTTGGGGAAACAAGAGTATAGGCAGGATGCCAATTGGGATGCTGTTGAGGACACAGCTAGAAGTTGCCATGTAAGAAGGATGATAGTGGGAGAGAAATATTAAAAACTTTAAAATTGGAAAAATACCTCCCAACTGGGAACAAAAAAGCAAGGGTCCGGGAAGTTCCAATCTTCCATTATATGGCAATGGTTCTGCTTCAACTTTTGTCTTAGGAGGAGTGGCTGAGATTACTATCTCTCAGTGTCCATTTTTTCCTAACTTTTGTCCTAGAACTCTCTGAGTTCTAGCTAGACACATGGCCATTTGGTTATAAAGGAATGATCTTATGCCTAAGCTCAGACCATTGGGAAATGAAGACAAGTAATGTATGCAGTTTCTTGGTCATCTCCTGAGGGACACAACCACAAGAGAGAAGACTCTTCACTATTCCCTCAGGCTGGAACTCAGACATGGCATCAACCCAGCTTTGACCAGAAAAATACCCTGGGGCATGGTGGAGAAGACAGAGGCACCTGCTTTCCTAAATGACTTCATGGGACAGAGCCCTCTGGCTGGCCTCCATTGCTCACCTTCAATCTATATCACGTGATAAAATGAACTTTCTTTTTCAAGTCATGCTGTATTCTGGGATCTTTTGGTTAGAACCACTTCTTCTGTACACTAAGTAATATGGGAAAGCCAACGGAAGCATCTAAGCAGAGAAGCTAGAGCATGGCGGATGCCTTTGTGGCTGATCAGGAGTTTTAAAAAGATAAGCGAAAAAGTCTTTTTTTCAATGTCCTCTTGCCTGAGATAGGAGAAGACGTAACCAACTGAGAGAAAAACTATTTTGATACTAATCTTGTCAGGAGCCTTATGGCCATACCCAAGCCTTGGGAGAGTTCTCACTCTCAGCTAAGAGTCAGGATGAGTAATAAAGGAACAGTCTGATCATGAACTCTGAATAACATTAAGTTTGTGAAAAATAAACTAAAAGATAACAGATTTATTTTCTATACCAGTTATTTTTAAGAAATTTTACAGTTTGAATTAATTACTCTTAATACAGAAGTTAGGTCTTCACTATACAAATATGGAAAATATACCAAGCTCTGAATCAATCAAGCACATTTTTGCTAGGCTTCTTTGTGCCATCTGTGTTGGGTGGATACAGCCAACTATTCTCATCTGGTTGCAGTATACCAAAATTTGGGAGCCTTTCTTAAAAAAAAAAAAAAAAAAAAAAAAAAAAAAAAAAGAGCCTGTCTCTAGGTTTTAGAGAGTAACATACACAACATAAAATGAATTAAGCCATACTAAATATTACAGTAGGTAAGGAAATTATCATCAAATATCGGGAAAACACTACCTCCCTTATGAAGTTTTTGTGAAGACTAAAAAAGAGAATATATGTAAATCCCCCAGCAAAAAGTATTGTTGTTGTTACTCTTAGTTTCTCGATTTCCTATACTCAGTCAATTATTTGGCTTTCACATTCCAAAATATTCTAAAATCTGCCTTGCATCCCATTAAAGAGCAATCAAGTGATTATTCCCAGTAAACAGATAACTTGACTTTTCTACATCACTCAATGTAGGGATGAGAATGAAGCGTAGAGAAGGGAAAACAACATTTATGGAACTACTATACATACACTTTAGATTGGTTATCTCCTTTGATTTCCATAACTCAATGAGGTGATACCATTTCAATGGTCAAACTGGATTTCAACAGAGGTTAAACTTGTCAGTTACATAACCAAGTTGTTGTTAATGGCAGAGCTGAAATTCAAGCCCACAGCTGTGTGCCTCCAAAGCTTACCTTTCCCCCCTGCACCTCTGGCGGAGGGGTTGGCGGGGGATCTGAGCCTCACAGTATATAGAATACAGGGTTATATACAACATTCTTAAACATAGTAGAGGACCCCAAAAGCACTTTGCATTCTCAATTTTCTTTTTTTAATTGCAAGAAGAATTAATCATTTCCTCCTCCGTATTCCCATTTAACATTTTGTAGTTATTGGTTTATAGGCCTATTTATGGTTGCTCCCACTAGCCTGCTAGCTTTTCATGGGCAAACATTTTAGCATTTGTGTATCTTAGTGTCCAGTAAAATACCTGCAAATAGTAGACACTCAACAAATGCTTATTGAATCATCCACAAATTCCCTAACAACAATAATGTGTTATGTCCAGTTGCTGGGCTGCTGGCCATGGCAATTTTCAGGTCTGTCTTTGAGCTCTCTTTAGTCTCCAGGCCCAAATCTTCACAAGGTTTCCATGAGCAGTAGCTATCACGTGTGTGAAGACATGTGAAAAACTGTATATCAGAACTGTCACATATTGACTAGTATAAGCAATCACTTTTGGAGGTCATGCTTTATTAACCACAGAAACCTTTGTTAATAAATGAGAAAACAGCTCTTTTACTCTACCTGAGTTTGAGTGCATGAAAAGGTTCTGAAGGGCAGCACGCACACACACACACACACACACACACACACACAGAGCAAGCTAGTATTATCCCTACAGTACCAGAAACCTTCTGAACTGTTATCTCACTGCATGGAGGTGGAATCACAATAGTAAACATGAGAGGCACTTTCACAACAAATTCTTTGAACATATTCATAGCTATCAGCAATGATATTAGACTCAATTAGGCAACCCTGATTTGAGCTGCAGATTATCTTTACTGTAATTAGTTTCTTTGTTGTACACATTGTCACCACTGAGGAAGGGTCATTAAAGGGCACACTCTCCTATAAGTCATCACACCCTGGACCGTTTAAGTATGATGGCAATTGGCAAAGAAAACACAAAATTTCTCCCCCTGCATGGCAATACAAGGGGGAACAAATAGTGCCTGAATCCTACTTATTTCCAATTTTTGTCAACATGTTCTTAGTATGATCTTGCTGAGTCCATAAGAGCACATGTCACAAAGTTATCACTGTCAGTTTGGGCAGCACTAGGCAGAAAGGTAAAATAAAAAGCAAGTCACATTCTGCACAGCTCTGTGCTGTACATGTTTTATAATCCAGGCTGTTCTTCAGTGTGGGAATATAGCCAAGAACTGTAAAGGTCTGATATTTTACCCTACTTGCAAGCTTACAAGTTAGCCCACCATAGTTTTATGAATTCCGGTAGAAGAAATAAGAAAATAAGAGTAAGAATCTGGTTAAGACAAAAGGCTTTATTACTCACAACAGTTAGCAGATGAACCAACCAGACTGGCTTGGAGTTTCCATTAGGAGAAAAATAAAAACATCATACCCAGGAATGATTTGGACAGAGTCCTGAATTTTTAAAATAAGTCTATATAACTCTCTACCTCTTTGCTCCTAATCATTACCCAGGAAGCAACTGAGAGAAAATGATCCCTTCCCAAGAAGAGTGGCATTGAATGATCAATTGTCTTACTAAGGTGTGTGGATCAGGAGAAAGTGAGGGAAGAGGAATAGGAGATGTTAATAAAGAGACCATTCCAATGTTCCACAATACCGGATGCCCACAGATGGCTCAGCTGATGAGCATGGAAGGTTCATCAAATAACCTGAACGTCAGCACATTGTTGAATGACTTTTGTGATAAAAGGCACACTGGTGTCAGACTTCAGATCATTCAGACAGCCCAAAACATGGCATGGACTAGTTTCAAGGGCCATAATGGTGGGGCCAGAATTGGTTGATCAACTGGAATAAAAACACCATAATCTGGAAAAGTTTCCACAGCCGTGAGGTCCCGTGGACAGCCCTGAGAGGGAATCAAAAGTCAAATGTCAATCTGCCATCGCAGGTGGGTCAATGCCCAGTGTGATGTGTCCTCCCTTGTTGCAACTTTTGGCAGAAGTTCCAAGTCTGGCATGCAGTCATAGTGTCTGCATCAGGAACATAGAGACCTTTACTTTGTGCCCAGTCTGTGATCGTGGATGTGTTTCCTCATCCATTATGGTGATGGACCCAGACAGCAGTGAAGGCAATCTGGGCAGAACAGGCTTAATCAGCAACCTGAGTCCTGGCACTCTCATCAGAGACTGGATTCTTGTCATAGGCTCCATCCAGACAGTTCCTTCAGCAGCCACAATTTATCTCCACAATTTGCAGCCCTAAATAGGGGTATTTGAATCAGCCAGTCTTTAGTTTCTAAGTGGCAGAACAAACAGGTAGGCCATTGGCAATGGCTCGAGTCAGTAAAAAATATAACAGGTTCTTCAAGGATAGCATTGGCCAGAGCCACGAGAACAGCTTGAGTTCTGTCCACGGAGTGGAGCAACCTCCTTCATTTTCGGTTTTGTGTTACTGACACTGAGGTTGAACAGCCACAGCAGCCCAGTGAATACCACCAGCTTTCAGCTTAATTGAACCAACCAGGCCCAGGATTCTAGGGAAATGGCTGTGAATTGAAGACCTTGTAGAACCAGTGACTTTGCTTCAGTTGGCAGTGTGGATAGAGTATTCCCCCAAAGCAATAGGTACCAATCTTACTGGTAAAGCCTAGATGCTACTGAAGCCATGCTGGTTGTGTTCTTGAATGTGCCATTTCATCACATTTGACTAGTGAAGCTTGTTGGGTCCTTCCCCACTTGTTAGTCATTGAATCCAAAAGACTCACCCCAAAATAGGAATATCACCTCAGAAAGGCACAAGGCTTCCAAGGGTCAGGCACTCAGTGCTGACAAGAGCACATAGCAAGCTAATAGCCACTTTTTCAAAAAGGGCGTTCCTGGTAGCTGCATCAGGGAGGTGATGAGTCTAAAACCTCAAAGGAGAATCTCTGGGTAGAAACGACCTCCTTTTGCTAGAGGCTCCAGTCAACAAAATCATCAGTCAGAGAGACTTGTAGTCCAGAAGGGTAATTAGGGTTATGGGGCCCCAAAGTAGAAAGTGTGTTATAACTTGCAGGATAGCTTCCAATGCAGCTTATTCATCTGGGTCCCACTCAGAGGATACTGATTTGAAAGTTAGCCTATATAAAGATACTCAAATAGAATTCTCTAGTGAGGTACATACTGTCTCTAATACTTGGTAGTAGGGATCAAAGAGAGCAGTTTTTCCTTGACTACAAAAGATATTGAGTGATATGTATCCAACCACATAGTACTGAGAAACTTTTCTTGGTCAACAGGCCCCTGAATTTTGTCAGTTTATCAGCCACCTCCGATAAGGGTGACTAAGCTGAGGCTGCTGACTTGCCAATCAACAAGCTGTCATCTATATATAATGAGGGCTTTGGACAACTCTTCTCAATTAGGAGAATCTCTTTTCTGGCACTTATGGGACAGGCAAGTACAAGCATCAATTCCTATTTACATTGCAATGTAGAAGCAGCAGCAACAACACATTGAATTGGCCCAAAGGACCCCACCCACAAGGTCAGGCTAGCTTTCTTTCCCTACTGTGAACCCTGACTAACACCCCAACTGAATCTGCATGTCTTTTCCTCCCACAGGTCTAGGTAGGTTCTGTATCTAATAGAGTCATAAAAGTTTGATTCTCTCTCCAAGATTCCCCACCATACTGGGATGAATGTGTACGGTCTTTCATTCCCCTTGAGGACAGGAAGACCTTGGCCCCATCTCTAATCATTTTTCCTTAAACTGGCTTAGATCAGGGGAAGAAAGAGAAATCGACAGAAAGATCGAGAGATTATTTTCTCATTATTGTCCACCAATACTATAAAACCAATCTAGGCCATTAAAAGCCTAGATCCTAGTCAATGCCTCATCTGTGGTTCCCCACAGGAGTTTTTCTTTTCCAGGAAAATCTTCCAAAGAAGGCCAAAGTTCCCTTTTAGCCACCAGGGCCCCACTGCAAAAATGTCTGAGACTTTCTACTGTCATCTCCAACTGGATTTAAGATCTGCATTAGAGATTACAGGAGGTTTTGAGCTATAAAGAAAGCCCAGTTTTTGCCATTTTGTCTTAATAAGCTTTACTTACCCAACACCTCATTTGCTGAGCAAACCAGCCAGAGTTCCAATGATTTGTCTGGGTTTTGCCCACACTGGTAGGTAGATTTTCCTCCTTCATGCTCAGTGTAGATGTGTGTCTCTGTAACTTGTCTGAAAGAGAGGAATCTTAGTGCTAGCTGCTATAGTGGGAGAGATTTGAGGTTGACCCCTCGGTTGGTGAGGAAGTTCCCTCACCCAGAGGAGAGTTAGCAACAAGCAGCACACTAGTTGAACAACTATTTCTCAGCCTACTTCCTGATACTCAACTTGCAATTCCTACAATTTACCTTCTCAATTCCTTCTCACTAGCAATAGCAGTAGAGGACAATTTATTCCCCAGCTGGCCATACAATTTGGTCGGTTCACTACTAAGTCCTATGACTTTCCCCAAATCCTATTAATAGGCTTGTGGACCACTCATCTTTCCTCTTCCAGAAAGCCAGGTCTTTGTCAGCATCTCGCCATCATTACCAAACTGTGAAGAACTGTGAAGAGTCTGACATTTGCCCTACTTGCAAACCAAGAAATTAGCCTACCATAGTTTCATGGAAAACCCAAGATTCCTAGATCAGTGATGAAGAATGGCTTCATTCTTCATTCAATAGCAATAGCCAGAGTATCCGTGTTTTTGCTTTTGTTCCTCAAGTCCCAATTCCAACAGGTGGCACAGAGGGTCAGGTGACATCATCCCATGCAGCAGCTCAGGTTACAGGAGGAGAACCTGAGCTTAGGGAAACTGAATCTTTTATAATGGTCAGTAAGTACACCTGCCCTTTGCTCCAGAGAGAGACACTAGCTCCAGCTTTCAAGGCTTTTCACTGTACAAACATCCCTTTACAGGAAGAAAGAGCAAGTCAGTGCTTTGCTCACAAGGTGTGCAGAAATATGAGAGATCCACAGAAAAGTGTCTTCATCAGGACAGAGAACTATCTATCAGCACTGTGGGAGTGGCACTTGAACAGCAGGTGACTGGGAATTGAATTAGCATCTCATGTCATTATGTGTATGATGTACATGGAGGTGGTGAGAGCTTATGTGATTACATAAATAAATTTTCAAACTTCCACAAGAAATGAAAATGAAAATCCTCACAAGAGGAGAAAGAACCTGAAAATTTCCACCTACGGAGGGACAATAGAAGTCAAGGCATATATTTTTTAAATAGATTAAGTTCAAGCGCTATTGATAATTGTTGAATTAGGATGATAGGTATCTATTAGTTCCTTTTACTATTTTTAACTCTGCTTTTATGTGTTTACAATTTTTTGTAATAAAATTTTAAAACATTTTTAACTTAACAATTTGAAGTAGCAGAACTATTCACTGAAGAGAAGGTGCTTAGGATAAAAACCTCTTAGTTGGGGTTGGTATTGAATGTTTCTCCCCCTGAAAATCTTTACTATAGTAGAAAGAAGAAAAATATGTAAACATTTTATCTACTGATATAATCAAAACTGAAAGTTTTGTTTTAGAAATACTTGATATATTTTAAATATGGGGACAAAGATCTGAGATGAAAGAATGTTAGACAATCACATTAAATTTCACTAGATGACTAAGTGCTATACTCAACATGCTAAAAGGATCTAATACATGATCCATGTATCACTAAAGTTCCAGTGATTACTGAGAGAACAAGGAGAATGCAGGTCTTACAAGTGTTTACAACAGACTATTTTTATATAAACAACAAACAAAACCAAAACGAAACTGACTTTGAGGGTACCTAGCCATTCATTCTTCATTGAGTATCAATCATGTGTCAGACACTGTGCTAGCTGAGTGAATCTAAAAAGAGAATAGGGTTAGACTTTATTTAAAAAATCATGATCTTCAGTATTTTAAAAAGTTGTATTGTCCTTATATTGTTGCTAGTTATTGTATGATTTAGGCATTGAATGTTTTTGAAAGGGGAATACAGAACAAATTCTGATAGGTGGCAGTTGGTTCAGTTCTGAACTGATGGAGAGAAAATGAAGAAAAACCTCACCAAGCTTAGACAAGGGATAGAAAAGTTTCCGAAAACTCTCTGTGTGGGCAATAAGCAAATGGTGTGTCTAGGGGACATTAAACTGAGCTATGATTATAAGATGATCCTCTCTGGGTTGTTTGAAGCTCTACTAATGGAATCCATTATTGACTGGTTCCTCTGGCCCCTGTTTTGTAGCTGCCTTAGAGCCCAACAGCCTGGTGACTGTCCCTGGATCCAGAGGGTCCCGAGGACAGTGCAAAGTACCTGGACTGCCCCTCAGCCTGAGCCCCATATCTTGAGGAAGGCAGAGAAGGATCAATAGGGTCGAAATTAGGAACCAACAGAAAGACTATGATCCCTTAGGGAGATGATACCTGAGAGAGGATATGACCAAAATCTGTACTCTTTGTAGGGCCTCTGTGGTGAGGCCTGGCTGCTGTATATGGCTGTACCAGTTGTACTTTGCAAGGGCACCTAGCCAAGGGCATGACATGGGGGTCGGGGACTAGACTGGAGTTGAAATCTAGCCCATGCTCCACTCACTGAGCCATGCACCTGGCATAAGGCTGTGTCTGTCTGAAAGAGGGAGCACCCATTCTAAATTAAGCGCCCAGAGTGGGTGCTGTTTCTTATCTTCATAGAGGCCTGTATGGGCTAGAGGCAGCCCTAAAGTGAGAACATATTCAAATCCTGGAATGCTGAAATTCAGGGGCACCCATTGAAATTCTATGAAAGTAGTTTAAAGATAAATAAAAGATGGCATTACTTTATACAGTGGGTAGTAAACATATGGAACTCATTATCCTCAAGATGTTGCATAGTCCACAAATATAAATAGGATAAAGAAAGACTTAGATAAATTCATCCTTGTTAGATTCATATGAGCTGCTAGAGCATTGTTAGAAACACACAGGGAACATTTCCAAATGCTTTCAGGGAAAATACCATGTTTGTCTTCAAAATGTCCTGCAGTGCCCGTGCCATGGACTGAACACAGCAAATCTCTGGTTATCCAGCTTTCTCAGGGATATCAACATCCACAGTAACCAAGGTTTCCAAGTGACTGGAAGTTAAGCTACTACATTTTCTTTTCTTTTCTCCTTCCTTCCTTCCTTCCTTCCTTCCTTCCTTCCTTCCTTCCTTCCTTCCTTCCTTCCTTCCTTCCTTCCTTTTATTGAGTCTTACTCTGTCACTTAGGCTGGAGAGCAGTGGTGTAATCATAGCTTGCTGTGACCCTGAACTACTGGGCTCAAGCTACTCTCCCACCTCAGCCTCCCAAGTAGCTGAGACCACAGGAGTGCACCATTGCATTCAGCTAATTTTAAAAATTTTTTTTGCAGAGATACGGCCTTGCTGTGTTTCACAGTCTGGTCTTGAATTCCTGGCCTCAAGTAATCCTCCTGCCGGGGCCTCCCAAAGTGCTGGGATTATAAGCATAAGCCGCCATGCCTGGCCATATTTTCCTTATATTAATGAATTGTCTAAAAGTCTTTCTCAGCGGTGGCATGAATTTTTATGTGCTCTTACACAAGTTTGACAAACTTAACATTTTCTTGAGGACTTGGAGCTGTCATGATGAACACCCATAATTGTATTGAGCTATGATTTCTTAGGACCCAGGACATCAGCTGAGATTTGCGGCACTATTTGACCATGACCTTGTTCCAGGGAGTTATGGTGGATTTTTCCTTTCATTTCTTTCAGTGTTTATGTCTTGCTTCAAAGAAAATTTTTGGTCTTCCATGTTCTTCAGGCTTCCATATTCCCTATTGTGAATGTGATTGCAGAAAAAAAACCTTTTACTCCTAATTTGCCACTCCTACCTCTTTGACCTCAGAGGAAAGCATTCTACTTTCCACTTTGTCATGTCATCTCAGTGTGAAACAGACCTTCGCTTACTTCATTCTAGCCCCCAGAGACAAAGTTGCACTTTTAACAAGTTTAAGTAAAGGCTGGGGAATAACAGAGGAGAAGCACATTTTGGTACTACTACTGCTAGCTTATTCCTGAACCCAGAGAGGTTGGAACCCACTCTCAGTCCTCAATAGGGATATGCCTGTTTAGTTCCCATCCCTATCAACCCAACCTTGGAAGCAGGCCAAAGATATCTATAACTCCAAGCACAGATCCATGGCCAGGCTCCAAAGAGGGAAGGGCCTACTTCTTCACTCATCATTTATTGGCACCAGCATCTTAGTACTTTTCCTAAAATTACAAAACCAGTAGAACCATGAACCTGTCCCATGGCACCCATTAGGACAATGCATGAAAACACAATAGTCCAACATCAATACATTGTAGATGATTCAACCCGATATGGCTCACAGACATTGACAGTCCAGGCCTGGTTGAGCTCTACCAAGTCCCAGTTCTGCTCTTCTATGTGGTCTGTCTGATAGCATGAGATGCAAATCTTGCCTGCACATCCTACATGAAATCACCAGATTTTGCTTCTAAGTAAGAATATACACAAATCTCCAAATGAATATGTGGTAGTTTAAGTCCCAGTATAATCCAAATTTATACTTTGAAGAAAATCAGTATTTATCTAAGGAAGATGCAACATGCAGAGATACATTCCTATAGATTACAAAACAGGCATCTAAAATCTGTTGAGTTAAAATACAGATGTTAACCATGCAGAGTCACCCTGGCTGAAAATCACCAATTCAGAACAAGGCCTTCACTTATGTTTGAATATCTAAATGACTCATTCTGATCATTTTCTCAAAATGAAAGAACAATCTTCCCTAAAAGGGATTGCCAAATGTCATCTCTAGGGATTAAAAAAAAAAAAAAAAAAAAAAAAAAAAAGACCTGTGACTTTCAAATCACAGGGGTTGCCCTCTCTCCTTCTGCCCATCAAGTTTTTAAAAATCGTTAAGGCTGCATTTCAGTTCAAGCTCCCCTTAGGTAAGCGTGACATTTAATAGATTCCAAAACACTCTCTATTTGTTTTTACATTTCAACATCTCTGACTTCAGGATAGGTCTTATAATCTATGACTTCTCACAATCACATTTAGCCAAGCAGCATTCATGACATAGTTGCCTCTTACTTATATGAGAATTTAGTCCATTAAATAACAACTTTGCTGAAAATGTAGTGACTTGGCTGTTAGTGTCAGGGCCTGACCAGACAGCTGCAAAGCTCTAAACAATGGAACTTTTGAGGCCAATTGAGGAAAAAGGGAGGATCTGTTATTGTTAGAAAACCTCCATGAACATCTTCATAGGATCGATAAAGCTCCAGAATTAAAACTTGCATAATGGTGACCATGGCTTAGACAAAAGTCTTAGAGACTGTCACAGAGCACTCTTTTAAGAAATGCTTCCTCACCCATGCTCTTGCTTGTACAGAGTCTGATACTCTGTAGAAAAGCACGTACTAGCCACTCTGAATCAGAAGTCAACCTTCTTCAAATGTGCAGAAGTTTTAAAGAACACTTCAACCAATTTATTTTCATTAATTTACCTTCTTTGGTAGGCAAAAGAGAGGTAAACGACTTTTTAAGGTCTATGTCCAAATATCTATTTCTAAGAAAGCCTTATATCATAGTTTAATTGATAGTGGGTTTTTATTCCTTAGAGGCATATAAAATAATGGTGTATATGTAAAAGGAGTATCAGTGGTCTCCCAGTATTCCATCTGTTCCCTCATGTGTCCCAGTGCTCTTATAGGTAGGCTGAGCTATGTGATGAGTTCTGGCCAGAGGGATGTGGATGGAAAGCGAATTATGTTATTTGTGGGCCAAAGCATAGGAAAACTAGCTCTTAATTCCAGATGTCTTTGCTCACACCACAGTAAACCCTGAAGCCTCTTATAGAGATAATGGAGCCTCCATCAGCTTATGGTTCCCGAGTGACTAAGTAGAGCAGAGGCCTCAATTGACTCTTACTGCAGCATGAAATAAACTTTTGTTGTGTAAGGAGGTTGTTTTTATTATAACACAAGTCTAGCATATCCTCACTATGATATAGTCCATCCAGCAACCTGTGACCTCTTACATTTGATAACATGAAGTATAGGAATACTCAGTGGAATGCTGATAAAAGCCTCGCTACCAGCTTTCATGGAGCTGGAGGGAATCCCCGATTTACAGCATTTGCCTATTTTTGTGGTGTAAATACTCCCATCATGGCCAATTTCAAGTTACTAATATGACTTTTTAGGAATTGCAAAATTCCTGAAACTTTAACAATCATCTCTTAGGAACCAACATAAATGGGCTGCAGCACAGCACTAGACATGTACTGCAAATATCTCCCCAGTTAACATTTTTCTCATAGAATGTTTATTGATTTTTAATAGCCAACTTCATAGGACATATACATCTCTCAATATATCATTTTTTGGCTATGTTTTTATAGGAAAAAAATGTATATTTGCATATTTATAACTCAATAGAACAATTTTAACAAAGCAATACATGAGAAAAGAGATATAATTAGTAGAATGTCAGAATCATGTGCACACACTTTAAAAAGTGTACATTATCAACAAAGGTAAGTTTCTCTGTCACTGGCACTACCAGAGACATCACAGCATATAAAGTTGCTAGTAACTGTATCAGTCCTGAGATGATCAGCAAACATGGTTTGATCATTTTACATAATAATATGGTAGTTTGTTACTTACATATACACACTTTTCTGTGTTTTAGTTACTTTTTAAGAAATTTGTTGGTTTAAAGCTGATGTGTAACACATTGTAATTTTTTCCATTCCAAATAATGGGAAATAGGTTTCTAGTCAGCTTTTAAAATGTAGAACATGTGATTTTCAGTAACGGATTACTGCCATTAAGTGGGAAATGTTGATTATATAAATACTAAAACCTTGAGCTCTTATGAGCTTTAGTGCATGAATTTAAAATGACATCTATTTTGCCTACTCAGGGAACAAAAATTTTTGCATAATTCCTGGTTTTTAGTTATGTTCCAGATGGACAACACTGCTGGTGAGCTAAGTTGTGGATGGTTGAAGCAAGTAATTCTTATATTCTTAGTATAGTTTAAAATATACGGTACAACATTAGTTACTATCTGTTCTGAGAAGAGAAACAGGGTGGAATCCAATTATTTCTGATTCATTGAAGTAAAATAAATAAGCGTTTGGAGAATGGTTAACAACCTTAGCTACTCCATGTCCTCAAACGTCTTTACTTTGCACCAATATTTGAATCCTGCAACCTTCTCAATTCTAATCAGTTAGAATGAGATGGAGACCCTTCTTACAGTCCTTCCCAACACTGACACTTCTCCCCACTCCTGTTATCCTGGGTAAGGTCAGTCTGTGGAGGAATCAGAAGGCCATTTAAGCAAACCCACCCATCACAATATTTTTCTACCTGTCACAGTTTGGCATTTTGCTGATAGAGCTTTATCCTGTAGTGTCTTGAAAATCTGGAGTCTTAAAGACTTCCATGGGAAAGGCCACACCTTAAATTCCTTCCCATTTGATTCTGTAGAGGAAATTCAGACAATTTGTTGTGGTCTGTCCTGAAGAAAAGATCACAGTTTTCTCTCAGGAAAGGACATGTTTTAAGAAGTGTGAGACCGGTAGGGAAGACGGGACCAAAACAAACTTTATCTACTTGACAGCAGAGCCTGGAATTTCTAAGAAGTCCCTGACATTTACCCTAACAGACCATATTATCACCACCCTAAGGAGACTCCAATTCAGCCCACACAGAGCTCTTATATTCACCACTAAAAAGAGCCAAATGATGATTTTTAGATGGCATCACAAGGCTTCTCTCCTTTTATACTCTTAACTTTCTGATTCTGTGGATGGGATAGTATTGATCTCATTCCCCTGATGCATTGTCTGCCCTTGCCCAGGTACCTAGAGTTTCCTATCTGCTTTCACCTATAGCCTTGCTTCTGTGAGTGGCCTGTCCACACACGTCATCCGCATCTCTTAGAAGTGCAGAATCTTAGGCCTCGCCCCAGGCCTACTGAATCAGAATCACCTTTTAATAGATCCCCACGTGATTCAAAGTACATTAGACTGAATGAGAACACTAAGACTAAACAAGACTGTTGAGAAGTCTTAACAGCCTTTGGAAAGCTAAGGAAGTTCTGAGGACTTCTCTACCATTTCTCAAATAGAGACCTGGGGTGTGTCTGAACTCGGTGGTCAACAAACATCTGAAAGTTTTTAATCACTGAAGAAAACACTTCTATCATTCTTTCAGTACTCCACTAAGTTGGACTGGATCGCTCATAGAAGTACATAGAGGCTATTCAGGAACGACTGATAAGAGTTCTAGCCTGTTTTTATTGAATACTTCTCCCTGCTACACAACATAGCCTTTTTTCTCTATATTTAGTTTATTTTGGGGTTACTGTGGAAGACATGGACCCCAAGTTCTTTCTGCATTTATATGCCATACATCTTGGTTGCCCAATAAAGGTGCTAATTATGCAGTGTACATTTTGTTTGTTGGTCATTTTGATTTGTATTGATTTGATTTGTATTGATTATTTCATATTTATAACACTTAAATATTCAAGATAATTCTGTATTGCTTAAGCACACTATAGTCTAGAATCATAACATCTCAGGGTTTTTGTGTAATTCTTCAGATATCTTAAGTATACTGTTATTTGCTGCTGGAATTCCCCCTAAACACCCTACAACTGGTCATCTTCACTCCACTTGAATATGTAGAATAATATGACACATATCACATTTTATGCTAACCTCTCCTAGTTTTGAACAATTCTAATTAGTAGAAGTTATTTCTCATACTAGATTAAAATCTGTCATCCATTTGTCTTTAAAATTATGTATTCATTGCAGTTATTAATTCTACACTATATTTCCTTATCTAGCTGATGTTTTCTTTCTCGTTACTAGAAAAATTGGGAACCAAGGCACAGAAGTACTATCGTAGGGTTTCAAAGGACATCAAAAAGGACACACACACACACACACACACACACACACACACACCCCCAAGACTGGAAAGCATTTATTTCTAACTTACAGTTCTATTCAGTAGACTGTCTGCCAAGCAATGCTGCCCTGTGACCAACACTCTGATAATATATAAGCAAACACATCAGTCCCTGGGAAACAGCATGGATCAGGGTGTGGTAAAAATACAGAAACTGTGTCCCTCCCTTCAGGGGTCAAATATCTGGCAAACATCCTGGGGTCAGATCGGAGGCCAGAATCTACTGTGGGGAGCTGATCCGTTCCCACAAAGGAGATTTGACTTGCTGGCAGCTGGCAATTTTCCTTTGTGAAATGGGTGTTCCTGGCACTCCATAAAAGTCCTCCCTCCCTCCGCTTTTTTTTTCTCTCCACCCCCGCACTCCACACCCTACTGCACACACCCTCCCACTCCTATACCAATAAAACCCCTCCCTAACATACATTCTGCACACACGCATGCCCCCACAACTTCCTCTGCAAACACACCCGCATATCTCTCAGATACACGCCCAGGCAGTACAGGGCTTTCTGTCTCATGCCCTCAGTCTTCTAGCATCTTAACACTATATCTACTACCCCATACTTCCTCTTCCTTTCATTATCACCCATACTTATTTTATTTCATTTTAATTTTCCTTCAACTCATCCCGGCCCACCTGCCTTTGCTCCCTGGGCCTGGGAATGCTGGCACTGTAATCTTGTTCTGCACATTTGTAATCTGGAACTGTCACAAGCAGGAAAGTCATCAGCCTGCATGTGCCTGCCTGTTCTTCTCCTGCAGCTAGGCTAAGAGGGAGGATGGAAGGAAGCTGGCAGGCAGTTCTATTTCTGGAAACTACAGAAACTCTTGTTTTCCCTCCTTAAATTCCCAAGGGAACCATTCCAGGCTTTGCAAGAGTCACCATCATTTCTTCTTTCCTCTAATTCTGTTGCAAGGTTTCCTCTGTCCATTCTTCATATTTACAATATGGTGTCTGTCTGTGGTAGCATCCCTCACGTCCTGTCCATTATGACAAGTTACACAAGCCCAGGAGACCCACAGAAGATATAAAGGACAATGAAAGAGAAGGATAAGATTGTTTATGTCCAACTGGAAAGTTAGATAATTTAAATATATGTTAATCCCCTAGGATCTATCTGTAAACAAAACATTGAAAAAATGCTGAATCAATAAAATACAGAACGTATTGGTTTATAGCATTTCCATGCTCTCCAATACCTGATAGCTTCAGTAAGATTTTTTTTTTTAAGTAGAGTCTCACTCTGTCACCCAGGCTGGAGTGCAGTGGTGTAATCTTGGTCACTGCAACCTCCACCTCCCAGGCTCAAGCGATTCTCCTGCCTCAGCCTCCCGAGTAGCTGGGACTAAAGGTGTGCACCACCATGCCCGGCTCACTTTTTGTATTTTTAGTAGAGGTGGGATTTCACTATGTTGGCCAGGCCGGTCTTGAACTCCTGACCTCAGGTGATCTGCCCACCTCGGCCTCCCAAAGTGCTAGGATTACAGGTGTGAGCCATTGCATCCAGCTTCACTAGGGTTTAAAAGTGATCCTCCTGGGCAAATAATTTGCTGCAGTTGCCTAGGTTTCTTGTTACTCCTTGGTGAGGAGGATGATAGTTTAGCTAAAAAAAATATAAAGGAAAATTAGGGTCCTTTATTCATTCCATAATAAGAACACATGAATTTTTAAGAACAGCCATTATTTACATGAACCTAAATATTACACATAATCTATGACATTGTATTGGACATTAAGCAAAATAGATACTGTTTTTGTTCACTGAAAATTTACCATCTAAAAAAAGATATCAATGGGACCAAAAAATGTGAATAAATAGCCAGAAACAGATTCAATTATTTTCTTTTAATGTTAAAAAAAATTGAGTAAGTCCCCACTTTCCAAATAATAGCATCCTAACATACAAATTTTGCTTTCAAAAACCTAACAATCTGGGTCCAATACACCTTTCAACTCTGTATTCCATTTTTCCCCACTAACGCTGTCGTCACACATTGACTGGACTTTTTGATTCCCAAACACAGTCTGTGCTTTTCAATGGCATCATGAGACCAGGGCCCTGTCGTTTCTATAGTGTATCCCTCATAGTTCTCAGCCCAGTGTATTACGCATAATATTGTACCTGGTGAATAAACAGTTGCTGACAGTGGACTTCATGAGAACAAGGCAGTTATAATTAGGGCGGAGTTAGAAATTGCAAAGCTCATTGCATACAGAAAAGGCATGTCCTCTTTGCCTATAAAGTGCCTACTTACTCCCTATATTAACACTGTTTTTTCGTTGCCATAACTGCCCAACAATGTTAATGTATTTCATGGCTCTAGGACATCCTCATTCAGCCTCACATGTCCAGGCTTCACATATCTTTGGACTGGGTTTTACCAAAGACTAACAGGTTGCTGTCACCACATGTATCCAAAACACACAGGAAACAAGTCAGCACAGCACAAGTGGAGAACAGAACCAGACCGCCGCCCCCTCCCCAGCATAAACTAGTAAATTCACCCTCAATTCAGTATGTTGCAGAAATACCATCTTCAGGGATACTTTAAGATGCACATTTCATTAATTTCTTCTCTCCTAGGGAACCATTTCTCTCTTTCATTTTCTTAATGCTTAGCTGCATTTTGATGTTTCCTGTTTCATTTAACAAGTTAAATTTATTAGCTTAAGTACTCTCTTCCATCAACAAACCTTGAAAGCTGGTGCTAGTTCTAAAAATCATTGTTTCCAACCATCTGGTTCAGATAATTTAAGAATCTCGTAGTAACAAATACAACCTGATTCAAGTTGTCAATAATTTTCCATGGCAATAAACATTACAACAAGTAATGCAGGCAGGGCATGGTGGCTCAATTTTGTGATCCCAGCACTTTGGGAGGCTAAGGCAGAAGGATTGCTTGAGAACAGAAATTCAAGACTAGCCTGGGCAGCACAGCAAGACCTGGTCTCTAGAAAAAAATTTTTTAAATAAGCCAGGTGTAGTGGTGTGCACCTGTGGTCTCTGCTACTCAGGAGGCTGAAGTATTAAGATCACTTGAGCCCAGGAGATTAAGGCTGAAGTAAACCATGATGGTGCATTCTAGCCTGGGTGACAGAGCGAGACCCTGCCTCAAAAAAAAAAAAAAAAAAAAAAGTAAACCAGAAATATTTCACAGTACTCATGAATATAGGTCGCTAAAATTCACAGATGATCTGTAATGTTCTTTTTAACTATTAATTTCAATTCTTTTTGTTGTTGTTGTTGTTGAGATGGAGTCTTGCTCTGTTGCCCAGGCTGGAGTGCAGCGGCACGATCTCAGCTCACTGCAACCTCCGCCTCCCTGGTTCAAGCGATTCTCCTGCCTCAGCTTCCCAAGTAACTGGGATTACAGGCATGCACCACCATGCCCAGCTAATTTTTTGTATTTTTTAGTAGAGACGAAGTTTCGACAGGTTGGCCAGGATGATCCTGAACTCCTGACCTCAAGTGATCTGCCTGCCTCAGCCTCCTACCTTTTCTTCAAGCAATATTATTTAAAACCCAAAGGTGTATGTGAGAGCAAATTTAATTTAATCTCATCTATTTGACTATATTATCAGAAGTACTAACAAGCTGTGAAATGGCTCAAAAGAGGACAATGAAGGAGAAGAAAAGATTTTTTTAAAATGCCACAAACTGGCTAATCAGATCATGAGCAGATGAAAGCATTAAAAAGAATACACTTTATTTTAAACCTTTAGTATTATACTACAAGGAATTTCTAAGTTTAGCAAAGTAAAAATAATTAGAAAAAAATAGTCTATTGTATCAGATACTTTAGAATTTGAGCTTTGAATTAAAAATAATTGAGCAAAGCTGTGCAGAGTTACGAGTGGGACTGCAGTGGGAGGGAGGAAGAACCACTTGTTTGGAATGGTGGGAAACTGGCATTCTGGGAGCTCCTGTGAAAAGAAACAGAGTCAGCTGGGTGCGGTGGCTCACACCTGTAATCCCAGCACTTTGGGAGGGTGAGGCGGGCAGATCACAAGGTCAGGAGTTCACGACAAGCCTGGCCAACATAGTGAAACCTCATCTCTACTAAAAATACAAAAGTAGCCGGGTATGGTGGTGGGCACCTGTAATCCCAGCTACTTGGCAGGCTGAGACAGGAGAATCGCTTGAACCCAGGAGGTGGAGACTGTAGTGAGCTGAGATCGCACCACTGCACTCCAGCCTAGGTGACAGTGTGAGACTCTGTGAAAGAAAAGAAAAGAGAAAAGAAAAAGGAAGGAAAGAAAGGAGGGAAGGGAGGGAAGGAAGGGAAGGGAGGGAGGGAGGAAGGAAGGAAGGAAGGTAGGAAGGAAGGAAGGAAATAGGAAGAGGAAGGAAGGAAGGAAATAGAAAGAGGAAGGAAGGAAGGGAAAGAAAGAGAGACAGAAAGAAAGGAAAGGAAGGAAGGAAGAAAAAAAAAGAAAGTTCAGAAAGTAATTAGTAGCTACCTAGGGTTGGGGGACGGGTCAGGTGATGAGAAGGTTTGGGAGTGTTGGCTGAGGGATATAAGGCTTTTTTTTAGATAATGAAAATATTCAACAATCAATTGTGATGACGGATATACAACTCTGTGAATATATTAAAAGCCATTAAATTACATACTTTAAATGGGTGACTTGTACCGTGTATGAATTATATCTCAATAAATCAATTGAAAAGAAAGAATGTAAATGTTGGGGTTTGAGAATTTATGGAATCTAACTCATTCTAACCTGACTCACTCCACTCCAATTGTGAAACACTTTTTTTGGTTTGTTTTCCGTTCATAAGCACATATATCTTAACTGCTTTCAGGCATATTCAAGTCAAGAAAAATGAATAAGGTGCTTGAGTTCATGAACTTTCTGGAGCAAGGGCTTGAACTGTAAGCTACTCTACCTTTGACTCAATTTATTTCTGTTCATCTTGCAATAAATTTAAGAAAATAGAGGTTTTGTTGCAAGAATAAGTGTGAATTTCATAAACAACTATTGCAAAGGAATTCACACGATGATGTAAATAGCAATAAAATAAAATAATGACATAAACTTCCAAAGACAAGGAAAAGAGAGAAAGAGGGGAGAAACGCATGAGGTTTGAAAGCCAACTCTGCAACTTCCTAGCTGGATGACATTTGGCAGAATGCTAACCATTCCAAGCTTTGTTTTTTCTCCCTTATAAAATGGAGGTTTTTATAATATTTCAAATTTATCCTGAAGATTAGTGATAATGTACACAAATGCCTGGCATATGGAAGGCATTGAATGAATAAATGGTATTAATAATAACTCTGAAACTAATGCCAAAAACCACAGTTTCTTTTGCACCAACCTAATATTATTGCAAAAGGACCCATATAAATGCTCTACCATTAGTCTAACATCTCATGCATATTATCTCATTAATCTTGAGAAAACCTACAGCAGTCAGGGTAGGCTATGTTGCAATAACAGACAACCTCAGAGTCTCAGGTGCTTCAAAACACCCAAAGATTTATTTTTTGGTCTATTTACATATCTGTCACACATTGGCTTGGGGCTCCACTCTGCCATCTTTACTCTAGGACTCAGGTTTAAAGAGCTGGTACTATCTGGAACATTTCCAGTCTATTAAAAGGAAGAAGTGGGAGAAGGGGAGGGCAAAGAGACAAACTAGGCATATGGCAAGGGGAGAAGAGCAGCAAATTTACACACAGACTTTTAAAACATATACCTGGAAATTACACGTTACTTCTGCTTCCATTCCACTGGCTAAAGCAAGTCCCAAGGTCGTATCTGTCTTCAAAGAGACAGGAGATTACATTTCTAACATGTGCATAGAAGATGGGAAAACAGAGTATTTTTCAACAGCCTTATGATTACCACACAACTTTATGAGGGAATTACTTGTTTCCTCAACTTTAAAATAAGAAATCGGAGGCATAGGGAGAGTAAGTACTTGCCTGCAGCTATACAGCTAGGAAGTGACAGAGCAAGGGATTTGGACTCAAGTCCTGTGCTGCCTTGTGCTGTTTCTAGCCAGACCCTGAAAACTGAAAACAACCTACCTACAAGAATGTGTGAATGTGCCTTCCACCCACATTTATAGGAAAATGTGCACATTTTCTTTTGGGAACAAATTGGTAACTGCCTTCTCAGAAACCAATTTGGAACAAAAACATTAAGACCCATAAAATGTTTACACACCCTTTGACCTAGTAATCCTAGTTCTGGGAATTCATCGTAAGGGAATTATTCCCAAAAGACAAAATATATATATATATATATACACACACACACACATATATATATAAACTCATGATAAGATCTATTGAGATGTTGTTTGTAATAGTCAAGAACTGGAAAGAATCTATACTTTTGACAACAGGAAGAATTAAATAATTATTGATTATACACTCAACACATCATTACAAAGCCACTACTTTGTAATTCTGAAGACCATGTAGTAACATGGGAAAAAAGCTCTTGATATAATGGTAAGTAAAAAGCAAAATAAAATTATCTTACTATATTGCAACTGTGTGATACATTTGTATGGCAAAAACTGCTAACGTGCTCCATATTTGCTCCCCCTTCCTCCTCTTAGTAATAAGAGTCCCTACCTCCCAGGGATGCCTAGCTATGGACTACATTTTCCAGCCTCCCTTGAATCTAGTTATTGCCATATGACTAAGTTCTTGTCAATAGAATATGAGCAGAAGGAATGTGTGTAACTTCCCAGTTTTGCCCAGAAAAAAACATGTTGAGGCACATGTTCTATAGGCCTTATTTACCCCTACCTCCTAGAAAGGAAAGAGCAATAACTGAAGCAGTTGCCTTAGGCTCAAAGATGAAAGTCACAAGTTAATGGAAAGATACATGTTTCCGTTTTTCCTGAGATTTCTTTATTCTTACTTTCATTATTTAAAAAAGCTGAGAAAGTACACTAGCTATAGTTTAAATGCAACTAATCATCAAAATTTATCTTAAACAAATGCTTTTCTGGAAGGAAAAGACCATCTCTATTTGTGGGAACATTTGAGGAAACTTAAAAAAAAAACCCAGAAAATAATAAGGCAGCATATAGAAATGGCTTTTTGGATGACCCCAGTTTGGGCAATTTCATCATTTTGAACAGCCAGAAATGATTAGGGAGCATAACTGAGAAGGGCTCTGGGCAAGGCACGCTGTAGTGCAGGGGATGGGGAGGGGAGAGGTGGAGAGGGTAGAGAGACCAAGAATCTGTGCAACCCTGGGGCAACAGGAATCTCAGACTGTGTGTGTGGAGGGCAGGGAGGTGATCTCATTAGTAGAGTCTATTAAAAGGAGGAAGTAGGAGAAGGGGAGGGAAAAGAGACAAACCAGTTATTGTTCAATTTGACCAATGCCAACTCCTTTCCCTTTCATAATGTTCCTATGGGATAGAACATTTATTAGCTCAAGTAAAACCCTGTGGTCTGACTAGAGGGATCAGCATATCTACAAATGCAAAGCCAAGAAAATACTGCATACCTGGAAATTCTTAAGAGAGTGAATCAGATTGTCACAGCTACTTATGAGTCTAAAGGAAAAGGTTTTTCATTATTATTATTTTTTATTTTTTGAGACAGAGTCTCACTCTGTCACCCAGGCTGAAGTGCAGTGGCAGGATCTCGGCTCACTCCAACCTCCGTCTCCTGAGTTCGAGCAATTCTCCTGCCTTCGCCTCCAGAGTAGCTGGGCTGACAGGCGCCCACCAACACGCCTGGCTAATTTTTGTATTTTTAGTAGAGACAGTGTTTCACCATTTGGCCAGGCTCATCTCAAACTCCTGACCTCAGGTGATTCACCTGCCTCAGCCTCCGAAAGTGATGGGATTACAGGCGTGAGCTACGGTGCCTGGCCAAGGAAAAGGTTTTAATTCAAGAGAAAGATATATTAGTAGCTAACTATTTTAAGCACTTTACATGTACTGTATTAACTCATGTAATCCTCCAAAATTCTATTAGACAGGCACAATTACTATTATCTCCATCTTGCAGAAAATAAAACCAAGGAACAGAGCATTCAGGCAACTTTCCCAAGGTCACACAGCTAATAAATGGAAGCCAGGCAGTCAGCTTCAGAATCTGAGTTTTTATCCTCTATCCACAGTGCCTAAATCACTACTTATTAAATCCAACAAAAATATGTAATCGGGACTCCAAACCATGAATTTGCTAATTGGTCTTCCTTAATGCTTATGTTAACCTTTCTAGCAGTGTATATAAAATGACTAATGGACAGATTGTTTTTGTTTGAAGTAAATTACATGGCAGTTACTAAAACATGTAAAGACATGGGTGCCTACTAAATATCCTTTTTCCTTCTTCTCTCTCAAACTAATAGTACTGCTATTTTAAGCTGGACATAGCACTATCCCGCTAAAAGAACACATTTTGCATCCATGCTTACAGCTTTGTGTGGTCATGTGATTAGGGAGACCCAAATGGATATAGAATGGTGATTTCTGGGAATTTTCCCCGGAAAAGGGTGCACTGTTCTTCTCCATCCTGTTGCTCCATCCTGCTGCTCCATCCTTCTGCTCCATCCTGTCTTTGGGGTGAGGACATACTGGCTTCCAGCTGCCTGAGGAGGAGGCTTAGCTTCCTGCTAAGAAGATTACCTCGGCCATGTAAGAGCAAAAGCTGAAAGGAACCAGGATCCCTGAAGACAATGAGGCCACCATGCTACCCTTGGGCTGGCTTTCTCCCGAGTTCTTTTTACAGGAAAGAATAATGATATAAATTGTTTCAACTACTATATTGGGGTCTCTATTAAGTTACTTGTAGTTGAACTTTATTCAAACTCATTCACAAACCTAATGTTACATGTTTCCATTCGGATTTGGAAACATCAAAAACTCATTTAAAGATATGCAAATGTTCTTACACATTTTGTAAGTAAACAAATGAACAAGACTTTACCTAAATGACTATGAGACTATCAGTCCTTATAAGGGATTTTTATGGCAACTGTTCAAGGCAGTGCTTCCCAACCTTTTTTGTGATATGGCAACCAAAGAGAATCATAATTGTACAACGCTTGGTAAAACAATTTGGTTGCTCTTGTCCAGAGCCTACTGATCCAGGAGGGCTGCCTACCCCAAGAGCTGTGGGGATCGATTTCTCAATTCCCTACTCCTAACCCATTCACCACAGCCCAGCTCTGATGGCATTCCACAATGAGTGGATTGGTTCTAATTACTGTTAAATAAAAATAGAATCGGGGACTTATTCAAAAATCATTAAAGCTTGAAAAAAGTCATGTGAGTAAATTATTTATTGCACTTTATTGTTGGAGAAAGGGTCTCATTGCAAGACTAGTTGAATTACACAGAGGTCATTTCTTATTTCACATAGGGCATTTAAAAAATGACTTAATTACACATGTACACTAAGTATTCCTTTTATATCCAAGATGTCATGGAAGCACCCTTGTGAGTCTAGGGAAAGAGGTGGGTTTTTCAAAGATTGAGTTTATACTATTGAAAACCAAGGCCCTGGTTTTATCTGTAAGAGGAAAGAAGGGAACCTCCCTTGGTTATTTTCAGTCTACCAAGAGCTTCCAAATGTGTTCTCTCATTTACTGCTCACCCCTTGGTATGGAAGATGTTAAAGATTTTTAAAACTGGGAAACTACAAGCAACAGAGCTAAAATGCAAAGCTCTCAAATGTCCTCATGCCTGAATTCCTTCCTGGACTTTCCTTTATTTATTTTTTATTTAAAATTTGTCTCAAGGTAATGTCCTCACAACTCTATAAAATCAAATGGCTTAGTAATACTTACAGTGAAAATCAACTCCTGTCCTGCTCCCCAAAAGAAACCACTCTCAAGCTTTTCTCTTTTTAGTGTTCAGAATGTTTTTCTCCATATCTCAAATATACATATATTGTCATTTTTCTTTCTAAAATTGTATATATTTTCCATCTAAGTTAAAATGCACAGAGCTTTAAAAGCCAAATAGCGAAGATGGCCGAATAGGAACAGCTCCAGCCTCCAGCTCCCAGCATGAGTGACACAGAAGATGGGTGATTTCTGCATTGAGGTACTGGGTTCATCTCACTGGGGCATGTCGGACAGTTGGCACTGGTCCATGGGTGCAGCTCAACCAGTGAGAGCTGAAGGAGGGCGAGGCATCGCCTCACCTGGGAAGCGCAAGGGGGAAGGGAATTCCTTTTCCTAGCCAAAGGAAATTGAGACACACAACACCTGGAAAATCAGGTAACTCCCACCCTAATACTGCGCTCTACCACGAGTCTTAGCAAACGGCACACCAGGAGATTATATCCCACACCTGGCCCAGAGGGTCCCATGCCAAAGGAGCCTCCCTCATTGCTAGCACAGCAGTCTGAGATCTAACTGCAAGGTGGCAGCGAGGCTGGGGGAGGGGCGCCCACCATTGCTGAGGCTTAAGTAGGTAAACAAAGTCACCAGGAAGCTCGAATTGGGTGGAGCCCACCACAGCTCAAGGAGGCCAGCCTGCCTCTGTAGACTCCTTCTCTGGGGACAGGGCATAGCTAAACAAAAAGCAGTAGAAACCTCGGCAGAAGTAAATGCCCCTGTCTGACAGCTTTGAAGAGAGCAGTGGATCTCCCAGCATGGAGGTTGAGATCTGAGAACGGACAGACTGCCTGCTCAAGTGGGTCCCTGACCCCTGAGTAGCCTAACTGGGAGACATCCCCCACTAGGTGCAGACCGACACCTCACACCTCACATGGTGGGGTACACCCCTAAGACGAAGCTTCCAGAGCAAGAATCAGACAGCAACACTCGCTGTTCAGCAATATTCTATCTTCTGCAGCCTCCGCTGCTGATACCCAGGCAAACAGTGTCTGGAGTGGACCTCAAGCAAACTCCAACAGACCTACAGCTAAGGGTCCTGACTGTTAGAAGGAAAACTAACAAACAGAAAGGACACCCACACCAAAACCCCATCAGTACGTCACCATCATCAAAGACCAAAGGCAGATAAAACCACAAAGATGGGGAAAAAGCAGTGCAGAAAAGCTGGAAATTCAAAAAGTCAGAGCGCATCTCCCCCTCCAAAGGAACGCAGCTCATTGCCAGCAACGGAACAAAGCTGGATGGAGAATGACTTTGAAGAGTTGAGAGAAGAAGGCTTCAGTCGATCAAACTTCTCAGACCTAAAGGAGGAACTACGTAACCAGTGCAAAGAAACTAGAAACCTTGAAGAAAGAATGGACGAATGGAGAACTAGAATAATCTGTGCAGAGAAGACCTTAAAAGAACTGATAGAGATGAAAACCATGACATGAGAACTACGTGACAAATGCACAAGCTTTAGTAACCAACTCGATCAACTGGAAGAAAGAGTATCAGTGATTGAAGATCAAATGAATGAAATGAAGTGAGAAGAGAAGTGTAGGGAAAAAAGAATAAAAAGAAATGAACAAAGCCCCCAAGAAATATGGGATTATGTGAAAAGACCAAGTCTATGTCTGATTGGTGAGCCTGAAAGTGACGGGGAAAATGGAACCAAGTTGGAAGACACTCTGCAGGATATCATCCAGGAGAACTTCCCCAACCTAGTAAGGCACACCAACATTCAAATTCAGGAAATACAGAGAATGCCACAAAGATACTCATCGAGAAGAGCAACTCCAAGACACATAATTGTCAGATTTACCAAAGTTGAAATGAAGGAAAAAATGTTAAGGGCAGCCAGAGAGAAAGGTCGGGTTACACACAAAGGGAAGCCCATCAGACTAACAGCAGATCTCTTGGCAGAAACTGTCCATGCCAGAAGAGAGTGGGGGCCAATATTCAACATTCTTAAAGTAAAGAATCTTCAACCCAGAATTTCATATCCAGCCAAACTAAGTTTCATAAGTGAAGGAGAAATAAAATCCTTTACAGACAAGCAAATGCTTAGAGATTTTGTCACCACCAGGGCCCGCCCTACAAGAGATCCTGAAGGAAGCATTAAACATGGAAAGGAACAACAGGTACCAGCCATTGCAAAAACATGTCAAAATGTAAAGTCCATTGATGCTAGGAAGAAACTGCATCAACTAGAGAGCAAAATAACCAGCTAATATCATGACAGGATCAAGTTCACACATAACAATATTAACCTTAAATGTAAATGGACTAAATGGTCCAATTAAAAGACACAGACTGGCAAATCGGATAAAGAGTCAAGACACATCAGTTTGCTGTATTCAGGAGACCCATCTCGCATGCAGAGACACACATAGGCTCAAAATAAGGGGATGGAGGAAGATCTACCAAGCAAACGGAAAACAAAAAAAAGCGGGGGTTGCAATCCTAGTCTCTGATAAAACAGACTTTAAACTATCGAAGATCAAAAGAGACAAGGCCATTACATAATGGTAAAGGGATCAATTCATCAGGAAGGGCTAACTATCCTAAATATATATGCACTCAATACAGGAGCACCTAGATTCATAAAGCAAGTCCTTAGAGACTTACAAAGAGACTTAGACTCCAATACAATAATAATGGGAGACTTTAACACCCCACTGTCAACATTAGACAGATCAATGAGACAGAAAGTTAACAAGGATATCCAGGAATTGAACTCAACTCTGCACCAAGCAGACCTAAAAGACATCTACAGAACTCTCCACCCCAAATCAACAGAATATACATTTTTCTCAGCACCACATCGCACTTATTCTGAAATTGACCACATAATTGGAAGTAAAGCACTCCTTAGCAAATGTCAAAGAACATAAATTGTAACAAACTCTCTCTCAGACCACAGTGAAATCAAACTAGAACTCAGGACTAAGAAACTCAATCAAAACCGCTCAACTACATGGAAACTGAACAACCTGCTCCTCAATGACTACTGGGTACATAACGAAATGAAGGCAGAAATAAAGATGTTCTTTGAAATCAATGAGAACAAAGATACAACACACCAGAATCTCTGGGACACATTTAAAGCAGTGTGTAGAGGGAAATGTATAGCACTAAATGCCCACAAGAGAAAGCAGGAAAGATCTAAAATTGACACCCTAACATCACAATTAAAAGATCTAGAGAAGCAAGAGCAAACACATTCACAAGCTAGCAGAAGGCAAGAAATTACTAAGATCAGAGCAGAACTGAAGGAGATAGAGTCACAAAAATCCCTCCAAAAAATCAATGAATCCAGGGGCTGGTTTTTTGAAAAGATCAACAAAATTTATAGACCGCTAGCAAGACTAAAAAAGAAGAAAAGAGAGAAGAATCAAATAGACGCAATAAAAAATGAGAAAGGAGCTATCACCACCAACCCCACAGAAATACAAACTACTATCAGAGAATACTATAAACACCTCTGTGAAAATAAAGTAGAAAACCTAGAAGAAATGGATAATTTCCTGGACACTTACACTCTCCAAAGACTAAACCAGGAAGAAGTTGAATCCCTGAATAGACCAATAGCAGGCTCTGAAATTGAGGCAATAATTAATAGCCTACCAACCAAAAAAAGTCCAGGACCAGACAGGTTCACAGCCGAATTCTACCAGAGGTACTAGGAGGAGTTGGTACCATTCCTTCTGAAACTATTCCAATCAATAGGAAAAGAGGGAATCCTCCCTAACTCATTTTACGAGGCCAACATCATCCTGATACCTAAGCCTGACAGAGATACAACCAAAAAAGAGAATTTTAGGCCAATATACCTGATGAACATTGATGCAAAAATCCTCAATAAAATACTGGCAAACCAAATCCAGCAGCACATCAAAAAGCTTATCCACCATGATCAAGTGGGCTTTATCCCTGGGATGTAAGACTGCTTCAACATACGCAAATCAATAAATGTAATCCAGCATATAAACAGAACCAAAGAGAAAAACCACATGATTATCTCAATAGATGCAGAAAAGGCCTTTGACAAAATTCAACAGCCCGTCATGCTAAAAACTCTCAATAAATTCGGTACTGATGGAACGTATCTCAAAATAATAAGAGCTATTTATGACAAACCGACAGCCAATATCATACTGAATGGGCAAACACTGGAAGCATTCCCTTTGAAAACTGGTACAAGACAGGGATGCCCTCTCTCACCACTCCTATTCAACATAGTGTTGGAAGTTCTGGCTAGGGCAATCAGGCAAGAGAAAGAAATAAAGGGTATTCGGTTAGGAAAAGAAGAAGTCAAATTGTCCCTGTGTGCAGATGACATGATTGTATACTTAGAAAACCCCATCGTCTCAGCCCAAAATCTCCTTAAGCTGATAAACAACTTCAGCAAAGTCTCAGGATACAAAATTAATGTGCAAAAATCACAAGCATTCTTATACACCAGTAACAGACAAACAGAGAGCCAAATCAGGAATGAACTTCCATTCACAATTGCTTCAAAGAGAATAAAATACCTAGGAATCCAACTGACAAGGGATGTAAAGGACCTCTTCAAGGAGAACTACAAACCACTGCTCAGTGAAATAAAAGAGGAAACAAACAAATGGAAGAACATACCATGCTCATGGATAGGAAGAACCAATATTGTGAAAATGGCCATACTGCCCAAGGTAATTTATAGATTCAATGCCATCCCCATCAAGCTACCAATGACTTTATTCACAGAATTGGAAAAAACTGCTTTAAAGTTCATATGGAACCAAAAAAGAGCCTGCATTGCCAAGACAATCCTAAGTCAAAAGAACAAAGCTGGAGGCATCACGCTACCTGACTTCAAACTATACTACAAAGCTACAGTAACCAAAACAGCATGGTACTGGTACCAAAACAGAGATATAGACCAATGGAACAGAACAGACCCCTCAGAAATAATACCGCACATCTACAACCATCTGATCTTTGACAAACCTGAGAGAAACAAGAAATGGGGAAAGGAGTCCCTATTTAATAAATGGTGCTGGGAAAATTGGCTAGCCATAAGTAGAAAGCTGAAACTGAATCCTTGCCTTACTCCTTATATGAAAATTAATTCAAGATGGATTAGAGACTTAAATGTTAGACCTAAAATCATAAAAACCCTAGAAGAAAACCTAGGTAATACCATTCAGGACATAGGCATGGGCAAGGACTTCATGTCTAAAACACCAAAAGCAATGGCAACAAAAGCCAAAATTGACAAATGGGATCTAATTAAACTGAAGAGTTTCTGCACAGCCAAAGAAACTATCATCAGAGTGAATAGGCAACCTACAAAATGGGAGAAAATTTTGTAATCTACTCATCTGACAAAGGGCTAATATCCAGAACCTATAAAGAATTCAATCAAATTTACAAGAAAAAAAACAAACAACCCCATCAAAAAGTGGGCAAAGGATATGAACAGACACTTCTCAAAAGACATTCATACAGCCAACAGACACATGAAAAAATGCTCATCATCACTCACCATCAGAGGAATGCAAATCAAAACCACAATCAGATACCATCTCACACCAGTTAGAATGGCAATCATTAAAAGATCAGGAAACAACAGGTGCTGGAGAGGATGTGGAGAAATAGGAACACTTTTACACTGTTGGTGGGACTGTAAAGTAGTTCAACCATTGTGGAAAACAGTGTGGCGATTCCTCAAGGATCTAGAACTAGAAATACCATTTGACCCAGCCATCCCACTACTGGAGATACACCCAAAGGATTATAAGTCATGCTGCTATAAAGACACATGCACACATATGTTTATTACGGCACTATTCACAATAGCAAATACTTGGAATCAACCCAAATGTCCATCAGTGACAGACTGGATTAAGAAAATGTGGCTTATATACACCATGGAATACTATGCAGCCATAAAAAAGGATGAGTTCGTAGGGACATGGATGCAGCTGGAAACCATCATCCTCAGCAAACTGTCCCAAGAACAGAAAACCAAATACCACATGTTCTCACTCATAGGTGGGAATTGAACAGTGAGATCCCTTGGACACAGGAAGGGGATCATCACACACTGGGTCCTATTGTGTACGGGGAGGGATAGCATTAGGAGATATACCTAATGGAAATGACGAGTTAATGGGTGCAGCACACCAACATGGCACATGTATACACATGTAACAAACCTGCATGTTGTGCACATGTACCCTAGATCTTAAAGTATAATAATAATAATTTTTAAAAAGCCAAATAGCTCCTCAAAGTCTAAAAGACAAAGAACAGCCCTTTTTCCTGTACAACCTGCACGTTCTAATCCATTTCCATTCCCAAAAGCAAATGTGCTCAAGTCTTTTAGCATGAGCCACCACACCTGGCATCAGCTGTTTCTTTTGGTGTTCATCTCCACATTTTAACTGCTGTTTCTTGATTTTTTTTCAGTTCCAGATATTATTATCTATGACTCCCTTCTGTGGGAGATACGGATTTAGTCTCTTATATTCTCCAGTTATTCTTTCAGTATAGCTATATTACAGTGTTTTTCTCTAGTAATTATTCAGGTTTTTGTTGTTGTTTTGTTTTGAGATGGAGTTTTGCTCTTGTTGCTCAGGTTGGAGTGCAATGGAGCTATCTCGGCTCACAGCAACCTCCACCTTCTGGGTTCAAGCCATTCTCCTGCCTCAGCCTCCAAAGTAGCTGGGATTATAGGCATGTGTCACCACGCCCAGCTAATTTTGTATTTTTAGTAGAGACGGGATTTCTCCATGTTGGTCAGGCTACTCTCGAATTCCCAGTCTCAGCTGATCCACCCACCTCGGCCTCCCAAAGTGCTGGGATTACAGGCATGAGCCACCGTGCCTGACCAATAATTATTCAGTTTTTACATAATTTAAAATGACAAATATTATTCAAGGCTTAGGCATATATATATATAAGATTATATTGATACTTTTGGTACAAATTCCTATTTTCCCAGGAGTTGATTATTATTTTATTTGCTTGCTTAATTTTCTACATGCCTATCACAAATTCATTCCCTATTCTTCACCAGAAGTGTAAACCTCCTCTTACTGCATTCAGATTCATAATGTACTCTACAACAAATGATTTTAATTTCCTTGGTGACATCCTTACTGGAGCCCTGTGTCCTGTATTAATCTCAGCTTGTTGCTCTCCAGGTTTCCTGCAGAGCTGCTATGCTCAAATCACCTTCACAAAGATCAGGTAGATTCCCTTTTCATCTGTAAGGTGATAGATTCCCTATTTCTTGCATCCAATGTCTTCCTCTTTCTTGTTTTCTTCCTCTTGTTTTCTTAGATAATATTCTGCAGTAGCTTCCTATAAAAGGATACATGAGACATAAGTTTTCTGAATTCCTCTGTTTGAAATTATCTTTATTCTGCCTTGACACTTCATTGATAGTTTAGCTGGGTATTGCACTCTAGGTTTAAAAAAAATTATCCTGGCTGGGTGCAGTGGCTCACACCTGTAATCCCAGCACTCTGGGAGGCCGAGGTGGGCGAATCACAAGGTCAAGAGATTGAGACCATCCTGGCCAACATGGTGAAACCGTCTCTACTAAAAATACAAAAATTAGCTGGGCATGGAGGGGTGTGCCTGTAGTCCCAGCTACATGGGAGGCTGATGCAGGAGAATCACTTGAACCCAGGAGGCAGAGGTTGCAGTGAGCCAAGATCATACCACTGAACTGTAGCCTGACGACAGAGCGAGACTCCATCTCAATAAATAGATAAATAAATGAAATTATCCTTCATAATTCTTAAGGCATTGCTCATTGCTTTCCCTAGTCCAATATTGTAGTTGATCAAGCAGTCTGATGCATTCTGATTCCTACTCTTAGCATAAGACTCGTTCTTTTTTCTTCTTCTGAAAGATTTTGGGATTCTCTCATTATTCCTAACAGTCTGACACATCTCAATGATGTGCCTTGGTGTGGGCTGTTTTTTATTTGTTATGCTGAGTACTTGGTACCTTCGATTTTGAGATTTATAGCCTTCAGTTCTGAGAACTTTTCTTGTATACTTTTTCCTCCATTTCTTCTCTTCCTTGAGCTCCTTGTAGTCAGATATTTTTCCTACTGGATAGATAGTCTTCTTATTGTTAATCTACTCATCTTTTGGTTCTATTTTCAGCAGACTTCCTTAACTTTATCTCCTACTCCTACTACTGAAGTTTTAAAAAATTATATTTTTAGTTTCCAAGAGCTCCTTCCTTTTTTTTCTAATTGTTCTTTTATCATTGCATTCTGCTTTTATTTTATAGATACAAATCTCATAATTTTTGAGGCTATAAATTAGCATTTAAACAGTATTTTTCTATTTTCTACAGTTTCCCTTTGTATTCCATTTTCTGTTTTTCATGTTGCATCCTCTCTTTTAGGTTAGAGGTATGATTTACATGCCTCATGGTATTTTTTTGCCGACTTATATTTAAGAATAGAGCACTCAAAAGCTGATGAAGAGCTCTGTGTGGGTGTGTAGAGTGATGGGCTTCACTTTTGGATGGTAGAGAAAACATTTTGTCTGTTGTATATTTAACTTTTCTGGGAAAAAAACCTCTAATTTATTTCCTAGGTGAGTGACTTCAGAACCTTTCTTTCTTTCTCTTTCTTTTCTTTCTTTCTTTCCTTTCTTTCTCTCTTTCTTCTTTCTTTTCTTTTTCCTTCCTTCCTTCTTCCTTCTTCTCTCCTTCCTTCCTTCTTCCTTTCCTTTCCTATCTTCTCTTTTCTTTCTTGTTTTAAGACAGAGTCTTACTCCTGTAGCCCAGGCTGGAGTCAGTGTTGCAATCACAGCTCACTGCAGTCTTGACCTCCCATGTTCAGGTGATCTCACACCTCAGCCACCACACCCAGCTAATTTTTTGTACTTCTAGTACAGACAGGGTTTTGCTATGCTGTCCAGGCTGGTTTCAAACTCCTGGGCTCAAGTAATCCTCCCGCCTCAGCCTCCCAAAGTGCTGGGATTACAGGCATGATCCACTGTACCCAGTGAGTCTATCTGACAGTAAGAAATTCTTTTCCATCAAGTCCCAGTCAACACACTCACATATATATATGTGTGTGTGTGTGTATATACATATAGACAAAAACGTTTTGTGAAACAATATTTACTTTCTCTACATAGAATGCTCTCTGACGTTCTCTATCTAGCCTACTGAATTTTATTTTCTTTAATGTTTGTGATGGACCATGATATACCAATTAGATACACTGCAGTGAAGGGACTAGTTGCTCCAGACTCTTGAGACCGCTGCTGGTGGGGACTCTTCAGTTGTCAGCCTTTTCAGGGATTGCTTCAGTGCAGAGCTGCCTTGCCCAAGGTCATACTTCTTGTGGCCACATCCAATAAGGGTTGGGGGTGGATATATTAGTTTTCTAGGGCTGCCATAACAAAACGCCACAGATTTAGTGGCTTAAACAACAGAAATTAATTTTCTCACAGTTCTGGTGGCTGGAAGTCTCACTGTTCTTTGTACATGGGTGCCCCTGTTTGTCTTTCTCTTCTTACAAGGACACGAATACTCCTGGATTACTGCCCTATCCTAATGGCTTTGTTTTAACTTAATCACCTTTTCAAAGAGCATATTTCCAAATAAGGCTACATTCTGAGGTTCTCTGTGTTGGTGAGAGGTGACAATGTGCTAGCAGCCCTCACTCTCGGCGCCTCCTCGGCCTCGGTATCCACTCTGGCGGGCGCTTGAGGAGCCCTTCAGTCCACCACTGCACTATGGGAGGCCCCCTCTGGGCTGGCCAAGGCGGGAGCCACCTCCCTCTGCTTGCGGGGAGGTGTGGAGGGAGAATTCCGGCGGGCGCCGGAGCGAACTAGGCGGGCCCCGCACAGGAGGCGGCCGGCTGGCGTCACCTGCCCAGCGCAGTGAGGGGCTTAGCACCCCGGGCAGCAACTGCAGAGGTTGCGCCGGATTCCCCATGCCGGGCGCATGCACCGCGCTCGAATTCTCGCTTGGCCTCAGCGGCCTCTCCGTGGGGCCGGGCTGGGGACCTGCAGCCCGCCATGTCTGAGGCCCCCCTACACGGTGGGCTCTCTGATGGGCGCGGCCACCTGCTCCGCGGCAGTCCCATGGACTGCCCAAGGGCTGAGGAGTGCAGGTGCGGCTCGGGACTGGCCGGCAGCTCCGCCTGCAGCGGCGTGCAGGATCCACTAGGTGAAGCCAGCTGGGCTCCTGAGTCTAGTGGGGACTTGGAGAACCTTTATGTCTAGCTAAGGGATTGTAAATACATCAATCAGCACTCTGTGTCTAGCTCAAGGTTTGTAAATACACCAATTGGTACTCTGTATCTAGCTAACCTAGTGGGGACTTGGAGAACTTATCTGTCTAGTACTCTGTGTCTAGCTCAAAGATTGTAAACGCACCAATCAGCACTCTGTCAAAACGGACCAATCAGCTCTCTGTAAAATGGACCAATCAGCAGGATGTGGGTGGGGTCAGATAAGGGAATAAAAGCAGGCTGCCAGAGCCAGCAGTGGCAAGTTGCTTGGGGGTAGTTGCACACCGTGGAGGCTTTGTTGTTTTGCTCTTTGAAATAAATCTTGCTGCTGCTCACTCTCTGGGTTCACGCTGCCTTTAGGAGCTGCCTTTAAGAGCTGTAACACTCACTGGGAAGGTCTGCAGCTTTACTCCTGAAGCCAGCGAGACCACGAACCCACCGGGAAGAACGAACAACTCCAGAGGCACTGCCTTTAAGAGCTGTAACACTCAACCTCGAAGGTCTGCAGCTTCACTGCTGTTAGCACGAACCCACCAGAAGGAAGAAGCTCCAGACACATCTGAACGTCTGAAGGAACGAACTCCAGACATACCATCTTTAAGAATTGTAACACTCACCGCGAGGGTCTGCGGCTTCCTTCTTGAAGTCAGCAAGACCAAGAACCCACTAATTCCGGACACATGGGGACTTCAACATATGAGTTTTGGGAAGATGCAATTCAGCCTATGAGAGAATAAAGTCCGGGACATCTTGGCCTGATGTGGGACAACTCTGAAAACTCCTTCTAGCTTCAATGCTCCTCGTGGGGTTGGGTGAAATAGTCATTGGGTTTTGCATCACTGCTCACATTCTCTTTTTGTCCAATTCTATATCCTTCCACAGATATTGGTCCCAAGGACAAACCCTAATAAATGTTCTGAACTCTCAACTCCACCTCAAAGTCTGCTTCTCAAAGAACCCAACCCAAGAAAATGTTGGTTGTGACCCATTAAACAGATTTTATACTCCACTAATCATAACTGAGTTCATAACCCACAATTTAGAAACATTGGCCTAAGGGTTTGTTGCCTGATTAATAGTGCTTTGATTGTGTAGCAGGGGAAAGAGCACAGATAATCCAACCATTCCCAGTGCAGACTTGCAATTCATTTGACTGTTTTGGTCCTCATGGCTTCTTTCTTCTATTAGGTTTGGTTTTTCTGATGCTCAGGCCATTCCTACTGGGTGTCTCTTGATTAACAAAAAATTCTCATTTCCTCCTGGAGCAGGAGCGAGTACCTTGGCTGCTGATATTCTGTATCTGGGGCACAAGAGTAGTCGACTGTTCCGTACATAAGCTTTGAACTTATCTCACACTTTGCACTCCGTACTCACCCGCTCTCTCTGCCAAGACTGATGACTCCAAGTCTTGAGCTTCCTTCAGGTCTTCAAGGTGAAATGTCTTATTTATCTTCAGTACACCCCACTGCACACACTTTAGACAATGGCTTTCTCTCTTTTTACATCAGTTAACCCTCCTCCATTCTCTTTCCAACAAATATTTATGAAATGTCTTATCTACTCATCACCCCATCTCCTGTTCTCTATTGAGAGAAGAGATATAAGAGATATGCCTGTGTTCATTCTGCCATCTTTAGCGAGAAGCCAGCAACTAGAAACTTAGTGGCAGTTCTATCACCATGTGGCAGTTGAATGAGCCAAGAGGTACTTACTTGTCTCTTGCTTTTGCACCCAGCTTGCACCTCTTTATATGTGGAGATTTTTATGTGAGAAGCTTTGCTTTAGGTAGGGATACAAAGTTAAATAATATAGATCTGTCTTAAAAGTCCTCATGAGCCATTAAGAGCTTTAAGATTAAATATGATTCAAGAGAGAAAGTGATAAAATATGTAAGAAGGCATAGCACATTTTTGTGGAAATTTAAAGGAAAGAGTAGTTGTATTCAAAATCAAGAGTAAAAGACTAGTACATATAAAATTGAAGAAAATTGGCCCTAAAGCTTAGTGCTGACAAGATAAATTGCCAGGGATCTGAAGCAAGTTTCCAGCCATGGATTGAGTGCTACTACATGTCAGGCACTGTGCTTCACCTTGGAGAGATAAAAGAGGACAAATTGTTCCTGGAGTTCACATCAGCTATGATATTTAAAAAGCAAAATAAATAAATAAAAACAAATTAAGTAGTCCACTACTTAAAATCCACTGTTATACACACACTTCCTCTTCAAGATTGAATTCATAATATTGCAGAATAGATTCTGTTCACACCATGTGGCATATGATCTGAGCTCCTTGAAAGGATAAAAATAGTTGCCATGAATGGGAAGAAACTGCAGCAATATCTTTCTAATTCTTCATACTCTAAATACTCAGAGGACTCAGGAGTGACTTTAATTCTGAAACATCAGGATAGCAACATTAGGGTGATTAGGGGAACCTTTTCTAGTAGCCTTAAAAACATAAACAAGTAGCAGACGTTGGCCTCCCCGCCTCCTCTGGGGCCAGCCCCACAGAGTAGGGAGGCCTTGGCAGGGCTTTGATGAGTGGGCTGGCCCTTGTTTCTGGTATTGGCTCTGGAATTGCTCCAGCATAATTCACAGCCAATTAATCTTGTCAAGCAGCCTATTGATTCCAGCTATATCTCAGACACCATCATTACAAATAACCATCCCAATGAACCATTATCTCATTGGTGCACCCGTTCACTTCAAAATGTGAGTGAAATATTTCAATTTAGACAAAAGATGGGGCATGTGTTTTCACGGAAACAAGTTACAGTGCTCAAAGTGTATACATATTCGTTGTGGTAGAGTTTTCAAAAATAGAAAATCCAATCATTGAGTATGAGGAAGTACTGAAAAAACAATCTAAGCATAAAAATGACTGTTTATCAACTACTCATTTGTGGATAAGCCTGTTGATCAAGGAAAAAAACATAATGGTCATTAGAAAAAAATTATTCTCCCCCGCCCCGCCACTGCCACCCAAAGCACATTCTTTTTTTTTTTTTTTTTTATTTATTTATTATTATTATACTTTAAGTTGTAGGGTACATGTGCATAATGTGCAGGTTTGTTACATATGTATTCTTGAGCTTTGTCTGCTGAGCAGTGGGAGTGTGAAAACGTCTACCTGTGTGAAGGAGAGAAGATGAGTGGGTGGGTTTGTGGGAGAACAAACAAGGTGGTGGTTGAGTGGGTGCCAGGTCACTGGGCCTGTGTGGGAGGAGGCTGGGCCGCTGAGTCAGCGGGGAGCAGGAGGGCAGGTGCGTGTGGGTGATGAGTGGGTGGGAGGAGAACATAGCACAAAGCCACCTTGCATATGTGAATGTCTCAAGGAAATATTCCACAGGGCTGTACAAAAGAGCATTAGAAAACATTTAATTAGCAATTCTAGTCAGAAGAGGAAGAACAAAGCTTTGCTGATAATGCTATCATATAGATAGTCATTTTGTGTTTATAAAATTTTGCTTTTCAGAATTATATTTGTGTTTGATAGCCTGATCTTTGGAGGAGAACCTGCCACTGACATTGATAACTAATATTTCAGCTTATGCATAGTTGTAGGGTGATCTCAGAGTTACCTCTATCAACAAGTGTGGCCCAAAACAGAGCAGGGGAATGAGTTGAAAACTCAAGGTTGAGGTAAACTCAAATTTCCCATCTAAAATAAGCCTTAAGACCCTAGGAAGAAAAGGGTACTTTTCTTTTCGTGTGTTAGTTGATGGCATTCATAGTTTCTTTTGTAGTTATACATGATACTTAAAAAAATATGCCTTAAAATCTGAAATTGTAGCACAGATTTATATAAAGTTAGGGCAAAAAAGAGACCATCTTTATGAATTGCCATATTTTGCAGAATGAATTAACTGATATTTAGAGAGCTTAAAAGGACTCGTCCAAGGGCTGGGGCGGAAAATCTGTAAAGTTTGTTCAATCAATTGATCCATCAATAAGCAAACATGGATGGAATGCAAAGGTGCCAGCCCCAACCCATGGCAGCCTCCAGGGAGATGCAATGTGGGAAACTTGGAAGAATCAGTTAGGGAGTGCTTATGACTCCATGGAGAAGTGAGGCACTCTGGGCTGGCACAGCTGGATGCAGAATAGAAAGAGCCCCACGCTGATGCTGCTGTACATATCTATGGGCAGATAGGAGGGTACTGGGAACACTTAGCTCACTGTGTAACGGTGTGAGCTTCCTGGCTAGGAAGTCACTTTATCAGACCAGAGCTTAGCTATGGATTTCACACCCCATTTCTACTGGTCTGTTTTCCCTTTGAGCTAATTCAGATGCTGAGCTTGCTTCTTGGTCGACTAACCAAAGAGGGAAATAACTATTTGGATTTTCTCTTTTCAGTCATTCAAGTCATCCTAAATCAAATATTTCTTGTTGCTCTCTTCCCTTTTACCAAAGTCCTTTAGTTACCCTTTGAAAACTAGCTTTTCATTTACACTTCTATGTATTAGGAATATCCAGTCAAGGCCAAGATGAAACAGTTGGGCAACAGTAACTACATAATAAAATAAAAGTTAAGATCCTCTTACTTAAAAAAATTTTAAAAGTTGGTAGCCTCTGAGACTCTTCCAAGGGCCATTAAAATAGAAAATCCACTTTTTCCACCATGCAATTAAGCAACTGAACTCATTATGTTGTGAGAATAAGTGTGATATTAATTGCAGTACTGGTATTTTGGCATTTATTTTGCAGAATATATAAATGCCTGCATTTGATTTTTTAAAAAGATAGACATATATGGTGTTATGGACTGAACTCTTCCTACCTCTCCTGCCAACCCCCCTCCCCCATCCCTTCTGCTAATACTTGTATGTTGAAATCCAAACCCTAGGACTTCTGAATGGGACTATATTTGGAGACAGAGCTTTTATACAGGTAATTAAGGTAAAATGAGGTCACTAGGGGTGGGCCCTAGTCCAAATCAAGTGGTTTCCTTATAATTAGGACATAGACTTGCATAGAAAAAGACCATGTGAAGACAGAAGGGGAAGACGAGTCAAGGAGAGAGGTCTCAGAAGAAAAACCTGCTGACACCCTGATCTTGGACTTCTAGCCTCTGGAACTGTGAGAAAATAAATTTCCTGTTGTTTACGCCACCCTTGGTGCAACCAATTTAGTGAATCACGTTAACTTTTCTAGATGAAATAGATTAAAATGGAAAAAATAAGGGTAAAAAAGTTTCATCATATTTTCTTTACATATAATATTCATATATACACATATATATGCTATCCATAATCTGTGTATGAATTAGCATGTAAAGTGTCTTCCTTATTAATAGATGATGGTGATCAAAGTTCAAAAGCCATTCATCTAAAACACAAATCTGATCAGTTTACTTTATATTTTAAATACTTTGTCGGCTCCTCCTTTTGGACATAATAAAGCCCAAATGTTTAGCAGAATCTTCAGACTCCCATCATGAGTCTGCAGCCGACTTCTTCTCACTCCTTCTCTTGCTTTCAAAGTGAGCAACATTTTAGGGTTACGTGGTGGTATGCCAGCAGATGCTAAGAGCCACTGGATAAACCTTCTGTATTTTACCTTCTGTATTATTATCAGCTATAACAATTTTATCTGCTGGCAAGTAGTGCAAAATATTCTTTTAGTATCTAAATAGCACAGGTATATTACAAAATAGAATTTAAAGTTGGCATGAATTTTTTAAATTATACTTTAAGTTCTGGGGTACATGTATAGAACGTGCAGGTTTGTTACGTAGGTGTACATGTGCCATGGTGGTTTGCTGCACCCATCAACCCGTCATCTACATTAGGTATTTCTCCTAATGCTATCCCTCCCCTAGTCCCCCACCCCCCAACAGGCCCCAGTGTGTGATGTTCCCCTCCCTGTGTCCATGTGTTCTCATTGTTCAACTTCCACTTATGAGTAAGAACATGCAGTGTTTGGTTTTCTGTTCTTGTGTTAGTTTGCTGAGAATGATGGTTTCCAGTGTCATCCATGTCTCTGCAAAGGACACAAACCCATCCTTTTTATGGCGTCATAGTATTCTATTTGTATATGTGCCACATTTTCTTTATCCAATCTATCATTGATGGGCATCTGGGTTGGTTCCAAGTCTTTGCTATTGTGAACAGTGCTGCAATAAACATATGTGTGCATGTGTCTTTATAGTAGAATGATTTATAAACCTTTGGGTATATACCCAAGAATGGGATTGCTGGGTCACATGTTATTTCTAGTTCTAGGTCCTTGAGAAATCACCACACTGTCTTCCACAGTGGTTGAACTAATTTACACTCCCACCAACAGTGTAAAAGCATTCCTATTTCTCCACATCCTCTCCAGCATCTGTTGTTTCCTGACTTTTTAATGATCGCCATTCTAACTGGTGTGAGATGGTATCTCATTGTGGTTTTGAGTTCTCTAATGACCAGTGATGATGAGCATTTTTTCCTATGTTTGTTTGCCACATAAATGTCTTCTTTTGAAAAGTGTCTGTTCATATCCTTCGACCACTTTTTTTTTTTTTTTGAGACGGAGTCTTGCTCTGTTGCCCACGCTGGAGTGCAGTGGCCAGATCTCAGCTCACTGCAAGCTCAGCCTCCTGGGTTTATGCCATTCTCCTGCCTCAGACTCCTGAGTAGCTGGGACTACAGGTGCCCACCACCTCGCCTGGCTAGTTTTTTGTATTTTTTAGTAGAGATGGGGTTTCACCCAGTTAGCCAGGATGGTCTCGATCTCCTGACCTCGTGATCCACCCGTCTCGGCCTCCCAAAGTGCTGGGATTACAGGCTTCAGCCACCGCGCCCGGCCCTTCACCCACTTTTTGGTGGGGTTGTTTCTTTTTTCCTTGTAAATTTGTTTAAGTTCCTTTTATATTCTGGATATTAGCCCTTTGTCAGATGGATACATTGCAAAAATTGTCTCCCATTCTGTAGGTTGCCTGTTCACTCTGATGATAGTTTCTTTTGCTGTGCAGAAGCTCTTTAGTTTAATTAATCCCATTTGTCAGTTTTGGCTTTTGTTGCCATTGCTTTTGGTGTTTTAGTCATGAAATCTTTGCCCATGCCTATGTCCTGAATGGTGTTGGCTAGGTTTTCTTCTAGGGTTTTTATGGCTTTAGGTCTTACATTTAAGTCTTTAATCCATCTTGTGTTAATTTTTGTATAGGGTGTAAGGAAGGGATCCAATTTCAGCTTTCTGCATATGGCTAGCCAGTTTTCCCAACACAATTTATTAAATAGGGAATCCTTTCCCCATTTCTTGTTTTTGTCAGGTTTATCAAAGATCAGATGGTTGTAGATGTGTGGCATTATTTCTGAGGGCTCTGTTCTGTTCCATTGGTCTATATATCTGTTTTGGTACCAGTACCATGCTGTTTTTGTTACTATAGCCTTGTAGTATAGTCTGAAGACAGGTGGCGTGATGCCTCTAGCTTTGTTCTTTTTGCTTAGGATTGTCTTGGCTATGTGGGCTCTTTATTGGTTCCATATGAAATTTAAAGTAGTTTTTTCTAGATCTGTGAAGAAAGTCAATTGTAGCTTGATGAGGATAGCACTGAATCTATAAATTACTTTGGGCAGTATGGCCATTTTCATGATATTGATTCTTCCTATTCATGAGCATAGAATATTTTTCCATTTGTTTGTGTCCTCTATTATTTCCTTGAGCAGTGGTTTGTAGTTCTTCTTGAAGAGGTCTTTCACATTCCTTGTAAGTTGTATTCCTAGGTATTTTATTCTCTTTGTAGCAATTGTGAATGGGAGTTCACTCATGATTTGGCTTCTGTTTGTCTGTTATTGGTGTATAGGAATGCTTGTGATTTTTGCACATTGATTTTGTATCTTGAGACTTGGCTGAAGTTGCTTATCAGCTTAAGGAGATTTTGGGCTGAGACAATGAGGTTTTCTAAAGATAGAATCATGTCATCTGCAAACAGAGACAATTTGACTTCCTCTCTTCCTAATCAAATACCCTTTATTTCTTTCTCTTGCCTGATTATCCTGGCCAGAACTTCCTATTGGAAGTTCTGTGTTGAATAGGAGTGTTGAGAGAAGGCATCCATGTCTTGTGCCAGTTTTCAAAGGGAATGCTTCCAGTTTTTGCCCATTCAGTATGATATTGACTGTGGGTTTGTCATAAATAGCTCTTATTATTTTGAGATATGTTCCATCAATGCCTAGTTTACTAAGAGTTTTTAGCATGAAGAGCTGTTGAATTTTGTCAAAGGCCTTTTCTGCATCCATTGAGATAATCATGTGGTTTTTGTCATTGGTTCTGTTTATGTGGTGGATTACATTTATTGATTTGTGTATGTTGAACCAGCCTTGCATCCTAGGGATGAAGCCAACTTGATCATGGTGGATAAGCTTCTTGATGTGCTGCTGGATTCCGGTTGACAGTATTTTATTGAGGATTTTCGCATCAATGTTCATCAGGGATATTGGCCTGAAATTTTCTTTTTTTGTGTGTGTGTGTCTCTGCCAGGTTTTGGTATCAGGGCGATGCTGGCCTCATAAAATGAGTTAGGGAGGATTCCCTCTTTTTCTATTGATTGGAATAGTTTCAGAAGGAATGGTACCAGCTCCTCCTTGTACCTCTGGTAGAATTCAGCTGTGAATCTGTTTGGTCCTGGACTTTTTTTGGTTGGTGGGCTATTAATTGCTGCCTCAATTTCTTTGTATTTCCTGAATTTGAATGTTGCCCTGCCTTGCTAGGTTGGGGAAGTTCTCCTGGATAATATCCTGAAGAGTGTTTTCCAACTTGGTTCCAATCTCCCTGTCACTTTCAGGTACAACAATCTAATGTAGAGTTGGTCTTTTCACATAGTCCCATATTTCTTGGAGGCTTTGTTTGTTCCTTTTCATTCTTTTTTTTTAGCGTGTCTTGTCGCTTTATTTCATTAAATTGATCTTCATTCTCTGATATCCTTTCTTCTGCTTGATCAATTTGGCTATTGATACTTCTGGATACTTCACAAAGTTCTTTAAAAAGTGTTTTTTAACTCCATCAGATCATTTATATTCTTCTCTAAACTGGTTATTCTAGATAGCAATTATTCTAATCTTTTTTCAAGGTTCTTAGCTTCCTTGCATTGGGTTAGAACATGCCCCTTTAGCTTGAAGGAGTTTGTTATTACCCACCTTCTGAAGCCTACTTCTGTCAATTCATCAAACTCATTCTCCATCCAGTTTTGTTCTCTTGCTGGCAAGGAGTTGTGATCCTTTGGAGAAGAGACATTCTGGTTTTTGGAATTTTCAGCCTTTTTGCGCTGGTTTTTCCCCATCTTTCTGGATTTATCTTTGGTCTTTGAAGTCAGGGACCTTCAAATGGGGTCTCTGAGTAGACATCCTTTTTGTTGATGTTGATACTATTCCTTTCTGTTTGTTAGTTTTCCTTCTAACAGTCAGGCCCCTCTGCTGCAGGTCTGCTGGAGTTTGCTGGAGGTCCACTCCAGACCCTGTTTGCCTGGGTATCACCAGCAGAGGCTGCAGAACTGAAAAGATTGCTGCCCGTTCCTTCCTCTGGAAGCTTCGTCCCAGAGGGGTACCTGCCAAATGCCAACCAGAGCTCTCCTGTATGAGGTGTCTGTTGGCCCCTATTGGGAAGTGTCTCCCAGTCAGGATACACAGGGGTCAGGGACCCAGTTGAGGAGGCACATTGTCCCTTATCAGAGCCCGAATACTGTGCTGTGATTAATGCTGCGCTGTGAGATCTGCTGCTCTCTTCAGAGCTGCCAGGCAGGGACGTTTAAGTCTGCTGAAGCTGCATCCACAACCGCTCCTTCCCCTCTGCTGCTCAGTCCCAGGGAGGTGGGAGTTTTATGTATAAGTCCCTGACTGGGACTGTTGCCTTTTTTTCAGAGAGGCCCTGCCCAGCGAGGAGGGAATCTAGAGAGGCAGTCTGTCCATGGAGGCCTTGCTGAGCTGCAGTGGGCTCTGCCCAGTTTGAAATTTCTGCTGGCTTTGTTTACACTGTGAGGGTAAAACTGCCTACTCAAACCTCAGCAACGGTGGATGCCCTTCCCTCCACCAAGGTGGAGAGTCCCAGGTCGAGCTCAGACTGCTGTGCTGGCAGCGAGAATTTCAAGCCAGTGGATCTTAGCTTGCTAGGCTCCTTGGGGGTGGGACCTGCTGAGCCAGACCACTTGGCTCCCTGGCTTCAGCCCCTTTCCAGGGGAGTGAACAGTTCTGTCTCCCTGGCGTTCCAGGCGCACTGAGGTATGAAAAAAAACTCCTGCAGCTAGCTCGGTGTCTGCCCAAACAGCTGGCCAGTTTTGTGCTGTAAACCCAGGGCCCTGGTGGCATAGGCACTGGAGGGAATCTCCCGGTCTGTGGGTCATGAAGACTGTGGGAAAAGCGCAGTAGCTGGGCCGGAGTGCATGGTACAGTCCCTAATGGCTTCCCTCGGCTAGGAGAGGGAGTTCCCTGACCCCTTGTGCTTCCCGGGTGAGGCAATGCCCCACCCTGCTTCTGCTCACCCTCCTTGGGCTGCGCCCACTGTCCAACCAGTCCCAGCGAGATGAACTGGATATCTCAGTTGGAAATGCAGATATCACCCACCTTCTGCATCGATCTCGCTAGAAGCTGCAGACCAGAGCTGTTCCTATTCAGCCATCTTGCCAGCAATCTCTCTCCACATGAATTTGAAGGTAAAAATATTAGCATGTAATAAAAGAGTCCATGGAGATATAGGACAGGATCCTTCTCTCTGTTTCTCAGAGCACTCAGGAGTAAACATTTGAGAAATGTTGCCACAATCACCAGAAATGTTCTGACATGGTCCTCTCACACCCACTACGAATCAAAGCTACTCACGTTCAGCAACACGCAGATTTCGTGATGCCACCTGGAGCTGCTCAAGCTACAGACTCCACAAAGCTCACTGCTGAAGCGGATGTTAGCTAGCAAGAAAAAGCAAACCAGAGGATTTACAGTCAGAAAATCTCAATTCAGATGTCACTCCTGTCACTTACAGGCTTTAAAGTGCTAGACAAAGCTTTTAGCCAGATCATGAGAGTGATCTGTCTGCAGCACCTGTCACCCTGTGGGTCCTCTGGGAGTATATGACTGATAGAGCTGACTAGGCAGATTTCTACTTCTTTCCACATGCTACACAGGGATCTCACCAAAGCTGAGTCCTTCGTGGAAAAGTGAACACTCTGCAGGTAGAGGTGGTAAAAGTCCTTCTTGCTACAATCTTAAATCCAGTCATTTGAGTTCTCTAAGTTCAATTTTTTTCTGACGAAGAATGGAACGCATAATAACAATATCTCCCTAAGAGGACTATTTTGAGGATTAAATGAGGTAGTGCATGTGAAAACACTGTGTAAACAGACCTCTTCCTCTACAATAATAAGAATTGTTATTTTTGTTACAGCTCTTTTAGAATTTGTTTAGCAGGTTTTCCAGGAAAACCTCTCACTAAAAAAAATAAATAAAAAATAAAAAAAATAGTTATTTTTATAATATTCTGCTTACGAACTGCTTTGTACCAAAGTTTTGTGTAAAGTTGGTTTCCATTAATACTTGGAACACTTAATTTTTTTTAACTGGTTCTAGGACACAGATATTTTCTCTCTTTAATCATACCAGAAGTAGACTGAAAAAAATACACTGCTATAAAATTCTTAGAGGAGTTTATAACATTGAGAACACATTCCCTAAACTCTGCTGAAGTTACAATTAAATTATCAAAACTTAGAAAACTTAGAAAGTTAATACCAATTTACCATTTCTGCTTCTTGTGAAAATGGGGATTCTATGTAGCAAAGATAATTTTTTTTTTTTTGAGGTAGGTTCTCACTTTATTGCCCAAGCTGGATGCAGTGGTGGGATCATAGCTCACTGCAGCCTCGAATTCCTTGGATCAAGCAATCTTCCTGCCTCAGCCGCCCAAATAGCTGGGATTATAGGTGTGTGCCACCACTCCTGGCTATTTTTTTTTTTTATTGGTAGAGGTGGGGTCTTGGTATGTTACCCAGGCTTGTCTTGAACTCCTGGCCTCCCGCCTCAGCCTCCCAAAGCACTGGGATTACAGGCAGAAGCCACCATGACCAGTCAAAGAGGAGAATGTTTTTAATATATTCAGTGGGTTCTGGGAAGATGACAGTGGCAGCAGTATATTTTAAAATCCAAATCTCAACATAAAAACAGAGTAACTACCTAACAAAATAAAAAACCCACAGACAATATTTACAATGACTAGTTACCAGGCATCCGCACTGACGAATGAGGACAAACCACCAAACAGCCACAAGACCTGAATCATATCAGCAACTGAGCAGGAGAAAGCAAGTGGGGAAGCAATGAAACTTGACAGACTTTGACAGACTTAGAATGAAGGAAGCCCAAAACAGCAACGACTTTTTACTGGGAAGCACGTGGGTAGGTCTTGCCCAACCCACAGACTATGAGTGCAAAAGGTCTGCTACAAAGACTGAGAGTGCTTAAGCAATCTAGACCTTATGACTTCTCTCTAGAAACGTGACCTGCCGGGGCTCCCTTCCAGGATTCCCTTCCTGGACAGCATCACACTAAAGAGAAATGCCAAGTGGAATCAAAATTGAGCTGGACAGAGACAATGGATAACAGAACAACTGATAAAGGAGGCCCAGATAAAGGGGGAGGAGGGAACTGAACTAGGAAATCTCATAAGGCAAACTGACTCTTTTTAATACATAAAAACAACAGAAGAGGGAGTTTGTGTGAAGTTAAAGAAGTTACCCAAAAATCATGAATCAGTCCTACTAACAGTTATGGAAAGCCACTTTCATGTAAAAATTTAAAACAGAAAAGTATTGAGGCCAAATATCTTGCAGTTATTCCTAAGGGGAAAAACATGAGCAGAATAATCCCTCCACAAGAAAGACATGCTCAAAGAACAAACATAAACTATAACTTTCTATTTCAAAAGAAGGTAAAATACATTAAGAAAATGATGCAAGAAATGAAATGCAAACATTAATCCAAATTTTAAAAACTCATAATTGAGGTGGCAGAACTCAGGGGACAATTAGAAATAAAATGAAGATTCTTTCAGAAATGAAACTGTACTAGAATACAAACAAACAGAATAGCAAACAAAACAAAACAAAACAAAACAAACTTTGCCCTAGGAGAAATAGAAGATTGAAAAAAGAAGAAAAAAAATTTAAATGAAAAAAAATAAAGAAAAAGATTAAAAACCATTAGAGAGAAATTGACAAATACTGAAGACGGATGAAGAAGATTAAACCATAAATAACCAGAATCTCCGAAGAAGAAAAGTAAAATAAGGGGACAAAACAAATATTTAAAACTATAGTTGAAGAAAATTTTCCCTAAACAATAATATGAAACTATGTGTTGAAAAAGCATACTATGTAGCTGAGAATATTGACCTAGAACAACTAACACTAAGATGTATTTCTAGTAAGATGGATGAACTTAAAAAAAAAGAAAATATTTCATTGGCTATGAAGTCAAAACCAGCAAGTGATTTGTAAGGGTAAGAAAATTAGATTACCATCATATTTTTTACAACAATACTTTATGCCAAAAGAAAACAGAGTAACATACTAAAGAGACTCAAGGACTACAATACGAACCAACATTAAAATGGTCAACTATAAAAGCCACTGAACAATATTTACAATGACTAGGTTACCAGGCATCCACACAAATGAGTGAAGACAAAAACTTTGAGAATATTGTTTTTTAGCCCTTCCTAAAGACTCTACTAGTCAATGAGTTTCAGATCATTAAAAGAGATATCAGCATGAGGACTGGTGGTATACATTAAAGACAATTACCTGAAACTAATAATAAGTGTGAGTTAAGAGAGAGCATAACATGTAAAGGCTACATTTGCACATGATGCAGATATAGCATTGCTATTAAAAAATACAGTCAGAGAAGGGAGATCATATGAAAAAAGTATTTGAAGCTGTTTTTTGTACTTATGCTGTTGTTGGTATAAAAAAGTATGTGTATTATTATTCTGATCCTGTTGTGTGTGTAATGTGGAATAAGTTAATGAGTAATTATGAGATATTCTAATTTCATCTGCTATGGTTTGAATGTTTGTGTCCCCTCAAAACTTATATGTTGAAATCTTAACCCCCAAGGTATGGTATTAGGAGGTAAGGCCTTGGGGAGGTGATTAGGTCATGAGAGCAGAGCCCTCATGAATGGCATTAGTGCCCTTATAAAAGATGCACCAGGTAGCTTGTTCACCCCTTCCACCAGGTGAGGCTGTAGTAAGAAGGAGCCATCTATAAACTGGGAAACAGGCCCTCGCTAGACATGGAATCTACTGGTATCTTGATCTTGGACTTCCCAGCCTTCAGATTTGTCAAAAATAAATATCTGTTTTTTGTAAGCTATCCAGTTTATGGTATTTTGTTATAGCACCCCAAACAGACTAAGACACTGTCATCTACTGTATACCTGGGAACTAGGAATCTTGATATGGGGAAAAGAGATTGCAATGTACTATAAAGAAAGCTAAGTAAAAAAACCCATAGTCCTGAACTTTTATTAGAAATATCAGTAGACACGTTTTCTAGTTCTGCTACTGAAAAGTTGCAGAAACAATAACCAACCAGGTAGAACCAAGCATTAATGCCTGGATTGTGGTCTTGAAATTTTATTTCCCAAAGGTTTTGCTTTGAAATCTAATTTCAGAGATATTAGAAATTTTTGGAGACATGACGGATTCCATGTCTAGGGATGGAACCATATAAATGAGCCTGTAACATCTGCTATTAGATATCAAAGAAATTAGCAAAATTACTAGGATATGTCAAAAGGGCTCAGGAGCCAACTTGAAGAGAATCCTATTAGCCGAAGATAGGATAATTTGAGCTTCAGGAAAAAAAAAGTAATAAATGCTATTCATTGAAATCTTATTAAATATACAGAAATCCATGAGTTCATGATAATATTATTCAAAAAAACAAAGAACTGTTCAGCTTCAGAGGATGAAAAGGAACCAATTAATTATCTTGAAAACTGGTAAATTAGGGGAAAAGAACCAATCACTTATTCTGCCTTTTCTACATGAACTGCAGCACTGGGTAGCCGAATGGTAGATGAGGAGATCCATCTCCTTATAAAAGTATTCCAACTAATATATGAAAAAGAAATCATGGAATTTGAGTGTCAACATTTTGCAACCTCCAATGAATTAGTGGATCTAGATATCAATAGTTCCTAATGTCACAAAAAGAGAGTTGACCAGACATTTATGCCTCCTAATGAAAGAACACACACAAAACCTATAGCCTCACTGAAAGGAATAAAACCCAAGTCTGCAGAAGCCTTTGAATCCAGTTGCCACTTTTCAGGAAATACAGAGAACACAGGTACATGCCAAACTGTACCATAAGTGTGAAAACAGTGATACCCAGCTGTGGGAAACTACATATCAAACAGCTCTAGTTTTTCAATAGATATATCATGAGGAAAAGAGAAAGTAGAAGGGTGAACAGGTAGATATGAGAGACTTAAGAGACAACCAAAACAATTATTAATGGGCAAAAGTACAGTGTCTATGGATGTACACTTGGTTCATACAACTATAAACAAACACATGAAAGTGATTATTATGAAAACCAGGATGGTGGATATTTTTGGAGGAGGGAGAGGTTTGAATACATGGAGAGCTGGAGTAGCTCGAAAATTCTACTTCTTGATTTGGGTGATGGCTACCAGAATGTTTACTGTTTAATAACCCATTAGAGCACACGTTTATTTTGGTATAGCTTTCTAAATCTGTTTTACTTCATGATAGATATAAAGATTAAGAGTAATAAAAATCTGTTTAACATAAAAGATTGCTATCACAACAAAGAGAATTTTAACAAGATTCTCTCATTGGTATTACTCAAGATTGAGAGTACCTATAATATTTTCAGTGCTTATTACATAAAGCAAAAAGTAGAAAGAGGGAAAACTAGGAAAAGGCAAGAATCAGGTGGAACAGTGAAATGGAGGGGAAGAAGAGTAACCTCTAAATCTTAAAACAAATCCAAGAAAATTAGTGTGTTTAGATGAGCTGTTTGCCCTAAAGTGGGCTTAGATTTTACATAGAGGAATATATATTTATGAAGCCCTTATTACTTAGAAGGGCTGGCCCTTTGAACCTCAGGGTATAAAATTTTCCTTGGCCTGTTCTAACCTTGCTTTAATTATTGCTAAATAAGTTAAGAGGGTTAAAATTTAAATGGATTGTTTTAAATATTAGTGTCAGGCAAATTATCTTTAAGTGAAAAGAAAAAAAAAAGGAGTGCCATCAGAATCCTAATGCCAAGATATATGAACATGCATTTCCAGGGACACACCCACAATGTGGTTAGGAGAGACAAATTCTAACCTGCAGAATGCATGCCTGAAAAAGGAGTCTACATCCTCCCTCTTTCCTTCTATTTGCTCCACTGTCTTAATGGCTTGTCCTGCCTGTCATTCCAATTGGCAAGTGACCTAGATAACTGAGCTTTCTCACACTGGACCATCTGGATTAGTCACTGCTCTTTCCACCCCACCTCTCCTTTTTTATCTCCTCTTTCTTTTTCTGCCGTTCCTATCATCTTTTCCTTACTTTCCTCATGATAACCCATCCTCCTTTGTCTAACTTTTCTTCTTTTATTTCAAGAATAAAAAGTATTTCTGTATGGGCATGATGGCTCACGCCTGTAATCCTAGCACTTTGGGAGGCCAAGGTGGGCAGATCACCTGAGGTCAGGAGTTTGAGACTAGCTTGGCCAACATGGGGAAACCCCATCACTACTAAAAAAATACAAAAAAAAAAAAAAAAAAAAAAAATTAGCTAGACGTGGTGGCGTGCACTGTAGTCCCAGCTACTCAGGAGGCTGAAGCACAAGAATTGCTTGAACCCAGGAGGCAGAGGCTGCAGTGAGCCGAGATGGCACCACTGCACTCCAGCCTGGGCAACAGAGCAAAACTCCATCTCAAAAACAAAAGAATAAAAAGTATTTGCAATTTTGCTGTTTAGGAAATTGAATGATTTAAAATAAAGATGTTATCTCAATCTATTCAACAGGATTAATAGAGGAAAAAATACGTAATTGGTATAGAAACCAACTCCCATTTTGAGTCAGTGTGTATATTTCAAAATAGAAAACACATTTGTCAAAGTTTAGAATAATGAATAAAACTCATTTATTAAGTCACCATAAAATTTCAGATTACCATTTTCACACATTTATGAAGGCTCTGGGGAGCTGTCAAAAATATCACCATAGTGATTTTCTCCACTGCCTATTACTATTCCAGTTTTTGTCTTCTATGAAACCACTTCCCACTATAAACACTAAAAATACCAGACACTCGCTCCACCACTTTTAGCAAGGGTATGGGCTACCAAAATACATGGGACCAGAAAGTCTGAGGAGTTTGACGAGAAGGTGAAGGTGAGAGCTTCCAAGAAAGTCTTTTCTTCCCATTCAAGAGATGAAAAGGGAGATAGTCCTCCCTATATTTGGTTGTGATTGTGTGAGAACCCAGTGTCAGCAGCAAGGACAGCCTTTTTCAATTATGAAGGGAAAACTTTAAGGACAAACTCCAACAAGTGGAGAGTGGTGGAACAGAACGCTGAAAACAGCCTGGGTCCTTGGGAGCATGCTTAAGCTACTGAATCAACTGGCTTTGGGACTTCAGTGCACACAACATAATAAATGTTTTGTGTAAGACACTTTTAGTTACAAATTTTGTTACTTGTAGTTGGAAATATCCTAGTTAATACATACCTTGACAATACAGGTAGATTTCTTGACTCTATTGCTAAGGACAGGACCTATAAATCACAGTAAACAGATGTAATAGAATGGTGGGGGGGGGGGTAGGGGAAGTAACTGAAATGTACTAAATAATAATAATTATTCATTTTCATCTAATTTTAGAGACTTTGCATAGTGCAAGCAAAAATATATCTAATTTCAGGTAGATGGACTTTATTGGCAAAATATGATTAATGACATTAGCAAAACTTAGAAGTACAGTCATCCCTCAGTATCTGTGGGAGATTTATTCCAGGGCCTCCCATGATACAAAAATCCAGAGACAGTCAAATATGTGATATAAAATGTTGCAGTAAGTACTTGTATATAGTCTACACTCATCTTCCCATACACTTTAAATTAGCTCTAGTTTAGTTATAACATCTAATACAATGTAAATCCCAAGCAAATTGTTGTTATACTGTATTGTTTAGGGACTAACAAGGGAAAAAAGTCTGTATGTGTTCAGTATAGATGCAGCTATCTTTTCTTTTTTGATGCAGAAAAGGCCTCTGACAAAATTCAACAGCCCCTCATGCTAAAAACTCTCAATAAATTCGGTACTGATGGAACGTATCTCAAAATAATAAGGGCTATTTATGACAAACCGACAGCCAATATCATACTGAATGGGCAAAAACTGGAAGCATTCCCTTTGAAAACTGGTACAAGACAGGGATGCCCTCTCTCACCACTCCTATTCAACATAGTGTTGGAAGTTCTGGCTAGGGCAATCAGGCAAGAGAAAGAAATAAAGGGTATTCGGTTAGGAAAAGAAGAAGTCAAATTGTCCCTGTGTGCAGATGACATGATTGTATACTTAGAAAACCCCATCGTCTCAGCCCAAAATCTCCTTAAGCTGATAAACAACTTCAGCAAAGTCTCAGGATACAAAATTAATGTGCAAAAATCACAAGCATTCTTATACACCAGTAACAGACAAACAGAGAGCCAAATCAGGAATGAACTTCCATTCACAATTGCTTCAAAGAGAATAAAATACCTAGGAATCCAACTGACAAGGGATGTAAAGGACCTCTTCAAGGAGAACTACAAACCACTGCTCAGTGAAATAAAAGAGGAAACAAACAAATGGAAGAACATACCATGCTCATGGATAGGAAGAACCAATATTGTGAAAATGGCCATACTGCCCAAGGTAATTTATAGATTCAATGCTATCCCCATCAAGCTACCAATGAGTTTCTTCACAGAATTGGAAAAAACTGCTTTAAAGTTCATATGGAACCAAAAAAGAGCCCGCATTGCCAAGACAATCCTAAGTCAAAAGAACAAAGCTGGAGGCATCACGCTACCTGACTTCAAACTATACTACAAGGCTACAGTAACCAAAACAGCATGGTACTGGTACCAAAACAGAGATATAGACCAATGGGCCAGGTGCAGTGGCTCACGCCTGTAATCCCAGCTCTCAGGGAGGCAGAGGCAGGAGGACAGCTTGATCCCAGGAGTTCGAGACCTGCCTGGGTAATATAGCGAGACCCTGTTCTCCCCGCCAAAAAAAAAAAAAAAAAAAAAAAAAAGGAAGAAAAAAAAAAGACAAAAGAGATATAGACCAATGGAACAGAACAGAGCCCTCAGAAATAATATCACACATCTACAGCCATCTGATCTTTGACAAACCTGACAAAAACAAGAAATGGGGAAAGGATTCCCTGTTTAATAAATGGTGCTGGGAAAATTGGCTAGCCATAAGTAGAAAGCTGAAACTGAATCCTTTCCTTACTCCTTATATGAAAATTAATTCAACATGGATTAGAGACTTAAATGTTAGACCTAATACCATAAAAACCCTAGAAGAAAACCTAGGTAATGCCATTCAGGACATAGGCATGGGCAAGGACTTCATGTCTAAAACACCAAAAGCAATGGCAACAAAAGCCAAAATTGACAAATGGGATCTAATTAAACTAAAGAACTTCTGCACAGAAAAAGAAACTACCATCAGAGTGAATAGGCAACCTACAGAATGGGAGAAAATTTTTGCAATCTACTCATCTGACAAAGGGCTAATATCCAGAACCTACAAAGAACTCAATCAAATTTACAAGAAAAAAACAAACAACCCCCCAAAAAGTTGGCAAAGGAAATGAACAGACATTTCTCAAAAGAAGACATGCATACAGCCAACAGACACATGAAAAAAAATGCTCGTCATCACTGGCCATCAGAGAAATGCAAATCAAAACCACAATGAGATACCATCTCACACCAGTTAGAATGGCAATTATTAAAAAGTCAGGAAACAACAGGTGCTGGAGAGGATGTGGAGAAATAGGCACACTTTTACACTGTTGGTGGGATTGTAAACTAGTTCAACCATTGTGGAAAACAGTATGGCAATTCCTCAAGGATCTAGAACTAGAAATACCATATGACCCAGCCATCCCATTACTGGGTATATACCCAAAGGATTAGAAATCATGCTGCTATAAAGACACATGCACACGTATGTTTATTGTGGCACTATTCACAATAGCAAATACTTGGAATCAACCCAAATATCCATCAGTGACAGACTGGATTAAGAAAATGTGGCACATATACACCATGGAATACTATGCAGCCATAAAAAAGGATGAGTTTGTGTCCTTTGTAGGGACATGGCTGCAGCTGCAAACCATCATTCTCAGCAAACTATCTCAAGAACAGAAAACCAAACACTGCATGTTCTCACTCATAGGTGGGAATTGAACGATGAGATCACTTGGACACGGGAAGGGGAACATCACACACCGGGGCCTATAAAGGGGAGGGAGGAGGGGAGAGGGATGGCACTGGGAGTTATACCTGATGTAAATGACGAGTTGATGGGTGCTGACGAGTTGATGGGTGCAGCACACCAACACGGCACAAGTATACATATGTAACAAACCTGCACATTGTGCACATGTACCCTAGAACTTAAAGTATAATAAAAATTTAAAAAATATATGTTGTCTGTGGTTGAGTAAGGCCATGGATGCAGAACGCACAGCTATAGAAGGGCTGACTGTGTATTTGTTGAATTATTTATACATTCCACTTTCCACGGTCTCTTTTGAAACATAACTAATCTAGAAATTATGATTTTGTTATAGAAACAGTGTAGAACAAATAGATTCTATTATGTCAGTTTTCTTTGTAAAATAAAATACTAGGAGTATCTAGATTAAAAATTTATTTCCCACACTGGGTTGCATTTTCTTTGACATTCCACTCCTATGACCAGCTAGAAAAATAGGGAGTGAAAGATCTGTATAAAGACTCCATAACACACTTGAATGTAGCCAGATATGGAGTACAAAGAGACAGGAAGAATGAAAACAGAGGCTCTGGAGAACTGACTTTAAAAAACAAAAAGAAAGAAAGGGAGAGGGAAAGAGAGAGAACATACAAGCAGAACAAAATCTGAGACACTGTTATATTTATCTCTGTTCCCCAACCTCCACCCACCAGTTTTTAAAAATATTTGAGTTCTTTCCAAAAACACATGAAAGAAAATAGATTGAAGAATTTTCTGCATAGATTGTGATTGCTGGGGATATTCTGAAGTGTATGTTCAAGAACTGAAAGCTAGAAGAGACAATCCCAATGTCTTAACTGAATTGAAAGGCTCCTGAATCATACATAAATCTCTTTCATTATCAAAAAATGACTAAGAAAGGCAGTTAAGTAACTTAAACTTAAAGGGTATCTGCTGTTTGTAGGTTTCCCTGAAAGAAAATAACCTTTGAAATATAATTCATCTTCGGTCACTGTAAATCATCTTAAAAGAAATTACCCCAGTGGGGGGGAAAAAAAGAGGACGCTAGATTGTAGAGAATGGCTGATCAAAAGAAATGTTTCCTAATGGCGTGTTAGTTGCAAAGAAAACTTTGGCAGAGGCTCCTTAGGAATCAAGTGAAGTGGAGTGTTGGGATCAGATGGTGTCAAAGCAAGAGATAAACTAGAATCTCAATGCTGGGAAATTTTATTTATAGTGTAATCCTAAACTTACTAACTGAAAAATAAATCTTTTCTTATTTTTTTACTTTTTTGTTTTATTTATTTACTCATTTTTGAGTCAGGGTCTTGATCTGTTGCCCAGACTGGAATGCAGTGGCATAATCATAGCTCACTGTGACTTAACTCCTGGCTCAAGTGATCCTCCCACATCAGCCTCCTGAGTAGCTGGGACTACAGGTTGTGCCACTACACCGAGCTAATTTTTTTTTTTTTTTTGGTAGAGACAGCGTCTCACTATGGTGCCTAGGCTGGTCTCAAACTCCCGAGCTCAAGTGATCCTCCTGCCTTGGCCTCCCGAAGTGCTGGTATTAGAGGCATGAACCACCATACCTGGTTACTTTTTAAAAAAATAACGAATAACTGGTGACCAGTTTCCTGCATCTTAGTTACCTCAAATGCACTCTTAGATGCACTGTATTTGTTCAACTTTGCTTTATTCAGATTAACTGATTATACTATTTTTCCCATTAATATTATTTTCCAGCCATGATTCAGTAATCACCAATCACTTTTGAGTATTTTTTCTCACCAGTAATACATAGTCAAAAGAATATTTGCTTCAGAATCATAAATGTAAATCCCCAAGCTATATATCAGACCTACTGAATAAGAATCTTTAGAGATGGAACTCTCATTCACACCAAAATTTGAGAACCACAACTTAAAAAAATTCCACATCTCTCAACTTACAGGAATTTAACCATTTTTTCTTTTACCAAGAGCTTTAGCGATTTATTATAGAGGACATACTACCTTTTTCTTAATAAATTATATTTATTATAATCCTTTCCAATGTTTATTTTTATTGAAATAATCTATTTATTAGATTTGATATGACTTATTAAAATTACTGAACTAGTATACGGCAAGTCAATTTCAAAATATTTTCTAAATGAAATATGCTAAGGAAAACATGATACAACAAATCAACTTCTATTTTTATTCTTTTATGGAGAAGTCTTGGATACTCTGTCTTTTCTCTTAATGTGTAAAATTCTAAAACGGGATTTTTGAAAGAAAGAAATGATGACACATAGCCTCTGTAATCTTTATGGCATTGGCTGGTATTATTGCAGTAACAGACCAAATTTTTCTTTATGAAACAACCTAGAGTAGTAGAACTTTGCCTATTTTCTTTTAACTTATTTAATTAAATGCTCTACTTAAAAACTAAGTGAAAGCTCCTAAATAATTTCTCACATGAGCTGAATTTTACTTCTGATTCATAGTGCCTGATTGTAGCCCATGACAGTTACTGAAAATTAATTAGTTATAAAGAGCAAGAACCCTAGAAATAAAAATGCAGAGGCTGAAAATTGAATTGTCATCTTTTTCACATCACATGGAAGTAGTGTAATGGAATTAGAAGAATTTATGAGACTGCTGGTTCCAAAATGGTGGTATATAAACAAGCTGGCTTCACTTTTTTTCTACAGAAATCCAAAAACAAATATACAGCTCCTAAGATTATCACCAGCAAAATTCCTGAACTCCAGTATGAGGATAAGACAGTTCCTAAAGCCACAGAGAAGTGAAAAAATTACAAGCAGATGGCAAGAGAATTGAACTTACATATTTACAACGCACCTCTCCTCAATCTGCCTGTCACCAAGTGTGTGGTATTTCAGGCACTGCTGATGCTTCCCAAGGGTTGAGGCAGGAACAAGACTCCTGCCAGGGAACCCAGGATGGTGAGAAAGCTGATTGTCCACCTCAATCTCACTTTTCTGGTGTAAAAACTGTGAGCCAGGGAGAAATATCCTTGAGAACAGCCAGAGACAGGGGCAAAAAGAGAGGAAAACCATCCCACCTAAAAATTCTGCTCAGTGACTTGGCCAAAAGAGATATCAAATGAGAGTGACGATTCAACAGCACCATACTATAGGTTTGTTCCACAGGTCCCCTGGGCACAAACTCCTAGCCAGCCTTTTCACAGTAGCAGGCTACCACACTTTGGGACCTCCCTCATTCGGGACAGGTGGCACTCTGGTTATTTACTAGCGGCAAGCAAACTGGGCTTAAGGAACCATCCAGTGCTGAAAAGAAGATAGCAGCCTAGTCGGGGGTGGAGGGAAGACTATCAATAGATAAATTACAAAGAATCTCTGAGCAAACATGTACAGTAAAAACCCAAACAAGCCAGATAGAAAAGACTGGAATAAGTAACGAATTCTTCAATAAAAAGACATAGCTATGGATTCACAAGAAACTATAGCAAACAGGGAACCATGACCTCTCCAGACAGACAAAGCAAGGAACCAGTGACTCAACCTACAAAAACAGTGCTACATGAACTTTCTGACCAAGAATTGAAAATAGCAGATTTAGGGAAACTTAGTCATCTCTAAGATAACACAGAAGAGCAATTCAGAAATTTATCAGAGAAATTTAACAGTGATTAAAATAATTTAAAAAATCAAATAGAAATCTTAGAACTGAGAAACACGTTTGCTAAACTGAAAAATTCATTAGAGGTTCTCAATAACAGAATGGATTGAGCAGAGGAAAGAATCAGTGAGCCCAAAGACAGGCTATTTAAAAAGACACAGCCAGAGGAAAAAAAAAATTTTTTTAATGAAAAGGAAGAAGATCACCTACAAGATATAGAAAGTCACCTCAAAAATCAAATCTCAGGGCTGGGCACAGTGGCTCACACCTGTAATCTCAGCACTTTGGGAGGCCAAGGCAGGCAGATCACTTGAAGCTAGCAGTTCAAGACTAGCCTGGCCAACATGGTAAAATCTTGTCTCCACCAAAAATACAAAACTCAGCTGGGTGTGGTGGTGCACTCCTGTAGTCCCAGCTACTAGGGAAGTTGAGGCAAAAGAATTGCTTGAACCTGGGAGGCAGAGGTTGCAGTGAGCCAAGATTGTACCACTGCACTCAAGCCTGGGCAACAAAGCAAGACTCCACCTCAAAAACACAAAACAAATCTAAGAATTATGTGTGTTCAAGAGGGAGTGGGGCAAGAGCAAGAGGTAGAAAGCTTATTCAGAGAAATAATAACAGAAAAATTTCCAAAACAGAAAGAGATAAATATCCAGGTACAGGAGGGTCAGGGAACACCAAACAGATTTGACCTTACTAAGACTACCCCAAGGCATATAATAATCAAACTCTCAAAGGTCAAAGACAAAGAGAGGATCCCAAAAGCAGCAAGAGAAAAGAAACAACATACAAAGGAGCTCCAATTTGTCTGGCAACAGACTTCTCAACAAAAACCATACAGGCCGGGAGGAAATGGGACATTTTCAAAGTGCTGTTTGAAAAAGAAAAAAAAACAAAAACAAAAAACTGCTATCCAAGAATACTGTATTCTGCAAAGTGATCTTTCAAATATAAAGAAGAGATAAAATCCTTTCCAGAAAAATGTTCACGGAATTCACCATCAGCCCCATCTTACAAGAAATGCTAAAGGGAGTTCTTCAATCTGAGAGGTAAAAACACTAAGTGGCAAATAGAAAATATTTGAAAGTTTAAAACCCAGTGGTTAAAATTAAGTATGTGGGCAAACCCAGAATACTCTAATACTGTAATTGTGGTGTGCAATCTACTAACAGCTTTAATGTGAAGCCCAAAAGACAAATCTATGAAAAACATAATAGTTACATCAATCTGTTAAAATTAAACAACTTGCTTCCAAATGACCAATGGGTCAATGAAGAAATTAAGAAAGATATGTAAAAATTTCTTGAAACAAATGAAAGTATAAATACAACATACCAAAATCTATAGGATATAGCAATAACAGTAGTAAGAGGGAAGTTTATAGCAATAAACACCTATATCAAAAAGTAGAAAGATTTCAAATAAACAACCTAACAATGTCCCTGAAGGAACTAGAAAAGAACAAACCAAACCCCAAATTAGTAGAAGAAAAGAAGTAGTAAATATCAGAGCAGAACTAAATAAAATGGAGACCAAATATTTATATATTATATATAAATATATTATATATTATATTTATATTTATATAATATATAATAAATATTATAGATATAATATATAATTATTATCTAATATATATTATATATTATCTAATATATATTACATATTATCTTATAATATATGTTATTACATATATAATTATATATTAGATAATAATTATATATTTAAATGAAATTGTTTTTGTGAAAAGATAAAATCAACAAACTTTTAGCCAGACAAATTGAGAAAAGAGAGAAGACCCAAACAAATAAAATCAGAAATGAAAAGGAGATGTAACAACTGAGACCACAGAAATACATGGAATCATTAGAGACTATTGTGACCAAGTATTCACCAACAAATCAGAAAACCTAGAAGAAATGGAAAAATTCCTGGACACATAAAACATGCCAAGAAATTAAAAACCTCACCAAATCAATGATGAATAATAAGCGCGAAGCCATAATAAAAAACCTCCCATCAAAGAAAAGCCCAGGATCTAATGGATTCACTGCTGAATTCTACCAAACATTTAAAGAATAACTAATACCAATTCTACTCAAATTATTTTTAAAAATTAAAGAGGAGGGATTACTTCCAAACTCATTCTAACAGGCCACCATTCCCTTGACACCAAAACCAGATAAGGACCCACACACAAAAAAGAAAACAACAGGCCAACATCCCTAATAAACCTCAAACCCAAAAATCCTCAACAAAATACTATCAAAGTGAATTCAACAACACATATAAAGATCATGCATGCTGGGTATGCATGCTGGCTCATGCTTGTAATCCCAGCACATTGGGAGGCCAAGGCAGGAGGACTGCTTGAGCACAGGAGTTTAAGACCAGCCTGGGTAACATAGTGAGACACTATCTCTACCAAACATAAAGTAAAATATATTATCTGGGCTTGGAGTCATGTGCCTGTAGTCCCAGCTACTCAGGAGGCTGAGGCAGGAGGATCATTTGAGCCTGGGGGGGTTGAGGCTGCAGTGACCCATGATCATGCCACTATACTCCAGTATGGGTGATAAAGTGAGGTTCTGTCTCAAAAAAAAAAAAACACACACAAAAAAACCATTCACTATGATCAAATGGAATTCATCCCAGGGATGCAAGGATGGTTCAACATATGCAAATCAATGAACGTGATACATCACATTAACAGAACAAAGAACAAAAACCATATGATCATTCCAATACATGCTGGAAAAAACATTCAATAAAATTATTCATCCGTTTATGATAAAAACCTTCAACAAACTGAGTATAGAAAAAAAATCTCTAAATAATAAGGGCCATAGATGAGAAACCCATAGTTAACATTATACTGAATAGGGGAAAATTGAAACCCTTTCCTCTAAGATCTGGAACAAGACAAGGATGTCCACTTTCACCACTTTTAGTTAACATAATACTGGAAGTCCTAGCAAGAGCAATTAGGCAAGAGAAAGAAATAAAGGCTTCTAAATTGGAAAGGAAGAAGTCAAATTAGCCTTATTTGCAGATGACATGATCTTTTACTTAGAACCTAAAGATTCCACAAAAAAAACCTGTTAGAAGTAGTAAATGAATTCAGTAAAGTTGCAGGATAAAAAATCACCATACAAAAATCAGTTGTTTTTGTATATGCTAAAAGCAAACAATCTGAAAAAGAAATCAAGACACCAATCCCATTTATAATAGCTACAAAGAGTATAAAATACCTAGGAATCAGTTTAACCAATGAAGTGAAAAATCTATGTATAAGTAAACTATAAAACACTGATGAATGAAAGTTAAGATTTCATGGTGGAATAATTAATATTATTAAAATGTCCATACTGTCCAAAGTGATCTACAGATTCAATACAATCCCTATCAAAATACCAATGACATTCTTTACAGAAATAAAGAAAGTCCTAAAATTTGTATGAAGCCACTCAAGATTCAAAATAGCCAAACCAATTCTGAGCAAAAAGAACAAAGCTGGAGACATCATACCACTTGATTTCAAAATATATTACAAAGCTATAGTAACCAAAACAGAAGGGTACTGGCATAAAAACAGACACATAGACCAATGGCACAGAATACAGAACCCAGAAATAAAACCATACATTTAGAGCCAACTCGTTTTCAACAAAAGTACCAAGGACACACAATGGGGAAAGGACAGTCTCTTCAATAAAATGTGCTGGGAAAAATGGATAATCATATGCAGAAGGATGAAACTAACCTCTATATCTTATCACATATAAAAATCAACTCAAGATGAATTAAAGGCTTAAATTTAAGACCTGAAACTATGAAACTACTAGAAGAAAACGTTTCAGGACATTGATCTGGGCAAAGATTTTTCAGTAAGATCACAAAAGTACAGGCAACCAAAGAAAAAACAGGCAAACAGAATTACATCAAGCTAACAAGCTTCTGCATAGCAAAGGAAACAGTCAACAAAGTGAAGAGACAACCCATAGAATGAGAGAAAATATCTGCAAACTACTTGTCTGACAAGGGATTAATAATCAGAATATATCAGGAGCTCAATTGAATAGCAAAAAACCCCAAATAATCTAATTTTAAAATGAGTAAAAGATCTGAATAGACATTTCTCAAAAGAAGACATACAAATAGCTAACAGGTATATGAAAAAATGTTCAACATCCCACATCATCAGGAAAATACAAGTCAAAATCATAATGAGATATCTCACTTCAGGTAATTTTTTTTTAATCAAAAAGACAGGGAATAACATGCTGGCAAGGATGTGAAGAAAGGGGAACACTTGTGCACTCTTGGTGGAAATGTAAATTAGCATGGCCTCTATGGGAACTCTATGGAAGTTCCTCAAAACTAGACCTACCATATGATCCAGAAATTCCACTACTGGGTATATATCCAAAAGAAAGGAAATTGGTATATCAAAGAGATATTTGTATTCTCATGTTTATTGAAGCACTATTCACAATAGATAAAACATGGAATCAACCCAAGTGTCCATCAATGAGATGAATGGATTAAAAAATATACTATATATACACAATGGAATATTTTTCAGCAATAAAAAAAAGAATGAAATCCTGTCATTTGCAGCAGCATGGATGGAACTGGAAGTCATTATGTTAAGTGAAATAAGCCAAGTACAGAAAAACAAATATCACATGTTCTCATTTATATGTGGGAGCTAAAAAACAAGTGGATCTCATGAAGATAAAAAGTAGGTTGGTGGTTACCAGAGGTAAGGGGAAGGTGGGAGGGGATGAAGAGAGATTGCCTTTTTTTTCCTTTCTGTTTTAGTTTGGAATGCTAGAGTGGATTAGTCACTTTAGACCATCGTGAGACAGGTTAGTTTCACCCTACTGTTGATGTGCTGTTGCCATGGTAATCCTGCTCAGTATAAGAGGAACCACAGGTTCAGACATTTGTTGTATGTGCTTGGCTGAGGAGCCAATGGGGTGAAGCTACCATCTGTGGGATTATGACTGAATGCCTCTAAGTCAGAATCCCACCCAGGCAGAACAAGAAGGAAAAAGGTTTAATTGACTCACAGTTCCACATGGCTGGGGATGTCTCAGGAAACTTACAATCATGGCAGAAGGGGAAGCAAATATGTTCTTCACATGATGACAGGAAGGAGAAGTGCCAAGCAAAAGGGGGGAAATTCCCTTATAAAACCACCAGTTAGCATGAGAACTCATTTGCTATCAGAAAACAGCAGCATGGCAGTAATCACCCCCATGATTCAATTACCTTCCACTGGGTCCCTCCCATGACATGTGGGGATTATGGGAACTACAATTCAAGATGAGATTTGGGTGGGGACATAGCCAAACCATATAATTCTACCCCTAGCCCCTCCAAAATCTCATGTCCTCACATTTCAATACACAATCATGCCCTTCCAATAGTCCCCCAAAGTCTTAACTCATTCCAGCATTAACTCAAAAGTCCAAGTCCAAAGTGGCTTTGCAGGGTACAGCCTTCTCCCTGGCCACTTTCACAGGATGGCATTGAGTGTTTGCTGCTTTTCCAGGTACACAGTGCAAGCTGTCGGTGGATCTACCATTCTGGGGTCTGGAGGAAGGTGGCCCTCTTCTCACAGTTCTACTAGGCAGTGCCCCAGTGGGGACTCTGTGTGAGGGCTTTGGCTCCACATTTCCCTTCTGCATTGCCCTAGCAGAGGGTCTCCATCCCTGCCGCAAACTTCTGCCTGGACATCCAGGTGTTTCCATACATCCTTTGAAATCTAGGCAGAGGTTCCAAAACCTCAATACTTGACTTCTGTGCACCCACACGCTCAACATCATGTGGAAGCTGCCAAGGCTTGGGGCTTGCACCCTCTAAAGCAATGACCTGAGCTGTATGTTGGCCCCTCTTTAGCCAAGGCTGGAGCTGAAGCAGTTGGAACAACAGAGCACCATGTCCCAAGGTTTCATAGAACCGGGGGCGGGGGACGGGGTATGAGGGGGGCCCTAGGTGCAGCCCATGATACTATGTTTCCCTCCTAGGCCTCTGAGCCTTTGATGGGAGGGGCTGCTGAGAAGGTCTCTGACATGCCCTGTAGACATTTTCCCCATTGTTTTGTTGACTAACATTCAGCTCCTTGTGACTTATGCAAATTTCTGCAGCTGCGTTGAATTTCTCTCCAGAAAATGAGTTTTTTTCCTATTGCTTCGTCAGGCTGCAAATTTTCCAAACCTTTATGCTCTGCTTCCTCTTGAATGCTTTGCTGCTTAGAAATTTCTTCCACCAGATACCCTAAATCATCTCTCTCAAGTTCATAGTTCCACAGATTCCATAATTTATAAAGGAAACAGGTTTAATTGACTCACAGTTCTGCATGGCTGGGGAGGCCTCAGGAAACTTACCATCATGGTGGAAGGGCAAGCAAACATGTCCTTCTTCACAAGGTGGCAAGAGAGAAGTGCTGACTGAAGGGGGAAAAGCCCCTTATAAAACCATCATATTTCACGAGAACTCACTCAGTAGCATGAGAGTAACAACCCCCATGATTCAGTTACCTCCCACTGCGTCCCTCCCACGATGTGTGGGGATTATGGGAACTACAATTCAATGAGATTTGGGTGGGGACACTGCCAAACCATATCAACTTATATTCAAATTCACTGGTTCTTTCCTCATCTATGTTCAGTCTGCTGATAAGCCCATTGAAAGAATTCTTAATTTCTGATAAGGTGTTTTTAATTTCTAGCCTTTCCATTTCACTTTTTAAGTAATTTTCCTCTTTCCGCTGAAATTCTGTATATATATTCATGCATGTTATTCACCTTTTCCACTAGCTTTTTAAGCATGGTAATTATAGCCCAGTATATGGGTCATTTCTGAATCTGGTTCTGTTTTACCTCTTGATTTTTTCTCCTCTCTGCTTTTTTGGGTGTCTTTTAATTTTTGATCAAGTGATGGCTATCACATGTAGGAGAATAGTAACGACTAAGGTAAATAGTATTAATGTCCAGAAATAAGCCTCTTCTGTCCGGTCAATAATGTGGGTAGTTGAGTCAATCTAGTTGGGAGTTGTGCTGAATTTGGGTTTTATTGTTGTTGTCATTGCCTTCACTCTGTACCACAGGCTTCATTCAGATTCCTCTAGCAGGGGGTTACTATTACATTGTTTTAGTGTGGAACCTAGAGTGCTGGGGACTTTTTCTCAGTGCCCTTCACTCAGCTTTAGCAGTGTTTGCATGCCTGTGCTACAGAGAGGTCTCTCCCCACACTCTTTTTCCTCCTCACTAGCTGACTGGTGTTGTCACTGGTGCTTGGCTTATAGTGGGGAAAAGGGGTTTTTCACACTCCTGGTCCTGCCTTGGTTTTAGGCAGGCCCTGTGCACCTAAGCCTCAGATGTGGGGCTATCTCAGTATTCCTGATACTTCTCCATTGCAGCCAAATCCTTCCTTTATCTGTGGTGAGTCTTGAGTGAGAGTTTCCCAGGAGTAGCCAACTTCAACTTTCTATTGCTTCAGGACACGGAGCCCTAGTGTTTCCTGCTCCTGCTGCTCCCCAAAGGGCAGAAGGTTTGTGCTTCTACCTCTTGCCAGAAGCAGGGGGTCTTTGCCAGGATCCTGTTGGTGGTAATGCTTCCTGCCCTTCCCCCAGTGGATAAGGTTTTCATACAGAAGAAAGGTTTGGAGAGGTTAAGTGGAATTTTATGATTGTCCCCCAGTGACAGAACTGTCACCTCCTAATATTCTTTTTATCTCCGGAAAAATATTTATTGCTTATAGAGAGAAATGTAGTGTTTCAACATAGCTTCTTTACAGATGTTTACTAATGATCTGTGATATAAATAGCACTTTAAATATTCAGTACATTGCTGCCTGCCCTTTTGTTTCTCTACCAGATATATTTGTATGAAAACACATTCATCATTCAACAATCCACCTGTTTATTTTAGCTACTTTCCATAGTGCCATCCAAAATTAAACCAAATCAAAATGAATGTGGTTAGGTACAAAAGCTGTCTTGCAAGAAGCAAGTGCGCACCTCACCTGGGAATATCGGAAAGATTTGGTTCAGGGCTCTGCTGTTCTCTGAAGACAGGCTTCACTCAAATAATGATGGTTTATTTTTTAAAATCATCCCACTGAAAAGTCCCTTACAAGGAAATTTCTTAACTTTTTAAAAGCCATACATGGTGTACACATGGTGCCAAGTGCTTAAGGGCAGTTGTTTAAATTTTCCTTTGAGGGCAAGGAAAGCCTAGTACATTCTACTCAGACTTTTAGGAAAAATGAGGCTTATCTATTTTAAAAAGGATAATTTCTGTTACTTTGTGTTCTCTATCTCACCAAAAGACCAGAATTAGAGAAGACTGTCCTAGTTAAGTATGGAATATTGAGTCAAATTAATGGGTTCCAGGGCCTGTGGAGGGAATGTTCTTTAAAATATATATTAATATATCTCCTAATTATCAGTATTAAGACCATTCGAGTTGTATGTTAATTTAAAAATATATTACATTAAAAAACTATTTTTTTAACATAAGCTAATTTTAAGAGAAGTTTGATTGTCATATTGGTGAAGGAACATTTTACAAGCCCCTCTGTACTCTGAAATGTGGTGTCCAAGATTAGACATACAAGGTCAGTGTTACTTAAGCGGCCAAGTTTCCAATTTGTTATTGTTTGTTACCAAATGAAAGTAAAAAGGAAAACAGAAAGGTAAAATAAAGAAACTGGCTTTTATGTATTTTATTCCCAAAAAGGGCGTTTGCCCAAGGACCTTCCCATTCACGGGCTGTCACTCACAGGTGCTCGGAGAATTCAGCCTCCAAATCCCGCAGGTCACACAGATCAGCCAAGTTTTAAGAAACACTCCGGATTAGCGACCCTTCCTCTCCGCAACTCCCACCCCTGCGCCGGGACGCTGCCGGGTGGTCCCCAAGGGAAGATCAGGCCCTGGACGCCCCGCGAGCGCTGGAGGCCCGGAGGCCGAGGCCGAGGACGGGAGCATGCCACCGGGGTCGCGCCACCGAAAGCTCTTCCGGCCTGGGCCAGCGTGCCCCGAGGCCGCGGGCGGAGGCTGGAGCAACGGGCCCAACTCTCCCTCCGCCCCGGGGAGGCGGGGTCTCCGCCTTTCCCGCGTTCGGGCCTCACCGCCCCCCTCCGCCTTCTCTGAGGCCCCGCGCCACTTCCGCTCCTCGCGGCGGAGCCGGTCCCCTAGGGCTCGGGGTCGCACGGAGCTGACCCCTAACGAAATGGGGCCGTGCCAGGGGCGGTGGTGGCTGCTACTCTGGCTGCCGCCCCTGGCCACACTGCCCGTGCGGGGGGAGGCGGCGGCGGCGGCGTTGTCAGGTAACCTGGACCCGGCAGCGGCGGCGGCGGCGGCGGCGCGCGCGTGCGTGCTCGCTCCCCGGCTTCGCGACTGCCCCCAGGGCGCGCCTTTTGGCCCGGGTGGCACCGCGAGGCCGATCCGGGTGGGCGCTCCCTTTTCTCCCTTTGGGGTCTCCCGGGCAGGCCCTGTCCGCCCTTCCTGTCTTCTTGGGCTTCTTTGGTCTCTCTCTTGGCAATTGGACATTTTGTAATTTTAGGACTAGAAACCGTGCGATCCAGTCGCCCAATTCCCTCGTTTTACAGAAGCAACTGAAACTCAGAGAGGTTTTGATTTGCTCAAGGTGACACAGCTTGTCACTGGCACAGCTGACCGTAGTCTCCAGACTTTCAGCACAAGGCCTTTTGTACAGTACATCAATGCGTGTTGAAATCCTTGTTATTTCGCTATCTCGCATTCCTTTGATCTCAAGAGTAGAGAAGGTAACAGCTTCAGCTTCAGAATCGTAGCGAAAATTCTCCTGCCACTGACTGGCTGTTGTGACCTTGAGCGAGTAAACATAACGGGTCCCACGTGAGCCGCGGGTAATGAGACCTCACAAGGTTCTTGTGGTGTTGGTGTGCACAATGCCTGGCGCACAGGAAGCAAGAACTGGTAGCGGCTGCTAGCGTTAGGGGCTCGCCACGGAGTGGGCTCAAGATGCTGGCACACTGGGGAAGGATCTGGGAAGGACACCTGGGGAAGTCAGAAACCCAGAGTTCCAACTCCAGACCTGCCGCTAACTTACCATGAGCTTCACATTTCTGTTTCTTTTTTTTTTCCCTCATAAAATCTTTTAAAAGATTTCCTGGATGCACTCTCTACCAACTTCTCTTCCTTGCTTTGGCTACCCTGGTTTCAAGGGAGGCTGCCAAGTGTATTCTTTTAGCTGGGCATGGCCCTCCCTCCAGTTATACCGCTGTTTTTTATCTAAGGATGAATGAGAGACTAGATGTTGATGAGGTCATTATCAGATTCTGCCACAGCTCCCAGCTGAGGGAATCTTGCGGTGAGTTATATGTTGGGGAACTGTTGGATTCCGGTTTTCGTTGAACAGAAATTTTTTGAGTGTTCATTATGTGCTAGGCAGTGTTATACGTGCTTTAGCTGCGGTATCTATCATATTTAATACCCATAGAAGCCCTATGGGGGAAGGCACCATTTTATACCCATTTTTCAGATGAGAAAACAAAGGCTTGGTAGTAAGAAATACAACAATTTTATGCCAGTGAAAAATTAAAACACAAATCTGTCTAAGCAGGAAGGTTTCTGGGCATGGCAACAGCGAGAAAATTAGAAGTAGCCTTAGACCAGCACCCAGCACCTTGGATTCTAGACCGCTCATTACCTTCAGCCACAACTTGTGGTAAAACATTGGTCCAGGCACAGTCTTTATGAACCGTAGTTTTCTCTTGAGTAAAATGAAGATGTTTTTTACTGAAGAGTTTCCAGTATTTTCCTCACCTCAGTAAACCTGGTGTTTTTAAAGTTTTTATGTTACCGCATTTAGTGTAATAGTAACAGCTTGCTTCTTTGCTTTGTTAATCAAAGACACGCATAAATACTTATTGGAGCTTCTGTTCTGCCTGAGACAGGTAGGATGCCCACTGACCTGATAAAACTAGTCCACAGCTAAGAAGAATGGCAACTTCTGTAGCCTTACAGGGATGCCTGCCATTCCAGTAGGCTTTCCAATACGGACTGTGAAGCGCCCAGTATCTGGTAATGTGCCAGTGACACTGTGTTGGCAGCCCTGGATTAGACTAGGCTTAAGAACCATTGCTGCTCTCTAAAAGTCTATGGTTTCATGAGGACCCTGAGAGGAAACAGCTGGTACTTCGTTTAAGCGAGGAGCTTGGATTAGGTGATACTTAAGGTACCTTCCTGTTCTAAAATTTTGTCTTGAATAACACACTCTTCAATGGAATGGGGAACATTCAGACGAACACCAGCTTTCTGTAACTATTTGGAGGAAAGTCAGAGACAGTTGACACTGAGAGGAAGAGAAACTTCAAGAGGTTCAGCCAGTTAGTAAGGTCCCTAGAAACCATGTGTTGTCCTGAGATGAAGTTCAGGCCCTGGCGGTGGCTTTCCAGGCTTAAATTATGGTAACAGTCCATTTGAAATCACAGCTTTCAAATTCATCTGTGAAGATTTGGGCTTGAAGTCAAAGACCTGAGTGCGCATTAGTATGTACTAATTCCAGTTTCATTCTCACATTCTTGGAGAAATAAAAAGATGAATATTCAGGTAAAAAAAAAACTGAGGTTAAGAGAATAGTTACCTTTATCACTTTGATGCCTCATGTTAACTCCTTTGAAAATATGAATTTACAGAAAACAAATAGAAAAATCCTGAGTCCATTTGACTTCTCACAAGTTCAGACTTGTTCGTTTTTTTGCTTTTCATGTTTCCTACTCTTCTCCCTCCCCTTCCTTGCTCCCAAAGAAAAACAGTTATAGGGAAAATGGAGAAATTTGTCATATAATGTAGTGTTTATATTATGATTCCGTTCTAGTTTCATCTGAAGATATTTTTTTTTCCCCCATATGAGGGCCATGTCAGTTTTCAGGAGGAACATTGGTGAGATATTTTTATGTTGGGAGTTAGGTTCTGCTAAGATTTAAGGTGTTTGTGCTTTTTATTTTTAGCATATTCTGTAAGTAGGTTTAAGTACTACCTGCTTTTTTCTGATGTTTTGACTGAGGTTTTTTTTTTTTTTTTTTTTCTGTGTATATGACTCAACTCTTTAACTTAAACATATACTTACATTTAGGAAAACTAATACATGACAAAAGTACTACAAAGAAGATAATTTTAATTAAAGTAGGTGATATGTAGCTGTCCCTTTTTTATATTAGATATGTAATTCTAAAATTAGGTTAATTGAATATTTATAAATTGAGTGGTATTTAAAGTGAACTAAGGAATCTTATCTCATTGGTTAAGGGAACCCCTGACTTTCTGAATCCTTTGGTAATGTAAATAATTAATGCCTCCTGTAGCATCTTAGTGATTTGGGCACAACTATCCAGAAATATACTGTTCTCTAAAAGTCAGTATAATTGAAAGGATCAAGGGAGCCTGCTGAGGATTGCAAGAAGTTAAGGAAAATGATGCCCTTCCAGGCTTGATCCCAGATACTCCTCAGTCCTTCGGAGTTGAGGCAAACCTGGGATAGCCTACAATCCCAGGTCTTTCTCCTGATCTGATTCAGGCTTGAGGAAGTGATTACCTAGGTTATGGAGCACCTTCCAGGGTACGGATATATTAAATACCTCAGCCTCAAGTAGAAGCAGTAGCTTTCCCTAGGCAGGTATTGTTCCCTTTTGACCAAATGAATGATTATTGTTAGATTTTTAAAAATTCCTAGAAATTCTGTTTCATTTCCTGGATTGTGTTGTAAGGGGATTGTTGTTTTTGTTCTAATTTTTAAATGTATATTTACTTATTTTTGAGATTGGATTATGAGACTGGCCAATTTTTGCGTTTTTGGTAAAGACAGGGTTTCACCATGTTGCCCAGGCTGATCTCAAATTTCTGGGCTCAAGTGATCCACCTGCCTTGGCCTCCCAAAGTGCTGGGATTACAGGCATGAGCCACAGCGCCCGGCCTGTTGTTGTTTTGATACATTTGAGTTTGCCTACATCTGCTACCAGCAGGTTCTATCCTAGTAGAATTAACCAGCAATAACTGGGGCCTCATGAATAAATGAAACCCGCAGACATGCAGGCAGCTTCATAGCCTTCAGTCAGGGCGTACTCAGCGATAGAGTTCAAATAAGCAGTCAAACTGACTCTGTTTCCTATTTCTGCTGGACATGATTGAAACTGAGAATTGAAGTGGCTCTAGAAGAAGATTGCTAAAGGGAGGAGAGACCTAAGAAAGCCTTTATAATCAAAGATTGGAAGATCTGTTCTCTCTAGGAAGGAGATGGGCCAGCTGTGATAACAGTCTTGTGACAATCACTGTCTTTTGCCTAGTCCAATTAGCCCATGGCTTAATGAACTGACTTGAAGCTAGGCTTGTGGCTTCTTATGGCTGAATTTCTGGTCCCTTACATATTTAGGAATTCCTATGTGGGTTGAGACTCATTCACCTCGGGAGAGAGGTGATAAGAAAAAAGGGCAGCCAGAGGACATGATGAAGCACTGCCACCTTGTCTGCAAAATCTCATGGATTGTGTAAATTCCACATCAGCTTCACCTCAAAAGCCAGAGGCCACTCTGGAGAATTCGAGGGAAAACACTGTTTGCAACATGCTTTTACTAGCGTGTCTATAGGTATGAACAGTCAGGACGACGTCCTTCCTTCTATGCTGTCTTTAATCTGGTTGAAGACTGAGGAGAAATACAGAACAAGTTATTTTCTTCTAACTGGCAGATCCCTTACACAGAATACACTGATGTATCATATATGAGTCAAATAAAAGAAGCTTAATCCCACCTATTCTTTCTGCCCTCCTCTATCCAGTGAGGGACAAGAAGGTGGTCCCTAGCCCAGAGGATGTTAAGGGTTACAGTACTCAACCCTCTAGCTATGGATGTATTGACCATGGGGTAGGGTAAGGGGGAAGTTCAGTCTGTGTCTTCCAGACTGGCCCTCATGCTTTGTGGGTTCTGTAGATGGGATGGCAATGGCACAGACTGGCAAGGGCATCCTACTACATCAGGTGGTTCCAAGGGAGGGCCAGAGTGCACGTCCTTTTATGGTGCTGACTAGCCCTGACCAGGCTCTTACAAAGATTGGCTGGACTTCCATTGGTAGGCCACATATGCCCAAATAACCCAGTAGTCCTCTCGAACCACAAGATACACACAAAAGACAAATATTTAAGTTCTGGGGGTTACAGTAATAAACATGCAATGTCCCTGACTTTGTGGAGAGACAGAGTATAAGCTAATAAATACATATGTAATACGAAGAAAGAAGAAAGCGGGTGGAAGTGGTTGGGGTGTGTTTGTTTAGATAGTGGGGTCAAAGAAGGCCTTTATGAGAAGGTAGCATTTGATAGAATACATCAGTGGTTGGAAGGCATGAGCTCTGCCAAGATCTGGGAGAAGAAGGTTGCAGACTGAGGAAACTTTACTGGGGGTTGGCTGGCATCTTGAGGACAGGAGGGCCAGGTGTGGCTGGAGCAGCCGGGCTGGGAGGGAAAGTGGAGGAGGGAAGGTCATAGAGGCACTCAGGTCCCTGGAAGGGAAGGGGATTTTATTAATGGTGTAAAGGAAAGCCATTGGAGGGTTTTAAGCAGGTAAATGATGTGTTCCCATTCGTGTTTTTGTTTGCTTGTTTGTTTGTTTTTGGTTTTGTTGCTTTTTTTTTGAGACAGGGTCTCACTCAGTCGCCCAAGCTGGAGTGCAGTGGCGCGATTTCAGCTCACTGCAGCCTTGCCTCCCAGGTTCAAGCGAGATTACAGGCATGAGCCAATGTACCTGGGCCCCATTCATGTTTTTAAAAAGATCTATTTGCTAATTGAAGAGTAGGTTGTAGAGGAAAATGTGGTGGTGGGGGTCAATTCTGGAAGCAGGGAGACCAGCTGGATAGAAGGCTATTACAATCATCCTAGTGCAAGAGGAATGTGGCTTGGGTAAGAGAGAAGCATTTACTCCTGTGTTGAAACCGCAGTATACAATATACTTAAATTGCACCATCTTGCTCTTAAGAGCTCCAGATTTGGAATGATTTAGGAGACAGTCTTAGGACCAAGTGGAAAGAACCTTATTTTAAGAGAGCATTTGATTGTAAAACTCAGGCCCCACCAAAAGGCTGTTTCCTCAGACCATTAACAAAAGTGAACTGTTCTGTGGGAGCTGATTTAGCCCTTGAAGTAGCAGCATTCTCTAGGAGAAGAATTGCAGTGAGGGGCCCTTGGAGGCACCCACAAGAAAAGCCCCTCTAGCATCGAGCACATGGGTGGTAAAGAAAGACCTGTCTGGAAGTAAACATTCCTATCGTAGTTTGGGCTGCTGCTTCTGTGTCCCTGAGACTTCATGCTCTTCACCTGCCCTGCTGGAATGCACTCCCTTTCCAATGATGGGTAGGAATCCCTTTTATTTGAGGACTCCCAGTATAAAGTTCTCAACTCTAGCGGTGCTCAGAGACCCCCCGGGAGGCTGTGCAAAGGCAGAACATGGTAAGGTGAATCCAAAGACCTGCTCCCCCCACCTCTGCTGCTCACTAGCTGGGAGCATTTAATGTGTTCTCATGCCTTCTCATTGCAGTTGCTCAGGGTCTTCCAGGTTATATACTACATTCCTTGACATTCATATTTTTTATAGGTAGCTGCCAGCCCTTTGATATCCCTGGGACTGCACCTCCCCCTATGCTGCCCTTGGCCAGAAGTCATTTGCCTCTCAGATATATCAAAAAATGTGCCTCAGCATTGGTTGCTTTGTGTGCTCATAGCCTTGGTTGTGAATTCTCCTTTTGGCTCTTGTGCATGGAAACAGCATGCAAGAGCACATTTTTCATTTTTAGTATCCTGTGTTTTACAGAGAGCCTCTAGAACAGCGGTCTTCAACCTTTTAGCAACAGGGACCAGTTTCGTGGAAGACAATTTTTCCACGGGATAGGAGTAGGGTAGGGGGTGGTGTAGGGATGAAACTGTTCCACCCCAGATCATCAGGCATTAGATTCTCATAACAAGCATGCAGCCTAGATCCGTAGCATGTGCAGTTCACTGTAGGGTTCATGCTGCTGTGAGAATCTCATGCCACTGCTGATCTGACAGGAGGTGGAGCTCAGGTGGCAGTGATCACTCGCCTCGCCCACCACTCACCTCCTGCAGCCCTGTTCCTAACAGACCATGGAGTGGTCTTGGTCCTTGGCCCCAGGGTTGGGGACCCTTGCTCTGGAGGTTCCTTCTTGTGGTTAACCTGGATTCTTGTATTTGCATCTTGGACTCTCAAACTCTGCAAATTTTTTGATATATTTAGAAACATATGCATTTCATCATAATGCGAAGAGTAAAGATGATTTGACTGTCACAGTTGAATACACTGGGTCCTTGTGTAGTTTTGCTGCTTCGTGTGGCCACTGGAGAACCCTCCGTTTTATGGAGTTGTGTTTTGGGAGATGGCGAGCATTCCCAGGATCCTTTCCCAAGTCTGTCTTCACTTTTCTCCAACTTAATGCTAAGGATATTTCAGGCCAGGACCAGGGACTTGTCTGAGCATATTCAGTGTTATTCCCTACATGGATGTGATTGTTTACTAGTTGTTACTGGTTACTTAGTCCTTCCCCAACTTTGGTGTAGCAAGTTGTTCTAGCTTCATTTCAGGTTTTTCAGGAGAAACAACTGACCACACTCTCCTTAAAGGAGTCAGGGGTTGGGTGTAAAACCCATTTCTGTGTGTACCCATAAGTGTTCCTTGTTCCTGTTTCCTGTTGGACAGATGTGGAGGTGACACTCTATCTTGAATCCAGAAGAACTTACGACTTTCATTTCACTTCATTTCAAATCCAAATACAGCAACGGCCACAGAAGAAAATGAACATCATTACTTTCTAGTTTTCTTGTGGCATTTACATTAACCCTCTGTAACACAGAGGGTTAATATATATCTCTCTTTCTCTCAGTTGAGTTGTATTATATTATATATTATATATAACATACATATATATTTAGGTATCTACATCTGTCTTCAGCCAAATTTCTCCTCACTGGAGATGTGAAGATCTGTCCATCTTCACAGAATCCCACCAATGAAAACTCAGTATATCCAAAATTGAACTCACCACCACTTCCCTGTACAAACTTGCTTTTTCTCTAGTATCTTGTCTGAGTAAAGGGCCTCACTATCTCTCCACTTACCAGAAACCTTTACATCATCTTCTTGTTTTCCTTGATAAAATGAATCTGTAAAGCCTGTTGATTTCATTTCCTAATCTGTTATTTCTCCCACCTCTCTTAGTCCATTTCTTGTTTAGATTGCTTCAGTGGCCTCCTTAGTGGTTCTTCTGCTTTCAGTCTCTTCTTTAATATTGCACACTACCTACAGAATGTTCTTTCTAAAATACAAATGCATTTCTGTCACTTCCTTATTGAGCTGGTATTCCCTGTTTGTTGCTGTAGGTCTATTCTCAGTCCTTCTTTTCTCCGCTTGGTGCCTGAAAGCTAACCTCTATGGACTGCATTATATGGGCTTCTTTGCTGTCTGTCTTCCTGTTGGGTTTGGCTGATTCAGGGCACTGAGGGGACAGCGGGAGAGACAGGTTGAGGTACCCATACCTTCACCCTGCATTCCACGGGAGTCCTGGCAGTGACTGCATTCCTTTAGACTACTGTCCTCCTAGTTCCAATGACTCTAGTAACATGGGATCCTCCTTGCCATTTTGGAACTTGGGCTGCTGAAAGCTTCCTGCTGTTGTTGGTGCCTGAGAACTTCATAGTGCCTTATTATTAGTGCCTTAAGCCTGTCCATATCTTTACTGAACTATTTTCAGTTAAATCCTTTTGAGTGTCAATGGTTTCTTGCTGAGACTGATACTTATCTAAAATCCTCCAGTGCTCTGCTTTCAAGATGTAGTCCACATGGTATAGTAGTAGTCATGGTTTACCACTCCAGCTACAGGTGTTCAAATGTCTTCTTGTATCCCTGTACCTTCTATCCATGCTCCCTCACCAATATAAAAATCCAATATCTCTAAACTGAATTAATTCCATAATTTATCTCATCTTCATGATTCTGTACACACTTGCTGGTCCTGTCCACCCCCACTCCCACCTCCTAATTTTTGTCTTATTGCCTCTACCTCGCCCTTCAGCCCTTTACTCATATTTTTGTCTTTTCTGGGAAAGTGCCCATAATTCTGTCTTCTGCTTCAGAATTGAAGAAGTATTTGTTCTCTGTGCTCTTATAGTGCCCTCCAATGTCATAAATATTGAGCTATAGTATTTTCTGTCTGTCTCCTCCTTTGTTGGAAAGACTGAAGGACTATAATTATATAGGATAATTTATTGGTCATAGAACGTTAAAACTGCTACTGTTACCTCCCTGAAAACTTTTTTTAAAAGAAGATTCTTGGCAATTAAACAGTTAGAAAATGTATTCCATTTTCCATCTCTCAGTTCGTAGGTGTAAAGCTTTGAAGGAAAAAGATTTAATTAGAACGTCTGAGTCAGACTGTTACTGCTACAATCAAAATTCCCAAGTGGAGTGGAAATACATATGGTCGACTATGCAGGTAAGGGCCTACTTTTAAATCATGTCTTAGGGACAGAGAATTACCATGTTCTAGGGACAGGAAATGTACCATTTCAGGAATAGAAAGTATTTTTGGTATGACACAGGTCTGTGTATCACTATGAGAGCTGACTTGAGGATCACACACAGTGGTTCAATGGGTGAGCAGTGTGAGAAGAGGACACTAACTCCTTCATACTCTCCCTCAGCCCCTCCCAAGCCACTCCCAATGAATATACTATCTAAATGTATGCAGCATATCTGCTGTTCAGGCAGTCTAAAGACAACATGTTCCTCCTACTTTGCAAAATTGCTATCCAAAGCCCCTCCAAATAGAAATTCTGGAATAACCACTAATCCCAAATATGGCCAAGATAGCAGTTGCTCTCAATTGCCTAGTACTTTCTTTCATTCAGCATTTAACAAATATTTATTGAGTACATATTAAGTGCCAGGAACTATTTCTGGGCTCCTAGGATACATCAATGAACAAAATAGATCCCTGCCATTGTGGATATTTACATTATCTAGGGTGGGGAATAGTAAACAATAAATGTAATAGAGATTAAAATGGTAAAACTAGTAAGTACTATGAAAAAAGAAAATGTAGAGTAATATCAATGGGATGAGAGAAGTGGGAGCAAATTGGCCAGGGTCGTTCTCATTGAGAAGGTAACATTTGAGAAAGATTTCAGTGGAGTGAGTTACCCAAGAAGGTACTGGGGGGAAGGGTGTTCAAGGCTGAGAGAATAGCTGGAACATTGTATCAGCAAGCATTTGATGTCGATTGATGCCATTGCTGATAATATGCACTACTTTGATCACATGGTTAAGGTAGTGTTTGTCAGGTTCTTCCACTAAAATTAGTATTTTCTTCCCTTTAATGAATATTTTGAGGTGATAATTTGAGACTGTGTAGATAACCTCTTCCTCATCAAACTTTCTTCCCTTAGTTTATCATTCATTGATGATGCTTTACTGAATCAATAATCATGATGATGTTTATCAAATGTTGATTTTTCTATATCCATTCTTTTTTTTTTTTTTTTTTTGAGACTGGGACTCACTCCAGTTGCCCAAACTGAAGTGCATTGGTGCGATCTTGGTTCACTGCAGTCTCAACCTCCCGGGCTCAGGTGATTCTTCCACCTCAGCCTTTCAGGTAGCTGGGACTACTTGAAAGGTGTGCACTGCCACACCTGGCCTTTTTTTTTTTTTTTTGTAGTTTTAGTAGAGACGGGGTTTTGCCATGTTGCCCATGAGTCTACTGAACTGCTGGACTCAAGTGATCTGCCTGCCTCAGCCTCCCAGAGTGCTGGGATTATAGGCGCAAGCCGCTGTGCCTGACATCATTATTCCATTTACATTCATTGGCATTCTACTATAAGGAAGAGATTTTCCTCCTCCCATTTATTTATATCCATGTAGTCTCACACATTGCCAATTATTTCAGGAAACTACAATCCATTACTCTCATTATTTATTTTGATACTCAAATTGTCCTGGATTTAACCAGTCAGAGCCCCTTCAACTAGCTCCTGTGTCCTTCTGCCACGTGCCTAGCATTTTTGAGCACTGCTTTACTTTCTAACAAACAAGATGTTCTAGACTTGTGTAATATCATAGACTCAGCTCTGGAATCATACATTTTTTCCAAGGAACAGTCAACATTAGGTGTGTTCATTGCATATCGTCATGTGTGTACACACACATACACACCCATACACCTGCACATACATCTGTATCTACCTATTAGAAACTGTGAGTTCTGAGATCTCCAATACCACAGGATTCATGCTAGTTTTCCAGTTTTCGTATTTTGTAATTCCCTTCTCTGATAATGAGAAACTTGATTCCCGTTTCCTCAAATATATTTATTTATTTGCCTAATCCCAGAATACACTAAAAGTAGTTTCAGAATTGCAAAGTCACACCATTGCAAAACACAAACCTAATAACAGGAGTTCAATATTTATTTATAGCGTTTTTTTTTTTAATCTTTTTCTGAGGTTGTGTATTTTAGGTTAATTCATCCCAGTCCACTCCCACTTCAGTATGGTTATACTATTCATTCAAAATATAGTTTGTTTTTATTTGTTTCAATTTCAGGGTTTTCACCCATCCTGGTCAATTTTATCATTTTTATTTTTATTTTTTTAGTTTGTTGACAAAAAGTCACTCTATAAAATATTTGAAGAGATTTATTCTGAGCCAAATATGAGTGACCAGTGGCCTGTGACACATCCCTCAGATTCTGAGAACATGTGCCCAAGATGGTCAGGGCACAGCTTGGTTTTACACATTTTAGGGAGACATGAGACATTAATCAAATACATTTAAGGTATACATTAGTTAGGTCCAGAAAGGTGGGACAACTGGAAGCAGAGAGGGGTGCAGTGTTCCAGGTTATAGGTAGATTTTAAAATTTTCTGATTGGCAATTGGTTGAAAGAGTTATTATCAATAGAAAGGAATGTCTGGGTTATCATAAGTAATTGTGGAGACCAAAGTTTTATCGTGGAGATGAAGCCTCCAGGTAGCAGGCTTCAGAGAGAATAGATTATAAGTGCTTCTTATCAGACTTAAGGTCTGTATTGATATTAAATACTGGTTGGTTTTTCCTGAATTCCAAAATGGAAGAGGGCATAATGAGGCATGTCCAACCCCTGCTTCCTGGCATAGCCTGAACCAATTTTTCAGGTTAACTTAGGAGTGCCCTGGCTGAGAAGAGGGTTTCATTCAGATGGTTGGCAGGGTAGGGGGTGTTAGAATTTTATTTTTGGTTTACAAGTTTTGTTTACCTTTTTATTCTCAGAAAAGATCATAGTGGGTTTTTTAAATGAGATTTTGTTTTTAATTTTTTAAAAAACCTTTTTAATTTTTAATTTTTTAGATTTGGGGGTACATGTACAGGTTTGTCACATGGATATATTGTATAATGCTGGGGTTTGGGCTCTACTGAACCCATCCCCTAAATAGTGACCATAGTACCCAATCAGTAGATTTTTCAACCCTTGCTCCTCTCCCTCCCAACCACCTTTTGAAGTCCTCAGTTGTCTGTTGTTTCCATCTTTATGTCTGTGTTATTATCATTATTTATGAGTATCTACAACATTAATACGGCTTAAAAGTTAAAACTCTATACAAAGGTATTTTCAGAGAAGTGTCACTTTCCCTCCTCCCTCTATTAGTTCCTATCCAACCCTTGTAGACAATCAGTTTAAGGAGTTTCTGGTATATCTTTCCTGTGTCTTTTTTTTGCAAAAGTAATTAGCGGTGCATATTTATATAGATGGTGTCTAAAGCCATGAAATCGAGTGAGTTTAGATGGAGAAGAGAAGAGGACCAGTGGCTAAGCCTGGGTCAGTCTTATATTAAGAGTTCAGGGAGAAGGAAGGAGCCAGCAGAGGAGAAACACAAGGAGCGACAGTGAAGAAGGAGATGTCCTGGAAGCCCTGGGGAGAAGTGTAATGAGGAGGAGGGAATAACCAGCAGTGCCAAGTGCTGTTGACAGGTCAAATAAGATGACTGAGAATTAATTGGGCATTTCAGTTAGCAACATGGAAGCACCAGTGACCTTGTCAGGGCAGCTTTTTGGGAATGAAATCCTGATTGAAGTGAGAATGGAAGGAGAGGAACTAGAGACTGCAGGCACAGGCAGCTTTTTAAAGAAATTTTATTGCAACAAGAAGCAAAGAAATGGGTGGTAGCTGGAGGGAAAAGTGGAGTCCACAGAAGGTTGTTTTTTCTTTTTTAAATGTATGCTGAGAGAAATGATCTCGTAGAGAGGGAAGAAGTGCTGCTGGGATGTCCTTGAGTAGGCAAACGTGGATAGGATCCCATGCCCAAGTCGGGACTTGCCTTTATGGAGCCTGCAAATTTCCTCTGGAAGAAATTTCCTCCCCACAGGCAGGAAGCGGAGCATGTGCCTGCAGGTGCTGACAGGTAGGGGACTTTGCAGATAGGAGCTGGTGGACATTCACTTCTGATTTCTTCCATTTTCAGTGAAGTAGGAAGGGTCAACAGCTGAGAAGAGGATGGGGAGGAGTTGTTGAGTATTGAGGAAGAAGTTGTGAAATCCTTTATTGCAGAGGGTAGAAGAATGAATGAATAGTAATATGTGGTATGAATGACTGCAGCTTTCATGTCCCTCTCTGAGTTCACAGTCATGGATTTGAAGTGAGACCAGTGTGCATTTCTCCAGCACACTGGTGATGCAAATGCAGGAGTAGAATGGTGGAGAGTTGAATTTTGTAAGTGAGCATGACAAAGCAAGAGGGGTGCAAAGGAGTCAAGGGTATGTGCCAGGGAATGGTGTGTAATAATTGATCATAGGGTTTAGCTGGCTAAAAAGAGATTGAGGATATTAAGAGGGTAAGGAGCAGGAGAAGAGAAGGATGTTCAGATCCTTGGTGGGGTTGGGGCACTAGATGGGTACACTGGAAAGATAGGAGATGGTGGTCACACAGTGAGATGCATGAAACAAGATGTATGGAGGGGCTGCAGTCTGGTACTGACAAGGTCCGGGGTATGGCCATGGAGTGATGAGCTGAGGTAGGGAGGACAAGAGCATAAGAGGAAAGGAATCCCTGGAACTGAGAGGCCAGGATATTGGAAGGATTGGTGTGTATATTGTATACACTGAAATACCTAAGAAGAATGACAGGAAATAGTATTGGAGAGAGAGCAACAGTGAGCCAGGAGCCAGGAGCCAAAGTCAAAGAGAAATGTGGGGGTTGATAGATAGCTAGTGGGTGATATTGCCTGATAACTGAGATTCAGAGCTGGTGCTCTTACTCCCTTTCAGGTTGCCCTACTCTTAGAAAAAGAAGAAGAATAGAGAGAAGAATGGACAAAGGCAGCCGCAAAATTGTCATTTAATGACCACTGGGTTGTCACCATTGGCTTGTAGCCAGTGCTTTGTTGTATGATGTGAATAGGACCTGAGGTTGGGATCTTGTCCTTCAGTAGGCATGGTGAGAGAAGCATGAATTACAGATGCTCAGCTGATCCAGAGAAAGGAAGTGCTTTTTCTTAATCACAGTAGAAAATGGTGTAGATATAAACCCTATTTTCAAACCATGCCTACTCACATATTTTGCCACCGATCACAGGCATACTTCAGAGATAATGTGACTGTGAGTTTGGTTCCAGAACACTGCAATAAAACAAATGCCCCATAAAGCAAGTCACACAAATTTTTTGGTTTCCTAGTACCTATAAAAGTTATGTTTACACTATACTGTTAGTCTGTTAAGGGTGCAATAGCATTATATCTTTAAAAAAAACCCCTACATACCTTAATTTAAGAAACACTTTATTGCTGAAACATGCTGACACAAAGACATGAAGTGAGCACATGCTGTTGAAAAAATGGTGCCAGTAGACTTGCCCGACAGAGTTGCCACAAACCTTTCATTTGTAAGAAATGCACTATCTGCAAAGCACAGTGTAGTAAAACAATAAAATGGGTATGCTTGTACATTCTTCTCATCCTTTTTAATGTCTCTTGGCCGCAATAACTTGCTAGAAGAGGGACTTAAATCAGCCACAGCTTGTGGGGAGAAGCATTCACTTTCAATAATGTCTGTGGTTCAGTGTGTGTTTGGACTAAATACAAATCTGTTGATTCTACCTCTGGGATCAGAACATAGAACGCTACCCTTAGCCCTTGAGTATTCTTTACTCAGCTGACCTTGAGTTCTCTTTACTCCTTTGCTCATGTTTTTAAGAAGCTTATAAGAAGTTTTGGCCGGACGCAGTGGCTTACGCCTGTAATCCCAGCACTTTGGGAGGCTGAAGCAGGCAAATAGCTTGAGCCTAGGAGTTCGAGACCAGCCTGGGCAACATGGCGAAAACCCATCTCTATAAAAAATACAGAAATTAGCTGGGCAGGTGGCATGTGCCTCTGGTCCCAGCTACTTGGGAGGCTGAGGTGGGTTTTCGCCATGTTGCCCAGGCTGGTCTAGAGGTGCAGGTTGCGGCGAGCGGAGATCCTGCCATTGCACTCCATTCTGGGCAACAGAGAGAGACCCTATCTCCAAAACAACAACAAAGAGAAGTTATTCTGTTTATGGATTTGTTTGTTCTTGTTTTACAGGTGAAAATTACCAGTTCAGGCCTGTTCAGAATTGTATACATCACAGAAAGACATAATTGCCAATATCCAGAAACCATTTTATCTTTTATCAAATGTGTGATTCATAACTTTTGGATACCAAAAGAATCTAATGAAATAACCATAATCATCAATCCATATGGAGAGACTGTGTGCTTCTCTGTGGAGCCTGTCAGGAAGATATTTAACTATATGATACATGTGAATCGAAACAGTAAGTCCAATTTTATTATACTTGACTTTCTGGATTCAGTTTTTCTGGAGTAACTTTTCAATAAATTGACTTTTTTTCTTTTACCAACATTACATTGATAAAAAATCTTTTTGTTATGTGTTTGTGTGTCTTTTTTACTCCAGTCATGGATTTCAAACTCTTCCTTGTGTTTGTGGCAGGAGTTTTTCTTTCCTTTTATGCAGAGACCCTGAGTCAGTAAGTATTCCTTTTTATATTTTTAACTTTGTGAATGAAAAGGTTTAGATCATTTTTGACCACATGCTAAGTATTTTCACATTATTGTGCATTTGTAGTGCATACTTTAGGTTTTGCAAATAGGTCTGAAGATGGTGTTGAAAAGGCCTTTGAAAACAGTAACAGTTATTTGTATAGCGTGATATGTATATGTTACAAAGTGCTTTCACATATTTTATGTATTAACATATTTTATTAGATCCTGATAATAACTATGCAAGCTCTGTATTATTGTTCTCATTTTATAGATGAGAAAAGCAACATCCTTCATCACACTATTAGTTCTTATCAGGGCTGGAGATTTGTTCCCTGGTTTTCCGGTCCACACACCTTGCTCTATTACATTAGAGCCGCCTCCTAGATTTATGGCCCTGATACAGAAGGCTGAATATAGCAAATATCTGTCTCTTAGAGAAACGTATTATCATTTTCTTTTTTGTTAATGACATATTCTCATCTGAGAAACATATTATTCTGATGTTTTGTTTCTTGGAATTCTCTCATGAGAAAGAAATCTTTTTTCAATATTTTATTCTTAGCTTGTGGATTCTAGGTTAGTACCCAATACTCGTCAGCTGTTCTTAACATTGTTCATTTTGAAGCTTTTCCTTATAGTGTTACCAAGTGTGTTTAATGTCATCCATGAACTTTATAAGCCAGATGATGAATACATAGCATGCAGAACAAAGCCTGGACTCCGAGGAGCTGGGTTGTAATCCCTAATCCTCCGGTGAGCAGATACTGACTTAGGGAAGATTTTTTAACTTCTTGGTGCCTTAATTTTCTCCTTTCTAAAACCTGGACAAGTGCCTGCTACATGATAGGTATTTAGTAATTAATGTCTGATCAGATCCTGAATATGAAAAATAACTCAGACATTCTGGTTTGCGTTAGTGGCAAGCAACTTACCATGAATTTCAAGTACCCATTTTGTTTTTTAAGAGTATAGGATATAAGGAGAGCTGCCATCTGAGTTTTTTGTTCTTAGTATTATTTATGACCGACGTTGCCAGGTTAAACATGCTTTTCATACTCAAAGTGCTGTTTGGCATTTAAATGGCTTGTATCTGCTTATCTTGACAGAAGCCCTACTTTCTATTACTCTTCGGGAACTGTGCTAGGTGTTCTAATGACATTAGTCTTTGTCTTGCTGTTGGTGAAACGATTCATTCCGAAGGTAGGCACACTATGTGTAAATGAGTAAAAAATGGAAATCATGATCTTACAGACATGAAAAATTAATCAAAATTAATTCACATTATGATAGGTTCTAATTTAAACTATGTTTCTTCATTATGTAAACTGGCTCTAAAATGTATCTTTTTCTGATGTTCCTGATTTTATTGATTACTATATGTAGTATTAAGTTTTGGTGCTACTTTTTTTGAGACCATTTTGCTTTCTAGGTAATGTGTTTTTCTTGAGTAATAGGAAGCTATTTCTATATTGAGTGAAAATTTCTATTATCTTTATAGAGCTGGGAATCTCATGATACTGAACCATTAGGGCCTTGAATAACAGCACTGCTACATCTGGGAATTTCTTTATTATTATTAGTTCCCCAATCCACCATCTTCCTTTATTTTTATTTGTTTATTTTTTTTTTTTTTGAGACAGTCTTGCTCTGTTGCCCAGGCTGGAGTTTAGTGGCATGATCTTGGCTCACTGTAGCCTCTGCCTCCCACCTCAGCCTGCCAAGTAGCTGGGACTACAGGCACACACCACCATGCCCAGCTAATTTTTGTATTTTTTGTAGAGACAGGGTTTCACCATGTTGCCCAGGCTGGTATTGAACTGCTGAGCTCTGGCGATCTGCCTGCCTTGGCCTCCCAAAGTGCTGCAATTACAGGCGTGAGCCACCGTGCCCAGCCAGACCTTCAATAAAATAACACACTGAACTTAGTTGGGGATAAATAAATAATTCAGGATGGTGGTGTTGCAGTTACACTGATTAAAGTTTACAACACCAGCATTATTTTGAGATAAATTTATTCTTTATAACAGTGCTTCTCCAACTTCAGTGTACATGCAAGCCACGTGGGAATCTTGTTGAAATGCAGGTTCTGATTCAGCAGTCTGCGGTGGGGCCTAGGACTCTGTCAACCCAGAAAGCTCCATGTGATGCTGGTGTTGCTGACTTGTGGACCACACCTTAAGACCCTAGGGAGTTTCTTAAATTGACTTCAATTCAGTTTGATGTAGGAGTTTCTAATACAAAAGGTTTATTTGTTTGCTTTTATTTTTATGAGAGTGAATGAACAAAAAAATGTGTCATTTATTTTCTTCCACACACAGTATAGCACCTTTTGGGCTCTAATGGTTGGTTGTTGGTTTGCTTCAGTTTATGTTGTGTGCCAGTTGATGGAAGATCTGAAGTGGCTGTGGTATGAAAACAGGATATATGTATTAGGTAGGTAAATAGAAAAGCAATACGCTCTGTGATTGGTAAAACTGAGATGTACAACTAGAGGCCTTCTTTTGATAGATGTTTCTCTCCAACATCTAAATTTTCATTTTGAACTAAGGAAAGGTGCTACTAAAAATAATATTTTGTTTATTTTATTCCCATTGTTGGTGATTTCAGTTCATTTAGATCTCATTTTAGATGATTTCCCTATGACATGTTTCTTAGTTTTCTATAGTAATGATCAAAAGAGGAAAAAAAAGTGTTTGTCCCTTTTGAATGCACATGCTTCTGAATTGTGGTTAAGCTCTAACCACATCTAACTTGTAATGTAAAAGCTTCTCTGAAAAGCGACTGTTTATTTCTTTCTCTCAAGTATTCAGTAGGAAAGGTGAGAAATCCTAAATATAAATGACTAATGAAAACTTGACTTTTCAGAAACAGAGAGGCTAAGAAACCATTTATTTTCCTTGTTTTTCGTTACAAAATAAATGTTTTTATTGTTTATTTTAACGAGAAAATAATGGACAATGAGAGAATGCATTTTCTCCGTACCTTTAGCACCAAATTTCTCACATAAGTTCACTTCCCTCAAAAGAAAAGCAATTAAGTTTTTTGTTTTACTTGAAAACTGTGTATTTTTTAGCTCATTCTTCTTTTTGTGCTTCTTTTAAATTACAGATATCATGGTATGCTCCCCTGAATACTGCACTATTCATCTCTAAAAAACAAGAGCCTTTTCCTATATAATCTGTTAATTATTATCTGAAAAATAATTACATAAAATCATCTATTACCCAGGCCATGATAAAATTTCCCATTCTTGATGGCTTATATAAACTAGGATATGGTCCAGAACCACATTTAGTATCTGTTTTGTCCTGTAAATTGCTTTTAATCCATAGCAGTTTTTTTTTTCATCATAGTGATATGCTAAAGAGACCAAGCTTGTCCTATAGAATGTCTACCTTTTATATTTATCTGATGACCCCTTTATGGTAGAATTTAACATGTTCTTCTCTTCTGCGTATTTTCTGTAAACTGGAAATTAGACCTCAAGGCTTGGTTAGATATAAATTAAACACTTAAGATAGAATACCTAAGAGGTGATGGGCACTTCACCTTGGATCATACCCAGAGACATAGCATAGCTTATAGTCTCACCATCGTAATGATGAGACTGAACATTTGGATTCAGAGGATGACTCCCTCCACTGTAAAATTACCTTTTCCTTTTATGACTAGAAGGTAAAAATAAAAAATAGGGTTTGTAGCCAGTGGTCACATACAACTATGACTTCTTCCTGGCCAAAGTAACCATGATAACATTTTAATCCAGCGAAGGTGCTGGACTAAAATACAGACATACTTATATATCATCATCATAATGAGTGTACATCCCAAAGTATTGCGAAAGTCAGCCTAGTATCTCATATGGAAGGAATAACACCCTATGTACATTTTTCAACCTTACTTTGTGGGGGAAAAAAAAACAAAAATTAAGGTTTTCTAATAGTTTTTACCTTTAAGTCAAGGCTCTGCCAGCTTTTTCACATAATGTCTCAAATTCAAATTTGTATTATTTTACCTCTTCCACTTTTCCAGGCTATGTCTTGATAGTTGGATTTTTCAGCTTTGTTGTTTGTTACAAGCATGGGCCCCTTGCAGATGACAGGAGCAGAAGTCTTCTGATGTGGACACTACGACTTCTCTCCCTGGTTCTGGTCTATGCTGGTGTGGCCGTGCCTCAGTTTGCCTATGCAGCCATAATCCTCCTCATGTCCTCCTGGAGTCTGCACTACCCACTGAGAGCCTTCAGTTATATGAGGTGGTATGTATTATTTTTTCCCCCAGCAAATTTGACATTTTGAGCTCTGGTTTTATTATTTGGGAGAGTTTTTGCACACATCATGTTAATCTCATAATTACATTTGATCTGGAGATTTCATTCTGAGCAAGATTGGGGGTGGAGGGGGAAGAGAGCTCCAAGCGTCTGATCCTATCTTCATGGCTAGTCTTCATTAATCGTTCAGAGCTGTACCACCAATTACCAGGTAATTAGAGCTCACTCAGAATTCACTAGAGTCAGTGGCAGAAGTACTTGGACTCTGGGTTACCTTAAATATCTTCTTTTATTCAACATTTTCTTTAATTAGAGCCAAAGACTACTTTAGTGGTATCAGCTGTCCTTATGAGATACGAATTAGGAAACAGAAATGAATCATAAATGATTGAAAGGTATTATTTGCATTTAGAACTTTCTTTTCTCTTAGGTTTTAAGTTAAGGCTTACGGCCTTTGAAGTATAAAAAGAAAAATGAAGTAACCTCTGTTGTCACAGCTTTATTATGTTTCTCCTCAGTCATTGAGTCTGAGCAGCTGTTTTCACGTCAGGTGCACAGATGGGGATGGTTCTTGCCCTTGAGGTATACTTGCTAGACATCAGCATACATTTCTATCTCTTTTAAGTATTAAAATAGAGACTTGCCCAGGGACCAAGGGTATATAGAGAAAGCCAGGAGAGCTTTCCTGGAGGAGATATTACTATGCTGAATCTTAAAGAATGAATTAAAATAACCAGATGAATAAACACGGAGGGCTTTCCTGATAGAAAGCCCAGTTTGGTACCATCAGGAGGCACGCAGTGTTGTCAGTGCAGCAAACAAGGTGGGCATGGGCCAGATGCATGGCAGCCACGCTAAGCAATCTAGTCCAGTCCTGTACACAGTGGGGTTTAACTGTGAGACATTTTAGTTAGTCCTCTGACTGTTGCCTGTATAGCAGTTATCAAACCAGTTGCTTAGGACCCAGGCAGATACTATGGTGAGTGATGCTGAGCAGGGGTAAGGCAGCAGTAACCAGGAGGAGTGTGGGAAATTCTGCAAAGCAACCTCATTGAAAACGGAGCAGTTACCACTCAGCTTGAGCTGATTGCTCTCGTGTGGGAATATGAGTCCTGTATTGCCAGATCTGCTGGTTTTCTAGAAGAATTGGAAGTGGGAATTACGATTAGAATGTGAAATCTTAGCATTTTAAAATGTTGGCATTTAAAAATAAAAATAATTAAAAATAGAAATACATTGGACAAACAAAAATCACAGCAGAGACCATAAATACTCATTGGCCGGTGGGATGTGGCCCATCTGTCTTCTGGCACAGCAGGTGGATACAAAGGGGAGGTCCCTGTGGCAGGAGAACAGTTATTAGACATCACAGTGGTCCAGGCGAGAGATGATGAGGGCCTAGGGTAGGACCACGAGACCAAGGCTAGAAGAGGGAGTGAATACATGTTCAAGAGGTAAAATTGGCTGTGAGGAAGGACACTATGGTGGCTGGTAGTTTATGGAACTGGTGACTGTGTGTGTGTGGCAATAACACAGGGTTAAAATTGCACCAGTGACAAGACAGGAAGCCCACACAGAAGATGCTAGTGGGGCTGAAAGGCAGCAGGACAGGGTTGGAGGGTTGATGCTGACTGGGTCTCTCTTTGCCTCATCTGCCCGAGGCAGACAGTGAATGGGAACACCAGTCTTCTGTCAGTAAGGCTGGCCCCCCAACATCTTCCAGGTCCCTGGCCCTTTGCCAGGCTTGTGGCCTGAGGAACTCAGGATAAAGTTCCTTCTTCCTTCTCTTTAACCCTCCAACTCCCTGCCAAGAGCAAAGTGTGTTCTGCACAATGGTTCTTTTGTGCACTAGCTGTGTTCTATAATAATCAAAATGTACTATAACTTCCTCAACTTAAAATTTTGCTAGTGAATAATTATATAAAGAACTAGGGAATGAAACAGGAACTTACAGGTTAAATAACACAACAGAGAAATAATACCTTGATTTTGTATAGTACTTTCTCGTTGCAAAGAGCTGTTTACTTTTAATAGTATATGATAACTACTCTTTTGATTATCCTTATTGAACACCCACTGTAGGCCACTTACAGTGCTAAGCACCCTACACAAAATATCTCATTTAACCTGTACAGTGACCTATGAAGTAGACGAAGTAGATATTATTGCTTTTATTTTTATTTTTTTCATATGACCAAAGTGAGGCTCTGAACTGTTAAGGAATTCCCCAAGTTCGTATAGTGAATAAACCTCAAAGCCAGGACTGTGTCCAGGTCTTCTGGCTCAGCATCCAGGGTTTCTCCTCCAGGGAAACCATGCACAGGTATTCAGAAAAGGAGAAGGAAATTATGTCACTGGTTTCTTGATCTAGCTCATCAACTGTGAGATCTTTAAAAGATAACAGATTTATTCAGTCCCAACCCTCAAGAAAAAATATATATATAGAGAGAAATATATATTATATAAATATAATATTCAAATAATTCTGATGTTCATTTATATTTGGAAATCTCAGGTTAAATTTAAAATCACCCCAAAATATTTTTTAAAACTCACTATAAATAAAACAAATGTTTTAGGCCGGGCACGGTGGCTCATGCCTGTAATCCCAGCACTTTGGGAGGCCAAGGTGAGTGGATCATGAGGTCAAGAGTTTGAGACCAGCCTAACCAACATGGTGAAACCCCGTCTCTACTAAAAAATACAAAAATTAGCCGGGTGTGGTGGCATGCATCTGTAATCCCAGCTACTCAGGAGGGTGAGGCAGGAGAATTGCTCGAATCCCAGAGGCAGAGGTTGCAGTGAGCCTAGACTGCGCCATGGCACTCCAGCCTGAGTGACAGAGTGAGACTCTGTCTCAAAAAAATAAAATAAAATAAATAAATAAAAGTTTTTAAAACCTTATTATTGTTACTATTTTTATGAGATTCTTAGATTCCTAAATTTTTAGGTCCCTACATTTTATGAGATTTAGGATTTTCTTGGTTGGAAAAAGAAAGTTCTACCCATGATCTGCTTGTCATGTAATAAAGGAAGAATTACTATAAATTTTGTACAATATTTGCTCTTTCTCTCTAGGATTAGTCAGAATCACCACCACTAGGTGGAAGTGATATCCCACAAATCCTCCCAGGTTCTTGGTGTGGAGAGTAAATGGTCAATGTTCTAGAGGGTCTGCATAAAAGGACATCTCAAAAGCTTGCTTCTATTAGTGCCTAATAAAATAAACAGGCCAAGCATTAAAAAAAAAAAAAAACAGGCTTTTAATTGCCTGTGTGATTAGAAATCACCGAGGAAGAAAAATACAATTAACATCTGTATCAGAAATTAATTCTCAAATGCCTTAGGACATTATTTATGATAGTTCAGGAAATTGGGAAATGTACTATTAGGCCCAAACTGCATGTTCTCTATACCTCAGTAATGATAACAGCAATAAAAAAAATATAGATATGATATGGAGGAAGTTAAGAAGTATTATTACTGTTACAATCTAAGAAATGTATTTTTGTAAATCTTAAGGATTGAATTAGGCAGTAATCCTGCAACCACATGCCACGTTTTAGGAAAATAAAGCAGTGGTTTACATCGAAAGAGCTGGTGGTGAAGTATCTTACAGAAGACGAGTATAGGGAGCAAGCTGATGCTGAAACGAACAGCGCTCTGGAGGAGCTGCGCCGGGCCTGCCGAAAACCCGACTTCCCCTCGTGGCTGGTGGTCTCCAGACTCCACGCTCCTAGAAAGTAAGTCCTACTCTGCTGCTCGGACCATAGTTTAGTTGAGAATGATTTTAAAAATAATATGATGGTTTGGTACAGGCACTTCAGGGTGAAAATAGACTACTTCCTTGGATAACAGATGATGTGGAAGTTGTCAGAGGTCCCTTTTCTCAGTGCTGTGACTTTGCACAGTAGAACTGCTGATGTCAGAATAAATATTTATCTGATGTTTTATAGGGAAGGCTAAAAACATAACTTCCTTATGTTTATAGGGAAGGGAAGGTGGAATAGGATGAGTGACCTGCTTCTCATCCTATTGGTGGGGAACATCTCTTTTTTGTTTTGTTTTGTTTTTTTCTTTAGACTGAGTCTCGCTCTTTCGTCCAGGCTGGAGTGCAATGGTGCTATCTCAGCTCACTGCAACCTCCGCCTCCCGGGTTCATGCCATTCTCCTGCCTCAGCCTTCTGAGTAGCTGGGATTACAAGGCGCACGCCACCATGCCCGGCTAATTTTTGTATTTTCAGTAGAGATGGGGTTTCACCATGTTGGTCAGGCTGGTCTCTTAACTCCTGACCTTGTGATCCATCTGCCTTGGCCTCCCAGGGTGCTGAGATTACAGGCGTGAGCCACCACGCCCAGCTGGAAAATCATTTTTAAAGTTCACTAAGAAAGACGTCTGTCCCAACATTTTTCCTTATTGCTTTCTCTTCCTCATGACTTTATCCAAATAACAGTGCCCTCAAATTAAAGATGGAAGGGGGAAAGCATTTGACATAAAATAATGAATAATAATAAATTCAAACTAATAAAAAATTGCGACAAGAAGGAATCAGAAAACAGGAGTGGGTACATTTGGCTCACGTAATGATTATACATCTGCCCTGCTTCTCTGCCCTTTCCATGAATAGCTGTCTTTAGAGGGATCACATAAGCCATTCCCATTTTACACCCACTGGGTAAATACCACCCTCTATTGATGCAAAGTCAAATTTAATTAAAGGGGATAAATAGCAAGGGAACATGTTATCTTTCAAATAAACCTTCCTGAGATAACATTAACTTTATTTAAAACAAAAAACTTATTAGATTTGCAGACTTTGTTCTTGGAGGAAGCCACTTGTCACCTGAAGAAATCAGTCTGCATGAAGAGCAGTATGGCCTTGGGGGTGCCTTCTTGGAAGAGCAGCTCTTTAACCCAAGTACTGCCTGACATGCGACCTTCAAGTTGACTTCATTCTGGACAAGGAAGTGGGCAAAGGGTAGGGATTCTATTAAAGTTAGGCAGAACTGTTCTAGTGAACAGTGGCAAAAACATTTGCTGTGGAGAAAAGTCATTCTGGAAAGGAAAACTAACCCATTTTGAAGATAACTTAACATTCTTGGTGAGTTCTGCTATTTACTGTACTGTAGGTGGATACCAAGATTCTGTGACAGCCACTACCACCTTCCTTGAATGAAGGCTTTCATTAGGAACAGGGGAATGGCATTGTTCTTCAAGGGGCTAATAAGCGTGAACAGGTGCTTTGTCAACACCAGGGCCCTAAATCCGCTCTTAATCCCCTGAACCTGTGTCAGAAGACTCTGCAATACTCTTCCTATATTTCATCAGTATAAGTCCTAAAAGAGACCTGAGACATGCTGGACCAGTGTTTTCCAAAGTACAGCTCACAGGATACTACCGAGTGTTGGTCAGTAAAGGTATTCTGAGGTCAGCTAAGATTGATATAAAGTTAAACTAATGTACCTCTCAGAGTCATTCATAATGCTCATGTGCACTGTGAATCTCCCAAAGAGGAGAAAGTGTGTGCTGCAGTTTCTTGCTTAATTTGACCACAGAACTCTTTTTCATGAGATTAATATTCCTTGGAACACATGTTTGGAAAGTGCTAATGGCGGTGGAATTGAGCTCTGGAGAGGTTAAACAACTTGTGCAAGACCACACTGAGATTCAGCACTGGTAGAAATCCAGCCCTGGTGTATCCTTTGACTCAGGTAGATAAGATCTTCAGGTGCAAGCTTAGAAGCCATCTTCCAAAGCCATGGGCCTCACAATGTTGGTGGCTTTAATTTTTATTTTTCAATAATGGCCAACTTGCTATTTAGCTGTGATAAAGGGAAATGTTTCTTAAGACATTTTAAAGTTTTTTATACATAAGATTTTTATATACATACATAAGGATTAGATACTATGATTACTTTTTTTTTTGTATTTTGAAATTGAAGGCATTTAACTTCTTGTGACATTTTGAATTGACTGATCCATTTAAAAAATTGTTTAACTATATGTGTTTATAACAGTTTCTTACAAAACAATTTTTTTCTTGAGTCATGATATTAAACTCCAGAGTGCAATGAGGGGCTGTGAGTTTTGACCCTGAGGAAAGAAGGCCAAAACATAGATCTGAGAAAAGATTTGAACATGGCAAGACAATCTCAGGGTTAAGATGTTGCTTAGTTGATTCTGAGAATCAAAATCAGGCTTTTTTTCCTGTGATGGGATCATAAAAATCTTTTTATCAGGACAAGGGTTATGGGGGAAGGATAGACAGAATTTTGGCACTGCTGCTTTCCTGAGCCAAATTTAGTAGTTTTTCTAAATCATGAAAAAAGAGCATGACTATCCATCTGGAACTTTCTAGATTGATTTTCAAATGATAGTTCCTCTTTGAAGTATTTACAGGTCTGTTTTTGCCAGACATCTTTTCATACTAGGAACTTTGTTTTTTTGTAATATCCACTAAAGTTAATCTGCCTTTTTATATGGACTTGGATTTTTAAAGAACCAAAGGATGTATTTCCCATTCAGATTTATGGTAACTATTTTATGAGTAAATAGAAGTTTGAACATTTTTCTTATGGTTTAATCTGTTTTTTTATAATTATATTTATTGGTGATATAAATGTATCAGATGTGTCAGTGCCTGTGCTCACCAAGTTCGTCTCCTAAGAGGCAGTTTGTGTGGTACAACATATGCGTATGAGTAAATAACACATAAACAATCTGCTGGGGCTGCCAGGTATGTCCCAGCCAGGACAGCCACTGGGCCAGGGGGAAGAGGTACTGCCGAGGGAAGGAAGCAGCTCTTCATGGGCAGCTAGCCAGGTGTAACCATCACAATAAGAACAGCCAAAGAGAGAACAACAACAGCAGTCCTCCAGGATATTGTTTTCCATGTTTATTTTTAGAAGAAATCATAGGTTTGTCAGTTTCTGCTTTGTGACTACTGTGAGAAGCTAAACAATTAAAAGCATTACTTGTGATATTTTTAGTGTATTTATGTTGTTTTCATTTGATTTGGGGGTATATTATAGTACTGATCACAATTCTAATCCCCATCAAGCAATGTACAGATAACTCTTGTAAGAAATGTGTCCCTCCTTTCTTTCCTCCCTTCTCTTCTCTTTCTCCCTCACCTCCTCTCTCCTCTCCTCCTCCCTTTTTAAAGTCCTTTGAACAGTTTAAACGACCACTAAATAATATGGCTCTGCCCTTCACAGGTGGTTGGAAGTTGACTTTGTGCTTCATACACCATAGGTGTATAATTATGGAGCCTAACAGATCCCTTTGTTATGTTATTGCTTATGTTTCATGCCTACAAAAGCTTACTGTTGTTAGCAAGTTGGACTGTTTGACACCAGATGTGTGGGTGAGATATAGTGTAGGTGGCTATGCTTAAACAATTGTATCATTCAAGTGTTACTTTTAAAAAGTTTTAAAACACATTTTACATATCACAAAAAAATGCTTTGTGAATTAGTTGTATGGTTTGCCAGTAATACTTAGGGCTGAATTACAGGGGAATGTCCATCTGACATGAAGGACAATATTTCAATTTATGACTTTTTAAAAAAGATCTGGAAATTTCAGATATTTCGATTTTAAGAGGGTTTGGAATAGATGATGGATGACATAAAAATATCTAAATATGTGGAGGAATTACGATCCTGAAGTGATGCCAACTAAACAAATGCTCTGTTACATTATTCTGTATGTGACTGTTCCCCAGACTTAGAGATGTACAATTTTATAAATTAAATTTTCTTGTCCAACTGAAAGCAAGATAGACAACATAATGGCCGTGGAAGTTTGAAGACACCTGCGGGAAGACAGAGAGGTACTTTCAGGTGACAACAGGAGCAAGCTGCCTTCTGAGAGAGCCTGCTGGGTGGCATGACATTGAAGAGTGAACTATTTGGGTGTAACTGTTAGCCTTATTGACTCAGAACCCTGCTTTTTGTTATTACACCATAAGACTTGTCTCCTGTTAGCCAATTCATATAGTTGGTACAAGTAGTGATTCAGAACCAAAAATATAACTAGCATAAGGATAAAAACACTTGAATTGATATGACCAGCAGATTCTCTCTCAGAAGACAGTTACAAGGGGTCAAATTATAATAAGGAGGCTACTTGGTAAACTGAAACAAAACAAAGGGAGCTTGTTATATAATTCACATGGTTAATGTCATGAGGCCAAAGAGTTTAATGCAGATGCCACCCCCTACCCCAATGGGGCTAGCCTTGTTAATGGGATGAGATACCAGGTCTGTTGACAAAGACCACCCCTTCCTTTATGCAGGTCCTGCCAACTTTTTCCTCTCTGTGACTGCTGTTTTTCTAATCATTATTGACCAACATTCCACCCCCTCTGATAGGCATAGTTTTACTCAGATACGTTAAAATCTTTAGTCTTTCTCTGGCCTAGGAGTTGGATTATCTTTTAAAAGTAACTGTATTTTTTTGTTATGATCCCTGAACGTGAAACCTTAATAAGTCACCAGAGATTTGAAATGAATACTATATTTATCTACGATAAATCTTGGAAGATGCAGTTAGTGGGCAGCTTCTCTTTATTATTTAAATAATTTGAGGGATAAGTTTTTTTTTAGATTTGGTCCTTTTTCCAAAAAAGACCGATTGAAAAGAAAAGGAGAAGAATACCAACATTGATTAGAGATCCATCAGGCACTACATGAGGTGCCTTCGATACCTCTTAATTTGCACCTCATGGTCACTCTGTGACATGTTTTGGTATTTTCATTTTACAGATGAGGAAAGACCCAGAGAAGATAGGAGAAAGTTGCTGAAGGACACATATAGCTAAAGTGGTAGAATCAGAATTCGAGCCCCCATATGTCTGCTTCCAGGGCTCATATTCTACTTCCTTTATTACCATGTTTTTAAGAAAGTTAAGGAAATGACCCCATGGATAATGCATTCAAGAGGTGACTACATCTGCTGATGTTATACACATACCAGTCATTTGTGTCCCGCAGCAATGGACACTGTAGTCTGTGGCTCTTGTCAGTGCTTCTCAGATTATCTGGGGTGATGGACCAGTTTCCCTCTAGTTCATCACAAGTAATACTTTTGTAAGATACACTAAATTATTAGAAAAATGAAATAATCTTTAAAAGAAAAGACATACAGAATATAAGCATGATGATCATGTCATGACAATGTCAACTTGCCATACATATTTTGAAACGTCTAATTTCTATGTTGTCACACACCAGCAGTAGTTTGACAGCACCAGTTCTTGAGCACACTTTGAGTAGCACTGGTCTACATGTTATTTTTCTAAGATGCCACTGATCTTTTCAAGAAACAAAAAAAATCCTGACCTTTTTCAAATATAAGTGTACAATTTAGAAGAATGGCATTCTGCGCTGACAATTGGAGACAGTATGGTATATAATTTGTTAAATGATTATAAAATTGTTTACTTTTGTTGACACCTCTAAGAAGAAAAAGAAAAATGAAAATTATGGAATTTATAACCTCTCTCAGCAGACTTTTGCACTTTATGGAATTGTCATCATCATCATTTTTTTCCATCTTCCTCCACTTATGTTTTGTCTAATTTTATCTCTTAACTAACTCATATCCCCAACCACTTAATGTTTACAATGCATGTTGGAATTGAATGCCTTACTGTACAGCTTACTAGACATAGGTAAATATGTATAGTATGGCACTGTGCATTGGGAGAATGGAATATGATTACAGATTTAAATGGCAATAAAAGAATAGAACTAGACCCTGGTTGGGGAAATGAGACAGCACTCCTCCTGCCCCGAGTGCTTTGCTACACAACAATGGCAGTATTTATGGAGCACACACTGTGTCTCAGATAACTCATTTTAAACATCAACCTGTAACATACCTACTGTAATCACTTCCGTTCTACAGAGGTGGGTCCTGAGGCCCAGCGATGTTATATGTGTGTGTAAGTTCTCACTGGCAGAGCTGGGACTCAAATGCAAACAGTGTGACTCCAGAGTGCACACTCCTAACCCCAACGTTGTAAGGTCCTTGGGTTGCCATCTGAAAACTGGGACTTTCCTGGAGCCACAGTGGGGGACAAGTGGTCCTATATTAGCTGCCTGAAACAGATGGCAGCTGGTTGAGAGTTAGGTACCCAGCTGGACTGGCACTTAGCTGGACTGGCTCACTTTCCCCCCATGCTAGACATCAGCAAGTTTCCAGTTACTGCCTTATAAAAAGCCACAGTTTGTCCTGGCATACTGTAAACTACTTTCTGAGATCTGAAAAACCACTCCCCCTTTCACCTAGGCACCAGCCTCTCTCCCAGCTGCTCCATGGCTTGGAATCCTTAAGCCAGATATTCTCAAGGGTTTGCTAAACAAGCCCAGGAGTGGTTTGGGGCTTCAAAAGTAGCCTTTGTCTTGTCTCCATGCTCCAAAGGGCTGAAGAACTTCCAAATGGAAAATCACCTCTTTCTTCCATACAGTCACTGTCAAAGCATACCCTCATTTTCACAGAATTAACATAATCTTAAGCTCTAACCTCTCACACTGAAGCTGAGGAAACAGGCCCAGAGATCTCCCAAAGGTGATCTCTTCCTTTATACCCATGCTGTCCAATATGGTAGTCTTGAGCCACATGTGGCTATTTAAAATTAGAAACCTAATTCCCCAGAAAATTAGCCACGTCAGTTGTTTAATAGCCACGTATGGCTTATGGTTACCATACTGGACAGTGTAAATCGAGAATTTCCCATCTTCCCAGTAAGTCCTACTGGACAGTGCTATTCTACGATGCCATCGCCTTGGTTACAGAGCTGTGGGTGTGTCTGCTTTCCCTTCCTGATTCCCATGGCCCTGGCCAGAGTCCCTACCAACCTCTGGGCTTCCTGTGCAGAGTTATCAGTCCAGCCAACTCACTGGCAGAGTGTAAAGGGTCTGGTGTACCTACATTTCACAAAGCATCAGGAATTTGAAGGATTTCTAGAAATCTAGGAATATCTAGAAATCCTAAATGGAAATACAACCACACATATACACATATCAGGCATGTATGGTAATGGTTCAGGCTGGGCTGCTTTATGGCTTCCTCTGCCACAACAGATGCAGGGAATGGCCTCCCTGCCTCCTGGGGTGGGGCAAGGTGCTTAGCGGACTAGGGCTTTGACATTAGGAAGATTTGAGTTTGAATCTTGGCTTTGTGACCTTGATCTCATAACTTAAACTGTTAGCTTCAGAATTCTCTTGTTTAAAATGGGGATAGTGATAGGAACACCTCCAGTTTTTGTTAAGGGCAAAATGATAATCTCAGCACACTACAAGCACCCAATATCCACGGATGTGGTTCCCTTTTCCTAGATTCCCTGCTTAACTCCAAATTAGTGGAGAGCAATATTGCCTAAGTAATGGTCTCAGTACCTCAGCAGTACTGGAAGGAATTGCCAATTAGAGGGAAGCTATTAGCCAACTATCCACTTCATGTGACCCATGGCAAGATTAATAAGCCAGTAAAGCAGCGTTGCTCTTCCTGTGAATTCCTTAACGCTTTTCATGAGGTTTACTGCCTGCTGGACAATGTATGTATTATAATCTATTCCTAAGACTTGAGGACTAGTTTAATAATTAGCAATTAACCGCTTTGGATCCACACAAGCTCAGAACTTGGGTAATTTACTGTTTCTACAACCATAGGAGAAAGAGTAGGAAGTAAGTAAGGCAGTGATTACCAGCCTGGGCTCTGTGACACCGCTGCGTGTGCTGAGGGATCTCAAGAGGGGTTACAAAATCTCAAATCAAAATTTAATTTGAATTCACTTTAATATTTTTTAAGGTAGCATATGGCACTTTGGGGACAGGAAGAAAAAGTCACAAAGTCCACAAACCCATGAAGGTGTCAGCTCACAAGGCTGGGAATGACTGCATTATAGATTCTGCTGTCACAGTAAATGTTCCATAACAAAGGCATGTTGAATTTGGTCTCATTGATTACAGAGTAAAGGACTTCTGTTTGGTCACATCTTTATCATTTAAGAAACATTTAAAAATGGTATTTATTTATATTTCAACATGTCAACTGTGCATTTCCAAAACAGCAGGCTTTTCAAAGGAATAAATCAGAACTGTAAACACAAGATACAGTATAAGTTTTTGACTTCCTACAGTCAGTTTCACAAATCCACATACTGTACATTCATAGGTGAGGTTCAGCCTGTCACCCATTTCTTTATTTCTATAATTACACAAGCATAATAAATACATCTGATTTTAAAGGTCACTTAAAATGAGTCATAATTTACAGTACAGTACGTTTCAGTTCAAGTGCAAAAAATAACTATTTGCTGAATTCTATTTCAGTTATTTTATTTTTAAGCTGTGTGGTGAAGCTAGACATCCAAGTGTAGAATTTCTTATCCCAAATGCAGTACTGGGCAGAACTATGGTGTCATGGAGAAGCCCTCACTTTACAATTGATCCTGTCTAATCAGGGTAAGGTGAGTTGCTCATTTCTAACTGTTCTTTTCTTTCCTCTCTCGCCTGTGGCTCATCCACAGCTATTATAAATTATATAATTCACCTTTAGTCAGCTAAAGCAGTGTTCCCTTTTCCACACTCCCCCCAGATTTCCTGTTAACCTCTGCTTTGATTTTGAGCGGCAAGCTTTACATGTGATCCACGCAGCCATTGTTCTGGCTGCAGCTGTAACGTTTGCAGTTGCATACGTTACATTGTCCAGTGTCTGACTGTGTCTTCATGAGAAGGAATATACTGAGATCTTCTTTCTTTAGTCATTGGAAAGTACAGTTGCTACTTATTGCCATCCTTCCCATTCATGGTTTCCTATTTACCACCTTTTCCTCACCAAAAGCAACATGTAATTTCTAAAAATTGTATCCCTTCCCCAGGCACTTAAATCTTATGATTTGTAAATAGTACTGCTTATTTAATGGAACTCTTAGGAATTCAGTGATTTGTGTGTGTGTTTCATTCCCTCAGCTAATTAGAGCCTGAATCACTATAAGATAGTAAATAGCAAGACAGGCTATTTACATTATCAATATATGTAGTAAACTCTTGTCTATCAAGCCACAGGATACTGAGTTGGTTGGTTGATTTGAAATAATCCCCCATTTGTTTTTTTTTCTCAAAGCCCATTTAAAACAAAAGGCATTTTTAAGCTCAGCTTAGCTTGCAGTAGTCAATAATAGCTTCTGTTGCTCAAAGAATTATTTCCATTATATACCATACACATATAAAAATATATTTGCTAAAGATATGTAAAGTTTCTGATGAAACTTTTAACTTCATTTTTTAACTTTAACTTTTAACTTTATTTTTAACAAAAGCACATGTGCTACTAACTTTTATCTGGTTACTTTTTAAATATATCTTGTAATTTTTTAAATGGTTCTCTTCAAGAAAAAAGAAAGTATAGATGAATTCTATCTCTTCCCAGTTTGTATTAAGAACCAAATAATAAGAATAAATAATCAGAAGAGGGAAATTATATCCACATTCACCTCAAAACACTTTCACTCCCTCCACTTACTTAGTGTAACTGCTGGTTTCAACTCTTACTGCACTGGCAGAGAAATTCTATCATCCTTAACCTAACCAAGCAAAGAACTGAAAGTCCTCATTGAACTCCATTTCCCTTTTGTAATTCCAAGGGGATTACGAAAGTTTACCTTTTCCTGCCAATATGTACTGTAGCTCCTGTGTGTGTGTTTCCATGTTAATGAGTTTAGATATTTAGAAGCATATGCAGTGCTGTGCTCCTCCAGGGAAGGCGTATCCTGGCCGGGGGGCCTCGCCCTGTGTCCTGGCTGAGGAGCCTGATTCCATGCAGGGTGTGAGATGAGCAGGATGCCGTCAGTGTCCTCCTGGGGCCAGCTGAGCCTGCTGCTCTTCACTCTGCTCTGTGCGTGGGTCCACACTGGGGTGAGCAGGGCTGGTCTGTGTCTGAGATGCTGCTGCGTCAGGGGATGGCAGGTTTCTACAGGGGTCAGAGTGAGTCTCACATGGGACAGGCTGGGCTCTACCAGCAGGAGAATTTTCCCTGTTCTCATTGGTCCCCTGGAGGTAGAAAACAGGAGATGCCCCATGATCAGTGACAGCAAATCAATCGAACTTTTTATATATGCTTTTAAGTAAGATAGGAAACATGGGGAGATCATCCGGAAGTGCCCATTTCAGGGACCAAGTAATAGAGGAATAAGGATAGAATGTCTTACCTTTCATCTCCTTTCCTATGTGCAACTGCCAGAGCCGCATGAAAAACACAAACACTATAAGCAGACGTGTCTTGTGGAAAAAGGAACATTACTACCAAAATGTCTGTTAGTACTTGGTAAACAGTTTACATCAGCAAATATTTGCTGAGCCCCCCGGCCATGTGGCAAGTCACTGGGCAAGCACTATGGAATAACTGAAACTCAGGCCGCTTGCTAAGACCACAGAATCCAAGAGCCAGAACACACTTTGTCTAACAGGAAGTACGTAAGGGGTTCTCATCCTCATCCTTGGAGGCAGAGCTGGGAGAGAATGTCCTGTAATTAAGAGTCCTGATGTATATTTGGTATTTCAAAATGTGCACCAAAAGTTAGATACTAAGACAGAACATCCACATAAAAAAGTGAATGTAAACAAGCACTTGTGTAACCAATTGTAAATAACCATGAGTATAACATCACTAGCAGCAATTTCCATAAATGCCATATTGATTGTACAAATAAGAAAAAAATTTAGGCCGGGCGCGGCGGCTCAAGCCTGTAATCCCAGCACTTTGGGAGGCCGAGATGGGCAGGATCACGAGGTCAGGAGATCGAGACCATCCTGGCTAACATGGTGAAACCCCGTCTCTACTAAAAAATACAAAAAACTAGCCGGGCGAAATGGCGGGTGCCTGTAGTCCCAGCTACTCGGGAGGCTGAGGCAGGAGAATGGCGTGAACCCGAGAGGAGGAGCTTGCAGTGAGCTGAGATCCGGCCACTGCACTCCAGCCTGGGTGACAGAGCAAGACTCCGTCTCAAAAAAAAAAAAAAAAAAAAAGAAAAAATTTAAATAGATTCTCCCCCAAATTAGTACCTATCACTTTTTAGCTAAACACCCAACAGAAATGTTCCTTTCTGTGGTTCTACAATGTAAGAAAAAGAAACTTAGTATAATGACTTCTAGGAATAACTACAGCATACCTGCCAGTTTTTATTAATCCTAACATACCAGAAAATTTTTATTTATTTATTTATTTATTATTTTGAGAAGGAGTCTCGCTCTGTCGCCTAGGCTGAAGTGCAGTGGCGTGATCTTGGCTCACTGGAACCTCCGCCTCCCGGGTTCAAGCAATTCTCTGCCTCAGCCTTCCGGAGTAGTTGCGATTACAGGCACCCGCCACCATGCCCAGCTAATTCTCGTATTTTTAGTAGAGACAGGGTTTCACCATCTTGGCCAGGCTTGTCTCGATCTCCTGACCTTGTGATCCACCCACCTTGGCCTCCCAAAGTGCTGGGATTACAGGCGTGAGCCACCACGCCCAGCTCAGAAAAAAAATTGATTAATCCTAACATACCAGAAAAAAAAGCCACATTAAAAATTTAATGTGGCTTCTGTGAAAATGAGGATGAGTACACAAAGTAATGAAAATATTGCTACTCAAGCAGCAGATATTAAAATCATCCTTTCTCCTGTTTCATCTTCTTGCTTTAAGGTATTAAAATCCTGTATATGCTTCTCCCACCACAAATATCTGGTTCTTGACTGAGCAAAAGAATGATATGAGTTTATTATCTTGATAAATTAACAAATAGGATCATGCGTGGACTGGCAATGCATATGGCTATCAGTAAAGAACCAGATTTGGTTAAAATTTCACAAATATTTTATGTTAGCTTACAAAGTTAAGATTAATTAGTTCAACAAATTTTCTGAAAGGGTAATTACTCAAATTACCCTTATTTTAAAATCTCTCCCCTTTATTTTTTTATGTGTCCTCTGAAGCTACTCCAGACAGAGTTGACATGACTTATCAAGTAAAAAGGAGTGATTATTATAAAATGGAGGAACTGGGTCTATTTCTTTGGCTAAATGATTTATAGAAGTTACACTCATTTTCCAAAGTCGGGATACACCTGTACAGTTATCCACACTTCTATCAACATGATTTAACTACTCAGGAAAGATCACTCCCCTGGGGACAAGAAAAATCACACTTTTAGACTTATTTTTCAGGTGAGGCCACCTGCACAACCATAATTCCACTGAGTTAGGTGTCCTATCATACCCATACAGTGGCTCAATTAATTCAATAAATATTTATTGTGGTCCTATAATAATAATATATAATGCCCCCCACTAGAATTTTGGAATTACAGAGATTAATAAATACGGTTCCTGAAGGCATGAACCATGTATTCCCCTTTCAACTGGCAACCGTCAATACTGAAATGTAAAACAAATATACAATGAAAGAATGGATTTATTTATTTTATTTCTTTCAAGAAGTGAAAGAATCATATCCTCTGAAGTTTTCCTGAACTCCATAAGGCAGAATATTCTCTCTATGGGACCTTGTATACGCCCTCTTTAACTCAGTGTTCACAGAGTACTGAAATTGTTTGCATGTTTATTTCCCCCACCAGACTTTCAATAAATCTTGTTGAATGAAAAGTGAGTAATTAAAACAACCGAGCCCAGTTAAGGTATCTTGAGTGACAGGTAATACTGCTAGCCCAGCAAAGGAACTGTACCTGTAAAGGCTGTATCTCAGAAGCACGGTTGTCTCTTGTGAGTTGCATCATCTCTTTAATTTGGTAGAGTGCATAGACAAAGGTCACCCACGGAGAAGAGCTGACTCCCCAGGCTGGTTTATTCACATCTTCCTGTTCTTCCTGGTGCTTAGTTTTCTTGGGTGGAAGTCTGGGCTCAATGCGTGGCATGACATCTTCTGTCTGTTGCTGTACCAAGTCGATGGTTGCTATAGGAACAGGACTGGAGGGAACAGGAATTCTTTCTGCCAACATTGTCTTGTCTGGAGAGAAAATAATGTTTAAACTATTTTTCAGCATTTTGTACATGTTTGAACAAAGGTAAAAATAAATAAACCAAGAATCCCATATGCCCATTCCAGAGTGCTTGGTAATATTAATAAATTGCTGGTTACCAATGACTTCATTACTTGGTGCAAGTACTGAATCAATGAACGTGATGTTTATCTTTGGGTCTCTTTATAGGGCTTAATAGACATTAACATATATACTTAAGAAATCTATTTTTCATTTAACTTAGAACATCAGTGGGGCATAGGTTATAATGAGTGTTGCCTTAGGCCCATTTACAGGATTATGATTAAAAGACAGGCATCAAAACAGGAAAAGCCACATGATAGTTATTTTTTTAAAAAAATTTTATTCCCATAGGTTTTTTGGGGAACAGGTAGTAGTTGGTTACATAAGTTCTCTAATGGTGATTTGTGAGAGTTTGGTGCAGCCATCACCCGAGCAGTATACAATGAACCCAATTAGTAGTCTTGTATCCCTCACCCCTTCCCACCCTTTCCCCTGTGTCTCCAAAGTCCATCATATCATTCTCATGCCTTTGCATCCTCACAGCTTAGCTCCCACTTATAAGTGAGAATATACGATGTTTGGTTTTCTATTCCTGAGTTACTTGACTTATAATATGGTCTCCAATCCCATCCAGGTTGCTGTGAATGCCATTAGTTCATTCCTTTTTATGGCTGAGTAGTATTCCATTGTGTATGTATGTATATGTGTGTGTGTGTGTATATATGTTCGTGTATATATATGTATGTATGTGTGTGTGTATACACACACACACACTACAGTTTCTTTACCCATTCATTGATTGCTGGGCATTTGGGTTGGTTCTGCATTTTTGCAATTGTGAATTGTGCTGCTATAAACATGCATGTGCAAGTATCTTTTTCATATAATGACTTCTTTTCCTCTGGGTAAATACCCAGTAGTGGGATTGCTGGATCAAATAGTAGTTCTACTTTTAGTTCTTAAGGAATCTCCATACTGTTTTCCATAGTGTTTGTACAGTTTACATTCCTGCCAGCAGTGTAGAAGTGTTTCCTTTTCACCACATCCACACCAACATCAATTATTTTTTGATCACTTGATAATGGCCATTCTTGTGGGAGTAAGGTGGTATCACATTGTGGTTTTGATTTGCATTTTCCTAATCACTACTGATGTTGACCATTTTTTCTTGTTTGTTGCCCATTTGTGTATCTTCGCTTGATAATTGTTTATGCATGTCCTTAGTCCACTTTTTGATTTTTTTTTTCTTGCTAATTTGTTTGAGTTCCTTGTAGATTCTGGATATTAGTCCTTTGTTGGATGCATAGACTGAAGATTTGCTCCCACTCTGTGGGTTGTCTATTTACTCTGCTGACTGTTCCTTTTGCTGTGCAAAAGCTCTTTAGTTTAATTAAGTCCTATCTATTTATCTTTGTTTTTGTTGCATTTGCTTTTGGTTTCTTGGTCATGAAATCTCTGCCTAAGCCAATGTCTAGAAGGGTTTTTCTGATGTTATCTTCTAGAATTTTTAGTTTCAGGTCTTACATTTAAGTCCTTGATCCATCTTGAGTTGATTTTTTTATAAGGTGAGAGATGAGAATCCAGTTTCATTCTCCTACATGTTGCTTGCCAGTTATCCCAGCACCATTTGTTGAATAGTGTGTCCTTTCCCCACTTCATGTTTTTGTTTGCTTTGTCAAATATCAATTGGCTGTAAGTATTTGGCTTTATTTCTGGGTTCTCTATTCTGTTTCATTGGTCCATGGGCCTATTTTTATACCAGTACCATGCTGTTTTGGTGACTATGGCCTTATAGTATAGTTTGAAATCAGGTAGTGTGATGTCTCCCAATTTGTTCTTTTTGCTTAGTCTCACTTTGGCTATGCAGGCTATTTTTTGGCTCCATATGAATTTTAGGATTTTTTTTTCTAGTTCTGGGAAGAATGATGGTATTTTGATGGGAATTGCATTGAATTTGTAGATTGCTTTTGGCAGTATGGTTATTTTCACAATATTGATTCTACCCATCCATAAACATGGGATGTATTTCCATTTGTTTATGTCATGTATGATTTCTTTCAGCAGTGTTTTGTAGTTTTCCTTGTAGAGGTCTTTCACCTCCTTGGTTAGGTATATTCCTAAATATTTTTTGCAGCTATTATAAAAGGAGTTGGGTTCTTGATTTGATTCTTATCTTGGTCACTGTTGGTATATAGCAGAGCTACTGATTTGTGTACATTAATTTTGTATCCTGAAATATTGCTGAATTCATTTATCAGTTCTAAGGCCTTTTAGGAGGACTTCAGGGTTTTCTAGGTATACAGTCTTATCATCAGCAAACAGCGACAGTTTGACTCCTCTTTACTGATTTGGATGCCCTTTATTTCCCTCTCTTGTCTGATTGCTCTGGCTAGGACTATGTACTATGTTGAATAGAAGTGGTGAGAGTGGGCATCCTTGTCTTGTTCCAATTTTCAGAGGGAATGCTTCCAACTTTTCCCTGTTCAGTATTATGTTGGCTGTGGGTTTATCACAAATGGCTTTTATTTCATTGTGGTATGTTTCTTGTATGTTGATTTTGCTGAGGGTTTTAATCATAAAGGGATGCTGGATTTCATCAAATGCTTTTTCTGCATCTACTGAGATGATCATGTGATTTTTGTTTTTAATTCTGTTTATGTGGTGAAAGACATTTATTGACTTGCATATGTTAAACCATTCCTGCATCCCTGGTATGAAACCCACTTGATCATGGTGGATTATCTTTTTGACATGCTGTTGGATTCGATTAACTAGTATTTTGTTAAGGATTTTTGCATTGATGTTCATCAGGGATATTGGTCTGTAGTTTTCTTTTTTTGTTATGTCCTTTCCTGGTTTCGGTATTAGGGTGATACTGGCTTCATGGAAGGTTTTAGGGAGGATTCCCTCTTTCTCTATCTTGTGGAATAGTGTCAATAGAATTGGTACCAATTCTTCTTTGAATGCCTGATAGAATTCAGCTGTGAATCCATCTGGTCCTGGACTTTTTGTTGGCAATTTTTTTATTACTGTTTTAGTCTCACTACTTAGTTGTCTGTTCAGGGTTTCTAATTCTTCCTGATTTAAGCTAGGAGGGTTGTATCTTTCAAGGAACTTATCTCCTATGTGTTTTCCAGTTTATGCATGTAAAGGTGTTAATAGTAGCCTTGAAGGATCTTTTGTATTTCTGTGGTATCAGTTGTAATATTTCCTGTTTTGTTTCTAATTGAGCTTATTTGGATTTTCTCTTTTCTTTTCTTGGTTAATCTTAATGATATATCAATTCTATCTTTTCAACCAGCTTTTTCTTTCATTTATTTTTTGTATTTTTTTCTTTCAATTTCGTTTAGTTCTTGTCTCATCTTGGTTATTTCCTTTCTTCTGCTAGGTTTGGTTTGTTCTTGTTTCTCTAGTTCCTTGAAGTGTGACCTTAGATTATCTACTTGTGTTCTTTCATACTTTTTGATGTAGGCATTTAAGGCTATGACCTTTCCCCTTATCATTGTCTTTGCTGTATCCCAGAGGTTTTGAGAGGTTGTGTCACTATTATTGTTCAGTTCAAAAAATTTTATTTTTTATTTTTATTTTATTTCATTTTATTTTTGAGATGGAGTCTTGCTCTGTTGCCCAGGCTGGAGTGCAGTGGTGTGATCTCGGCTCACTGCAAGCTCTGCCTCCCAGGTTCATGCCATTCTCCTGCCTCAGCCTCCCGAGTAGCTGGGATTACAGGCACCTGCCACCACGCCCGACTAATTTTTTGTATTTTTAGTAGAGACAGTTTCACTGTGTTAGCCAGGATGATCTCAATCTCCTGACCTCGTGATCCACCTGACTCGGCCTCCCAAAGTACTGGGATTATAGGCGTGAGCCACCGCGCCCAGCCAGTTCAAAGAATTTTAAATTTCCATCTTGATTTTGTTGTTGACCCAATGATCATTCAGGAGGTTATTTAATTTCCATGTATTTGCATGGCTTTGAAGGTTCCTTTTGGAGTTGGTTTCTAGTTTTATTCCACTGTGGTCTGAGATAATACTTTATATAATTTCAATTTTCTTAAATTTATTGAGACTTGTTTTGTGGCCTATCATACATCTTGGAGAAAGTTCCATGCACTGATGAATAGAATGTATATTCTGCAGTTGTTGGGTAGAATGTTCTGTAAATACCTGTTAAGTTCATTTGTTCTAGGATATAGTTTAAATCCATTGTTTCTTTGTTGACTTTGTCTTGATGACCTGTCTAGTGCTGTCAGTGGAGTACTGACATCTCTCACTATTATTGTGTTGCTGTATATCTCATTACTTAGATCTAGTAGTAATTGTTTTATAAATTTGGGAGCTCCAGTGTTAGGTGTATATATATTGAGGATTGTGAAATTTTCCTGTTGGGCAAGGCCTTTTATCATTATATAATGTCACCCTTTGTCTTTTTTAACTGCTGTTGCTTTAATGTTTGCTTTGTCTGATATAAGACTAGCTACTCCTGCTTGCTTTTGGTGTCCATTTGCATGGAATGTCTTTTTCCACCCCTTTACCTTAAATTTATGAGTCCTTATGTGTTAGGCGAGTCTCCTGAAGGCAGCAGATACTTGGTTGGTGAATTCTTATCCATTCTGCAATTCTGTATCTTTTAAGTGGAGCATTTAAGCCATTTACATTCAACGTTAGTATTGAAATGTGAGGTACTGTTCCAATCATTGTTATTAGTTGACTGTATACTTTTTTTTTTAAATTGTATTTTGTTTTATAGGTCCTGTGAGATTTATGCTTTAAAGAGGTTCTGTTTGGATGTGTTTCCAGGATTTGTTTCAAGATTTAGAGCTCCTTTTAGCTCTTATAGTGCTGGCTTGGTGGTGGCAAATGCTTGTAGTTCTGGTTTGGTAGTTCTTAGAGTGCTGGCTTGATAGTGGCAAATTATCTCAGCATTTGTTTGTCTGAAAAAGACTGTATCTTTCCTTTATTTATGAAGCTTAGTTTCACTGGATACAAAATTTTTGACTGGTAATTGTTTTGTTTAAAGAGGCTGAACATAGGGCCCCAATCCCTTCTAGCTTATAGGGTTTCTGCTGAGAAATCTGCTGTTAATCCGATAGGTTCTCCTTTATAGGTTATTTGTGCTTTTGCCTCACAGCTCTTAAGATTCTTTCCTTCCTCTTGACTTTAGATAAACTAATGACAATGTGCCTAGGTGATGATCTCTTTGTGCTGAATTTCCAAGGTGTTCTTTGGGATTCTTGTATTTGGATGTCTAGGTTTCTAGCAAGTTTTCCTTGATTATTCCCCCAAATGGGTTTTCCAAACTTTCAGATTTCTCTTCTTCTTCAGTAACTCCAATTATTCTTAGGTTTGTTTATTTAACATAATCCTAAACTTCTTTGAGGCTTTGTTCATTTTTTAAAATTTTTCTTTGTCTTTGTTGGATTGAGTTAATTCAAAAACCTTGTCCTTGAGCTCTGAAGTTCTTTATTCTGCTTCTTCAATTCTATTGTTGAGACTTTCCAGAACATTTTGCATTTCTCTAAGTGTGTCCTTTATTTCCTGAAGTTGTAATTGTTTTTTATTTATGCTATCTCACTGAAGATTTCTCCCCTCATTTCTTGTATCATTTTTTTCAATTTCCTTAAACTGGACTTCACCTTTCTCTGATGCCTCCTTGATTAGCTTAATAATGGATCTTCTGAATTCTTTTTCAGGGAAATCAGGGATTTCTTCTTGGTTTGGATCTATTGCTGGTGAGCTAGTGTGATTTTGGTGAGGCAGGTTAAAGAACCTTGTTTTGTCATTATTACCAGAATTGTTTTTCTGGTTCCTTCCCGTAGGCTATGGCAGAAGGAAGAGCTGGCACTGAAGGCTGCTGTTCAGATTCTTTTTTCCCACAGGGTGTTCCTTTGATGTAGTACTCTCCCCATTTTCTGAGGGATGTAGCTTCCTGACAGTCAAGCTGTAGTGATTGTCATTTCTCTTCTGGATCTAGCCACCCAACAGGGCTACCAGGCTCCAGGCTGGTACTGGGGCTGTCTGCAGAGAGTCCTGTGATGTGAACCATCTTCATTCAGGTCCCTCAACTGGATACCAGCCCAATATTTGGCCTGTCTCCCAGGTCCTGCAGGAACAATCCGCTTCCTCCAGAGGGTCTGTGTATTCTCTCAGCTTTCCTGGTATATTCCTGCATTAGTTCTGGAGCAAAAGCTTGATGCAAGTCCCCACATGTTACTCTGTCCATCTGAGTGGGAGCTGCAACCTAGTCCTGCCTCCTATCCGCCATTTTCCTGATAACACTCTCTCCAGAACACAATTGTTTTAAAAACTAACCCAGAACCATATTCTCACTAATCAAAGATGAGTTAAAATTTGATTGCTTATTTTTATGTTTCTTACATTGAATGTTTAATGATTTTAATTTTTTTGTGATTAATAGTGAAGATATTCAAGTCCATAAATTTTTCTCAAAATTCAACTTTAACTACATCTTATAACTTTGGGAGAGCCATGATAGCTATTTTTATTGGTCTTTTACAGGAGGCATGGACTGAGGCTGTGTAACAGAGAGAATCCACTTAGGATTATAAAAGAACAAAAGAAAGAAAAAACAGTATTGGTCTTTCTAAGTAACTCATTGAGATTAAAATCTGTCTCTGAAGCTTCTGTAACAAGCAAGTTTTTCTCTTCACAGAAGCATTTCAGGGCCTGAGGCTAATGCTCCCAAAGGATAGGACACCCAAAGAAGATGAGCCCTGTTCTGGGGCGAAAAAGCTGAGCAAGAATATTTTCATCCTCCTGGTTGACCTTTTTCATGAAAAGTTCAGTCAGCTCATTCTCATCTACACATTAATATTTGATATAACCTCCTTTTTGTAGAACAATCTTAATAAAGGCCATCCCTGGTTCAGAGAAACCTTCAGATTTCAGGTCTTGACTTTTTTTTTTTTTAATAAAACAAATGAAGATAAGGCATAGAGAATATTACCATTCACTCCCTATCCCTAGTAGCAAAATGACTGTATAGCCTTATATGTATTTGACTTACATTTGAAATACCTTTAGAATACCAGAGAAACTGAAAACTAATACTTCCCTAGGACCTTGCACTATAAAAGAAAACAAACAAAAAACAAGAAAACCCCAAGCTACTTAAAACAATACTTTTTCTATGTAGTAGGTGGATCTCTTTAACAAAGGTCCACATGAATTCATCGATACGCCACTCAGAAAATCGAGCCAAGTAGGCCTGTTGTACATTCTGTACCACTTCTAGGCTTCTCTGGGGGCATGTGTTGATTTCCCATGGCCTGAACTGTTAGGAATATTAAGAAAGAATGGAAATAATTACCTTCTTCCTCATCTGGCACTGCCAGCCACTGGATCAGGGCAAAGAGCAGTAGGATCACCAAGCAGGCCATGCCGATTCCTCGGAAGGTTGCAGCAGCCCCTATAAAAACAAACAGCACTCTCTATAGAGTAATTCCAAGAAATGCAGATAGCGCTCATCTAAAACCGTCAATTTTCTAAAGATCAAAGCAAAGGAAGCACAGCTTGGGACAAACCAGAGAAAAGGGTTTGGCTATTAGCTCCACATAATGGAAAAACACAGGGCTGGGTACATGTCAAGAGACCCAGGGCTGATACTGGATCTGCCATCAATCGATTATAAAACTGCATTTATATAGGATTATTTCTCAGTGCCTTTCACCATGACTCATACAATTCAATGGTGCTCTCCTCTTCATATGAAAAGACCATTTACCCAATTATTAACTAACAGCGCTATTAATCTGTAGTTGGAACAGCAGTGCTCAAATAATGCTATAAATGCACACATTTCCTGGGGCCCACCTTATACATTAATAGATGACTGAGCAGTTAAGATTCCTGGAGCAGAATAATCTCATTCCTATTTCAGCTCCTATGTTTCTAATAAGAAAGATATGACAAGACAGACAGATTTTATTATCATAAATGTAGTAGCATTACCAAAGCCAGCATATGGTTAGATTCTTCTGGTTCACAATCTCCTAATGGAGTAACAATGATGACTTTTATTTCCTTTAGGATTATTATCAGCAGGTTTAAGGTACCTTATTTTAGACTAAAAGCACTCATGCTAATTCATTTGTTTGGCTCCTTTGAGGGATCTCTGTAGCATCTCATTAAGCTGATTGTCCAGAGGAGTGTGCACAGTTACAGGCTGGCTCAAATCAGCTTAACAACGTAAGCATGCTGCTTTACAATTATGACTACCATGAAATCTAGAAAGAGATTATGAATACTGGAATTTAGCTTTGGGCAATCTTCAGTAATAATTGGATTGTTTATTGAGGTATTGCTGGAAAAAAATTATGTTTTAATTATAGAAAAGAAAAAAACGGGAGAAAGCCATTCTTACCAAAATAATTGACTAACACGCCTCCAATCATGGCACCACAGCCTCTTCCCAAACCCAGGTGAAGGCCCTGCAGGATGCCCTGAGCAGATGTCCTCAGCTCAGGGGGAACAGCTGCACTGAGGTAAGAAATGCATGCTGCCCAGATGGCTGCGTGTGTCACTCCTGGAGAGGAAGCAGAGCAGGACGGATTGGTTGGTTAGCATTTCTTAGGCTACTCTGTTTTGAAATGTGAATTATTTAACTAGGCACCTATTTTTAAGATTTGTCATGGTAAAATATACATTAAAAATTTACCATTTTTACATTTTTAAATGTACAGTTCAGTGGCACTGAGTATACTCACAAGTACAGCTGTCACCATCATCCATCTCCAGAACTTTTTCACTACCACAAACAAAAATTCTGTGCCCATTAAACCATAACTTACACTCGCCCCCTGTCCCATCCCCTGACAACTACCATTCTACTTTCTGTCTCATGAATGTGACTCCCATTCATTTTGTTCATCTTTTCATCTGTGGATAGACATTTGGGTTGTTTCCTTCTGCTACTGTGAATAATGCTGCTATCAACCTGGTATGCAAGTATCTGAGTCCTTGATTTAAATTCTTTTGAGTGGCTGGGTGCAGTGGCTCACACCTTTAATCCCAGCACTTTGGGAGGCTGAGGTGGGCGGATCATGAGGTCAGGAGATCGAGACCATCCTGGCCAACATGGTGAAACCCCATCTCTACCTGTAGTCCCAGCTAGTCAGGAGGCTGAGGCAGTGGAATTGCTTGAACCCAGGAGGCAGAGGTTGCAGTGAGTCAAGATCACGCCACTGCCCTCCAGCCTGGCAACAGAGCAAGATTCTGTCTCAAAAAAAATTCTTTTGAGTATGTAACTAGAAATGCAATTGTTGGGTGATATGGTCACTATATGTTTAACACTTTGAGGAACTACCTTTTTTCCACAGTAGCTATACCATTTTACATTCCCACCTGAAATGTATGAGAGATCCAATTTCTCCACCTCCTTGCCAGAATATATATATATATATATTTTTTTTTAAAATAGCAATCATAATGAATGTGAAGCAATTTCTCATGTTGTCAATTTGCTTTCCCCTAATAGCTAGTGATGTCGAGCACCTTTTAGGTGTTTATTGGCTATCCGTATCTTCTTTGAAGAAATGTTTATTCAAGTCTTTTGTCTACTTTTTAGTTGGGTTGGTTTTTGTTATTGAGTTGTAGGAGCTCTTCATATATTCTGGGCATTCATCCCATCTAGGGCACCTACTTTGACATTAGGATTATTTCTACTTTTCTCCATTATAATTAGCATCATGATTAACATTGCTTTTTATATACCTTGGATTATTTACATTGGCTATAATTCCAAACAAGTGGGGTTAATGATTCAAAGGATATAACAATTTTTATATTTTGTTTTGTTTTGTTTGAGACGGAGTATTGCTCTGTCACCAGGCTGGAGTGCAGTGGTGCAATCTCAGCTCACTGCAACCTCTGCTTCCTGGGTTCAAGTGATCCTTCTGCCTCAGCCTCTGGAGTAGCTGGGACTACAAGCGCCCACCATCATGCCCAGCTAATTTTTGTATTTTTAGTAGAGACAGGGTTTCACCACGTTGGCCAGTTTGGTCTCGATCTCTTGACCTCATGATCTGCCTGCCTCAGCCTCTCAAAGTGCTGGGATTAGTGAGCCACTGCACCCAGCCATGCTTTTTAGTATATAGTTCAATTAAAAAAAAATGAGTGCAGAAACAGTTTACCATGTCCCATTACCAGTTTTATATCTTCACCATTTACTGGAATGACAGGAAGATGGAGATAACAGGTGGAAAAATGGTCATTATTATGCAGTAAGTGCACTGTCTGAATTAAAATCTTCATTAAGACACTGCTTTAAATGTAAAAACCAGATATTGTCACAACAGGTTTTATAGCTAGATGGGATTAAGAAATCATCTGGTTCCATCTAGATTATTCCCTGAGAAATCGTCTCATTTGGAGATAATATCATAAGAGACTCTTAACTCATATTTTGGAAAATTAAACTAAAAGATCAAAATTCTTTTAAAATTTGATCTGACAGTAGTCTGCCTCTGACCAGAATGGAATAACAGGGACTAAATTTATTCTCCTTCCTCAAGTAACTAAAAAACTGGACAAAATATATGAGGCAGTGGTTCCCAAGGGACATCAGCAACAAGGACAGTGATCCCTGAGAGATGGGAAGCAAATGAAAAGCTTTAGTTTACTGACTGATGAGAGTCTGAAATCTGCAGGGCAAAAAAGAGAACTGCCAAGTTGAAGACTATAGCCAAGAGTCTAGGGAGCCAAGGTGGCTAGAGTTCCAGGGCAGAATGCCAGAGAGGAGACAGCATCATAGGGAGAAAACTCCAGAGATCTACAGAGGGCTCCCCTAATGTATTCAGCAGAGTACCGATCAGCAAAACATGTGCAGACGCTAGCCAGAGTGAGGGAAAGAACTACCCAAAACCATTTCAGAGAACAACACCCAGAACCCACACAAGGCGGGGAAGTCGTCTTCCCACCAGCCAAACTGGAAAAACTCATGATTCCTAGGATTGGTAGAGTAGTCTGAACAAAGTCTTTTGTTAGTATTATGAAATAATTACCCCTAGACTAAACACTGCTCTTGTCTTGTAATCTTAAATCTTGATCTACGTAATCTTAAAATCAAGACCCAAAAGGATCACACTATTTCCAAGTAACTTAGCTGTGTCCCAGAACAAAGCTCGAGAACATTTATAGGAACACAGAAATAGCCAACACCCAACCAGGTACCATTCACAATGTCCAGCATACAATAAAAAAATTATCAGGGATGATACTACTTAAGTCGGTCCATAATGGAATAAACACTGTTTTTACTGGGCACATTAGATTGTATGCCTCACAGTTGACTGAGAAACATTAAAATAACTTTCTTAGGTTTTATATATGTTTCAGTCATCATTTTAACCAGGTTTTTTTTTTTAACTACTAAGATGGACTAGATGATTAGCAGTAGCATACACAATTAATTCCCTAAAAAGTCATATAATGTGTTTGCTTTATCTGGCAAAAACAATTGCAATACCCTAGATAATGCCAGCTTTCTCAAAATTGAATAATGCCTGGATAGTCTTAATTATGAGTATTTACACCATAGTACACAATGGGAATAATTTTAAGTATTGTCATTTCTATTATTAAAGATGATTCTAAGTCCATTTCTTTTCAGATATGCAGATTTTTTTTCATTAACCACACTAGAGGAAAAACTCAAAAATATTCCAAGAAATAAAATTAATTTATTCAAAATTAATTAGATTCAATAGCAAAATCCAACATAGATTTGGAAATGATTTCTTAAAGATGAATTACTGAAGACCTGAAACCTCATCAAATGGTAGTAGGTTAACTTCAATGCTGATGCCAAACCTATTGTTATGTGTATGTCTAAGCAATCAATTGCAGGATTTACAAGCAACCAAAACATTAAAATATATTTAGTATAATTCTAGATTAAAAAAAAAAAACAATTCTAACAGTTATTCTTTTAAGTGTGAAGGCTTGGGCACACACAAACTCTTCCAACAATAGGGTTTGTCTCTTTTTTCCCCTCTCTCAGAAATTCTAATCATTTTCTAAAACTTTGAGTGTTCTAAGATAATTAAATCATTTTCCAGTGGGATGACTTAAGTCAGGATGCTTTTAAACTATTCTTAGAATTTACTGACTAGTATTAAGTGGTAGTTGTAAAAGATTTTCTACAGTTAGACTTCTAGTTTCTATATTGCTTTTGAGACTGATTAGATAATTGGGAATTACATTCTTTAAATTAACTCAGGGCATTAACTGAAGGAAAAAATAGTAAAGCACAAAAACAAAATTTCTGATACTAAAAGCAGAAGAATGAAAGCCACTCTGCTTGTATGCTCTGACATTTTCCAGGGAGGATATAGGATTAAAATTGATTTCCCTAAAATAACTTACTTTAAGATATCGTATAAGTGGAAGAACCAATTAAATTCATTTCATTTCTTAGATAGGAAACCAGCAAAACTTAGCAATCCACAAGAAGGGACTGAATTAGAACATCATCTGTGTATAGAAAAGACAGTTGTGGAGTTGCAGTTCTTGTTCATAAACTGGAACATGCAACTTTCTACTAATCTTAATAATCTGAAACTCTTGCCAATGTTTTTACTACAGTTGTATTCTGATTCTCTAGTTTTAAAATAACAACAACAACAAAAAAGCAACCTAGAAACTTGAAAACCCTCCACAATTTCCCATATTTGTAAGACAAGATTTAGGAAGTCTTAGGAATTGTGCTACCAAAAACAACATTCCTGTAAAGTAGAACGGATGAAAGATATTATAAACTAGGAAAATAAAAATGCTTCTACTTTCTTAGTTATTAGAGAACTGTGAAAAAGCAGTAAATGATTATTCTTCAGGTGATGAAATAAGCACATTTACTCAGTGGCATGGCTAAATGTGTTTACACTAGAGTTACAAATTTTTAAACCTTTTTAAGTATGAGATAACTGAGGTGGTAAATAAAAGCTATTTTGACTGACAACAGTAACAAGGGCACAGGAGCTGACTCTCCCTGCAATATGTGTTAACCCTTCCATGGCTACTTGTCATAAAACCAGTGAGCCTTCAGTGGCAATCCAATACCAACTCACATAACAGGTGCTTAAATATATTGATTGACAATGAATGACTCTCAGAGACCAAGTAGTCCACACAAACTTAGTTTCTCAGTCCTTTCTTACCTTTACTGGGATCCCCCAGGATTGGCTTGAGGCACAATGAAAATCAAGAGATATATCCACACTACCTACTTACTGCCAAGACTTTTCTTTGGGATACATTAAATTTGAATAACCTAGAATCATTAAAAATAATTAGGAGTAACATTCATTGTTTTCATTAATTTTTTTTTTTTTTGAGACGGAGTTTCACTCTTGTTGCCCAGGCTGGAGTGCAATGGCATGATCTCGGCTCACTGCATCCTCTGCCTCCCGTGTTCAAGCGATTCTCCTGCCTCAGCCTCCCGAGTAGCTGGGACTACAGGTGTGTGCCGCCATGCCCAGCTAATTTTTGTACCCTTAGTAGAGACAGGGTTTCACCATGTTGGCCAGGATGGTCTTGATCTCTTGACCTCGTGAACTGCCTGCCTTAGCCTCCCAAAGTGCTGGGATTACAGGTGTGAGCCACTGTGCCCAGCTCTGTTTTCGTTAATATTATCACATCAGCTTACTCTACAAGGAATTGTGCTGTTTTACACAGATATTGAATCTATTCCTCCAATGGGTACACAGTACTATTTTTTCGTCATTTTCCATAAAGGAAACCAAGACACAGAGATATTAGATGCCTTGTCCAGAGTCACACAGACAACAGAGTTGTTGAGTAGGATTTGAACCCAAGGTGTCTAAGTTCAGAGCCTGGGTGCTTAAATATTGTACTATATGTTCTCAGAACAATTAGAAGTATTCTATAGTAAATGTAACTGAATACTTTGAGAGATTTTGTTGTTAATATCAAACATGGCCCACAAGCTACCAGTTTAAAAGACGATATTCTTAATAACTCTTCTCCACCCTTTCTGAAGAGCTGACATGTCATTTATTGTTTTTTAAATGTCCCAAATAACTCTTTACCTTATAACACTCAACACTGGTATCTGATTCTACAATACGCGTTTCAAAATTGTTCAGTCTTGGCCCACAAGAATGCTCTACTGAAATAAATGGCATGTATGAGCAGGAAAAAAGTCCTTTCTTCTTAAGAAGACAGCTGCTCTTTGTAAAATGTTGCTTGGCTTGGGGAAATCACATTATAGTGGCTGGGAGGAGTGAGAATTGACACTGTACTAGGGAACTAGGATTTTTTTTTTTTCCTTGCTTCTGCTACTGACTTAAGCTTACTGAACAAAACATAACTATCCCTTTAGCATTGGCACACAGAATCAGTTGTGACAAACCTTTTCCACGAATAGACCAAAGTATGCATTGCAGTTGGTTCTGGGATTTTAAAAAAAGCTTCTGAAAGATCAACTTGGTGAAAATCAGTAAGAGACTATTCTTCCTAAGGAAAGGCCTCCATTGGGCAGGCAATAAAAGAAAAAGTCTATATTGGAAATCTTAGTGGTTTCACACATTAAATGTTTTTCTTTTCTTGCTCACACAAAGTTCAATGAACAGGAGACAGGGGTAGTAGCAGCTCTGCTCCATAGTCACTCAGGGATCCAGGTTGCAGAGAATCTGCCATCTGCAATGCCTGCTTACCCTAGGTATCAATATCCAGCTGACAGAGGAGGGAGTGACACACTTCTAAACCTGACCCATACAATTTCCCATGTGCTATCCTTTCCTCCTATCATTTCTGCTTTTATTCTGCTGGCCAGAATTAACCACATGGTCATACCTAACTGCAAGGGAGGCTGGGAAATAGAGTCTAGCTGCATGTCCACAAAGAAAAGGAAACAGAGATGGTGAATAGCAAGCCAGTCTCTCTGTCAGAGTTAGGGCTACTATCAGCAATGGACCTTCCACAAATGGTAGAGGATCCTACAAAGAGCAATGGACTTAGCAAATGGCAGAGGATCCTACAAAGAGCAATGGACTTAGCAGTAGCAGCAGCAGCAGCAGCAGCAGCAGCAGCATGGATCTTCTGTGTGCTGCATGAAAGAGACTTTATATAAGACATGCAACGATTTGTGTTAAAAGCCAACATTCCCACACCTATCGATGTAGAGGACTGTAAGAATCCCCTTTATGCATTCAACAGTATTTACTGAGCATCTATATTATGTGCCAGATACCCTGCTAGGCTTTGAATATTTGACAATATGCAAAATAATGTCCCTAGCCACCAAGGAGCTTATAGTCTGGCAGGTGAAAGGGGGCAGGATTTATCTAAAGGGGAAGCAGACTAAGCTCCTTGAGAACAGACATATCCAGCACCCAGCAGAGGGCTGACATGTAACAGCAGCTGAACAAAAGGACATTGAACTGAAACAGGGTAGGCAGTGGTCTGCATGCTGGGATATGACAAAGAAAGCATTTATGGATAAAAGGTACCCTGGGTAGGGTTGGAGAAAACTTCCAAATCCTATATATAAGTAAAAGTGGACAGAGGAAATAAGATAGATCTCTTCTATAAGCTCTAGCTTGCAAACTTAAAAAAATACATGAGTTACTTAAAAAAAAAAGTCTATAACTGATGCAACAATGTTCTGGGGGCCCTTGTGAATTTTACGTGCTGGCATCATGCCTTTGGCATACCTTTAAGCAGGTTTTAGGAGGCTACCACCCAAAACCTAGGGAGTTTAATGTTAAGACTTGGCAACATTATACTACACGCCCAGTGTTTCCCCACCTGAAGCCACACATGAGAACTGCTTTTCTATCAGCCAATAAAAATTTCACTTACCTTCCCCAAAGATAACTTTATTAACAGTGTGCACTGACTAGTCATGTTTCCCTTACGCTTTGGTCATTAGGCTTCAGCTTAATTCATGGTTAGGATTTAATGCATAATTGCAGTTTAACTCCTTAGAATAGAATCTTCTAAATGATATTTTCTCTGATCCTGATCTATATTTATAATTTATTTTACTTTTTTGTTATTGAGTGCTTTCTAACATTTATCAGAAGCTAACTGTGGGTCAGGTACTGTGCTAAATACTTTGCATGGATTAGTGTATTTAATACTCATGTCAACCTCTCCTATAACTCAAGAGTCTGTGGCTCAGAGAGATTAAGCATTTTGCCCAAAGACACAGAGCCTATAGGTAGGGGAGCTAGAATTCAAATCCAGAGAGTCTAATTCAAGCCTTAGCACTTTATGGTTTCCGGATTATTGCATATTTTGATAATCTGCCTCAGCTAACCTATAGAGTGAGATGAGGGTATAAGTACTAATTAAAATACATGGATGTTTTTACAGATGTGTTATGGATGGCAAGATGTCATCCTAGGAAGAGCTATCATACTGAAGGTTCAGCTTTAAATTTAATTTTCAAATTTTCTTCAGATATTTATACGTTTTTGAGACAGAATTTCTTATATCATTCAAAAGATTTAAATATTATAAACTACCAACTGTAGTACATGACACAGGGGGCTGAAAAATGAATTAAACAACAAGCATTAATAGTGTGTCTTCCTATACGTACATCTCTTTGGAGAACTGAAAAAGTAGAAGCATGGTCTTTATGTTCAAGGGTTTAAACTAAGTTAGAAAATAAAACTGGTATTTCTTCCCCATGCTCTTCCAGAGCATAAAAGGAGGAAAATGTGCTTTGTTTGTTGTTGTTTTGAGACAGGGTCTCACTGTGTTGCCCAGGGTGGAATGCAGTGTTGCAATCACAGGTCACTGCAGCTTCAACCTTTTGGGCTCAGGCAATCCTTCCACCTGAGCCTCCCCAGTAGCCAGAACCACAGGTGCACACCACCATGCCCAGCTGATTTTTAAATATTTTGTAGAGACAGGGTTTCAGCCCATGCTGAAAGCATGGTTCTTATTTGGCTGAATAAGCATGCTAAATAAGACAAACAGAATAACGCTTTATAAATGTCAGCTGAAGTCCCCCGATGACATTAAAAAACCATCTTTCATCAAAATCTTAACCCGGCTCCCACTGATAGAGCATCCTACAGAGAGAGAGCTGACTCAGACCTCGTTTTCACTCCTCAGTGCTGGAGTCATTAATCTAAGTAACTCAAAAGGACCTCTTCAGTTATAGCAGCCCCTAGGAGAGCTTTACTCTCCTCAAATACATTTTAATAGCAAGGGTAATTCTGATTCTTGCTCAGAACTAACACTAACACTCATCTCTGAGTGATCCAATACCCATACAGGAAGGAGAATAACAAGTTTGGGCTTTATTTTAATCAAATATTTATATTCTTGATCAAAATCATGAATGTTTAATTGTTCTTTGTAGAAAATAAAAGGAGAAAATTCCTATGGGTTTTTAAAATGAGATCTTGAGAAATAAATATAAACTATTCACCACCACCATCCAGCAATGCTTTTAAGCACTTAGACTCACTGTCTCTTTTTTAAATACACTGCAGATTTCTTATAGGGAGGAAATATGGTTTCTGCTTCTTTATACCAGTTGCCTACTGAATAACATGTTTGCTGCAAATGGTAGCTGAATTGCTAAAAAGATATGGCTGCAAGAGAATATTTACTGAACATGAGAAAGATGAGAAAGATCATGGGAAAGAAATAACCTCACAATTCCAAATAGCATCCTGCTGGATACTGTCCTTACCTTGATCCCCAAATAAACGCCTGAATAGCCTCCTTCCTATAGGCCTGGGGAAGAGGAAATTTGTTTCTTCACAAACCCATCTGCTAATTATTACCAACATGGCCTGAGAGGACAATCAAGAAACTCCAAGACTGAAGATAACAAGGAATCCTCCACCAGCAGTTACATGCAACCCCAAAGAGGAAGGGCTGGGTAGTGGGGGCTATAGAATGAGGCACATCTTTTGTCTCCTCCCTTTCAGCTACCCACTAGATAGTACTAATTCTCATGGTGTTTTGGGGATAAAGCAAGGGTGGTAGGATAAAGAGACAGACTTTGCTGCTGCTGCTTCTTCTTCTTATTATTATTATTATTTAAGGAAGACCCTCTTGTATGGTTCTGGCTGGGAACCAAAAAACAGAAGTGCTGATTTTTCAGAGTCAAGATGCCCAATGATGACAGACAACATCCCATTCCCCAGCCTTCCCCTTCCCCAGACCAGGTCTCTGGCAATTAACAGGTAACATTTCTAGTCAAGGAATTAAGGGCTATAGATTGTGACAGTGGGCTTGTCCTATAATGAAATCATTCAATGTTTTGTTGTAATCATGTCCTGCCTTACTGCATCCTAAATAGAGTCTCCTTTAAGCACAGGGACTTGAAAGCCATTTGGACAAGCCTTGTAAAGGCAGACGAATCCAAACTAGCAAAACAAACCTCTTCAGTCAGAAATGTATTCCTGTGATGCAGGATTTATTCCACATGAATAATCCACTGTTTTCCATGGGGTGGGCATGGGTCAAACAAAGGCAAGTGATTTTGATTTTGTTGTACAGTCAAAATACTCAGCACTCACTTCTGCCAGGGAATGAAACCATCTCCTCCAGCATTAGAAACAAAGAGCTCTGTGGAAACTGGTCACAGAGGCCTCTGTTGGACTAGAAGGCTGTATTTACAGATCCTCTTCGCTGGCTTCAGATCAGTAACTAGGTTTCTACTGGCATAGGGGAGAATAAAATGAAACACAGAAGTATGTATCGTAGCCTGCCCTAGGAAGCAGAATTCCTGTTTAGATTCAGAGCATGGCCAGCTCCCTAAATCCTGGGATAATACCCCTGAGGTGCATACAAGTATTATAAAACACGTCCTGCGTTGGCAGCTTGAGATGATAAACGCTTCAAGCCCTAGCCCTGGAACACCACTTATGCTCCCTGAAGAGGCCACTCTGTCCTCTTCTGTGTCTTCGCACACAGTTCTTCCCCCATGCTGGAATGCCTACTCCCTTTAGGCCACCTGGTGGATTCCTATTTGCCCTTCAGAGTCTGGCTTATGTGATTCTTCATCCTCCCACTCCCTGCTTCACAAAGTTAATTATTGTCCTTAGGGTAAGCTCCTTATCTGTTACCTAGCACATTTTTCTATGATTCCATCTAACATGCTGTATAGTTATGTGTTTACGCATCTGGCTTCCAGAACAGATGGTGAGACCTTGGGGCCTGAGTTAATATATGTATATATTTTATTACATTCTCAGCACCCACCATACTGCCTGGCTCTTAGTCACCATTTAATTTATCTTTAATAGATTAACAGGAAAAATGCATTTTTAAATTCACACAGCATTTGTTTTTTCCTCTTATAAAATTATTCTGTTGTTCTTTAACCATTTCATGGCTGTTCTCTGTTTCTGAGTCACTTACGGAAGCTGTCCTTTTCCACCTAATTCATTTTAAACTAAAAGGATAAAAAAGTTATATGTATGTATTATTACAATATATAGTCGTTTCTGTTCTGTAGGTATACAAATCTTTATTTATAGAGTCTGCATACTGTAGCATACCAATAAACAAAGCGATTAAGCCAGGTCAGGATAGAACAGGAACCAGAGGTGGGAAATCCTAAGAACCGTGTTGCATATATTACCTTGTTATTGAATCATTCTTACCTGCAGTTCCTGTTTAATGCATTGTTATTCTTAAATGACACAGAGCTGAGATGTGTGCCTCCCCTCAAGACCCATCCAGAGTTCTAATTATTAGAAACAATAATTTCTTATTATAAGACCAAGTTTCCATTTTCTATATATTTGTAAACAAAATCTCCTTTCACTAGCTACACCATTGCATCAAATCTGAGAAAAGCATCTTCAAGTTTATATATATATATACACACACACTTGAGTTTTATAATTATAATGTGAATATAAATTATATCTCCTTTCAATTAGGATAAGTTCTTTTTTCATTGCTATGATGGAATTTGATGAATGAGCTGGCATTTTGTACATTCTGTTTAGATGTATAATTATTAATCTTTCACCTTAAAAGATTGAAATTCTCAATCTTTCATCATGACAAGAAATTAATTACATTGATTGTACCGTATTTGTCTCCTTAGGGTAAGGGAAAATGATAATGGCAATCTATAAAGCTAATGAAATTGTATATAATCACAGACTGTTTAGTGCAATTAATGATTTAGTAGCCTGGGCTGTCACTCAACTCCAGCAATCTTGTCCTGAACCTTTATTTTAATCATGATGCCAATCAGGACTTTTCAGGATGTAGTCATTACTATATGAGCTAACATGGCAATGAGTTTTGAATAGTAATCCATTTCTTTGGCACTCTTCAGCTACATGACGAGAGCCTTCCAGAAATTTTTCAGTTGTGTCTTGATGGGAAACAGTACACTGAAGCAGAGAGAAGCATTCAGGGCAGGGCATTTGAGCAGAGATTTTTTTTAAGTTCATGGAAAAACAACAGTGTGGCTATAAAGCTTTAGTTATAAGTCACCAGATGTGATAAAAATAACTGAAGAGATAAAATAATTATGACAACAATCTTTTTTCAGTAAGTATAGTTAACCTACAAAACTAAAAACACCAACAACTTTAAAAGATAAATATTTTTATATTTTAAAACCACCCTTGGATGTCCATGTCTAACAGTTGTGCACAGGAGTTTATTCTAGAGTTCCTCTTCCGTTGTTTAATCACAAGGGTGTGGGTCAAGTCCAGCTTTGTTTGGCTCAACATAGAGCAGCACTCAGGTAACCGAGAAACCATCCCTCCTGATGTCATCTCTTCCTTAACAACCACTTCAAAATCACATGAAACAGTAAGCCTGCCCTTCCTTTATAGAATCAGATGCTGAAGGCCACTGGGCTTTTAGCCACAGCTCAGGGAAGGTAGAGAAATAATTTCAATCCCAGCTGTTAACTTACCTTGAAGAACTTCCATGGGGAGAACAGTCCAGGCATTCTCCAGGTAGGAAATATAAATATAGCGAGCCGTATTGCAGGCCAGACCAATGTACAGAACCCTAAAAAGAAAAAAAAAAAAAAAAGCAAAGGAAAATAAACTGAGGCCCTAATATAAAATCTAATATGAATACAAAACGAGCAAATATTACCTACCTTTTCCTTCCCCAAACCACCCATCATCCAGCAGACTCCAAACTCAGGAGTGGGAAAACTGAAGGACAATTACATTTAAGCATGAATTTAGGAAGAAGATTGCTTCTAACATATCTGCCCTCAGCCTTTTCAAAATGTTTGTTAATATAAAAGCGAACATCACCCTTCCTGAAACTTAATTCGTAGCAGAGATGATGCTTTTTTAAGATAGTCCAGGCACACTGCCATCTGTAATGACATTACTGGCTTCCTTCCAGGTGGCTGTAGAAGAAATATGCCTGGGATTGTAGCCACTTCACTACAATGGGGGAAGGAAGGATAAAAATGAGAATATGTAAACATGAATGTGGCCTTGCTCACAGTACCCAAGACACCAAGCAGTTTCACAGGGAGACTCTCAAGGTCATTGAAAACGATCATTCATTCACTACTATCAACTATTTGGAAATCAAATAGTTTCTCCTATCAGTTCAATGGATACATGTTCATCTTTTAAAAAATCCGTGGTATCGTATGTTTACAAAACTAATAAATATACACCAACCTCTTGCATTCTCCCACCCCCACCATTACCACTACCAAAAGTATAAGTAGAAATAAAATAAGCAAAGGCCGAAAGTGCTGCACCCAAGCACAAGGTTTCAATCTCTCATTCTGAACTGGATGGGCTGGTTTGGAAGGAAAGAGTGGCTACTTCTCTGCACAAAAACACACCCTAATGGTAGGGATTTATCTTTCTCCCTTGTTTTCTATTTTCTGTTAATTTTCCTAACCTTAATGCTCTGTTCTCTGAATCCAATTTGATGAAAAGTAAAAGGTAAAAGAAATAAGCCAACATGACAATCAGTGGTATTTTCCTAATCTTGCTTTTTATGTTAAAATCATCCCTGACTGAGTGTGTTGGCTCATGCCTGTAATCTGAGCACCCAGGGAGGCTGAGGCAGGAGGATCACTTGAGTCCAAGAGTTCAAGACCAGCCTGGGCAACATAGTGAGACCCTGTCTCTACCAAGAAAAAAAAAATAGCCAGGCTTGGTGGCGCACACCTATAGTCCCAGCTACTTGGGAGGCTGAGGTAGGATCGCTTGAGCCTGGGAGGTCTAGGCTGCCCTGAGCCATAATCCCACCACTGCACTCCAGCCTGGGAAACAGAGCAAGACCCTGTCTCAAAAAAAAAAAAAAAAAAAAAAAATCATTCCTTTGAACACTGTTCCCTTTTTCCCAACACTGAATCAACAAAGGGAAATGCTCTCAGACACCCCGCTATCACTAATCTCACATATGAAAAAGAAAGATGAAAAAAATACAAAAAAGAAAAGGTTGAGAGGCAAGGATGAAATAGGCAATAGATATTAGAGAGATTTAGCAGATTCTCAGTGAAGTATTACAAAAAATCTGGGTCATCTTGTTCTATGGACAGTATGTTCTTTGTACTTGCGTGTTTTGAGGAGAAAAGTACGTTTCAATCTGCTTTAATGAAAATTTTATTGAACAAACTTGCTATAGATTCATCAATTTCCCTCTGCTAGGGGGAAAAAAAGCCACAGGAAATTAAAATGCAAAATGTACTACATGAACACACAAGTTACACAAACCTGTGCCTCCTTTTACAAATTCTAAGCCAGCCCTGTGGATGGCCTCTCTTTAGCCTAACTCAGGGGTCAGCAAACATTTTTCTATAAAGGACGACACATTAAAACAGTTTAGGCTTCACAAGCTACATGGTCTCTGTTACAATTCCTCAGCTCTGCTGCTATAGCATGAAAGCAGCCACAGGCAATATGTAAATGAATGAGCATGGCCATGTTCCAACGAGAGCTGAATTATGAACACTGAAATGCAGATTTCATAAAATAATTTTCATGTGTCACAAAATCTTATTCTTCTTGTGATTTTTTTCGACCATTTAAAAATGTAGAAACTGTTATTCTTAGTTCACGGGCCACATAAAAACAGGCAGCAGGCCAGATTTGGTCAGTGGGCCACAGCTTGCCATTGACTTGGCCTCACTCCTTAATTCTTTTTCTTTTTTTGAGACAGAGTCTCGCTCTGTTGCCGAGACTAGGGTGCAGTGGCATGATCTCAGCTCACCGCAACCTCTACCTCCCAGGTTCAAGCCGTTCTCCGGCTTCAGCCTCCTGATAGCTGGGATTACAGGCATGTGCCACCACGCCCGGCTAATTTTTGTATTTTTAGTAGAGACGGGGTTTCACTATGTTGGCCAGGTTGGTCTCAAACTCCTGACCTCAGGTGGTCCGCCCACCTCGGCCTCCCAAAATGCTGGAATTACAGGCATGAGCCAGCTCCTTAATTCTTAACCTTGCCTAGACATCAGATTTACTCTAGTAACTGTTTACAATTACCGATGCCAAGGCCCACACCTATCTCAATAAAGATCTCCACGGTTGAAACCCAGGCATTTTGAAAGTTCTCCAGGTTGTTCTCTTACTGAACCAGGGTGGAGAACCAGTGGTAACTCATTCCAAGCTGTCCCCAGTAACACTGTCATATAATCCCATCATAAAACAATTTTGGTAATCCACTTTCCTAGTGTTCACAAATTGCCTATCCTGAAGCTATCTTTTGAGCCCACCTCTGAATCAGGGTTGCCATGACAACTGTAATTCAATCCAGGCCATAGTCCAAAACTCCTGGCTTAAAATAACCCAGTGTCAATTGATCCAGTTTAGGAGGTAGATTGTGCTTTGCCTTCAAACCTCTCCCCAGATGGAATTCAGTTACTAGAGTGACTGCTTCACAACTTCTGGGACCCTTAGGTCTCAGATTGCCACCAACAAGCTGAGTGGCTATGAACTTCCTATAGCCTTCACTTCTTTCCCACATTTCTACTTTCACAATTGATAGTCCTTTAGGAGCAAACAGGTACCCTAAAAAATAAAACACAAAATAAGAAGTATCCAGGTCAAGGTTACTTCATCTCTCTGAGCCTCAGTTTCCTTATATATCAGGTGGGGATAAAAACATGTATTCTGTAGGTTTGTTGTGAAAACGACACAATGATTCGCCCAAAATAAGCACTCAAAAACTGATTCATCATCATCATCTTAAAGTATCCAAGTAAATACTCTTTGGTTTCTGACAAAACTTTTATCCTAGTATTCCAAAAGACAGGAGCATTCACATTCCTTACTCACCAACCATTTTGGGGAAGCCAGTGGCTTCAAGAAATCAGCAAGGGTAAAACTGAGCAGAAAGAAAGACAGCATTTGGATCTATGAAAAGGCAAAGAAGTACACATATATTTACTGAATAGTTACTGAAAAGTACTTCGGTATCAGAATGGGGTATTTAAACTGCCATAGTACGCACTGTTATGACTGAACCATGTGTTCCCCCAGTTCATGTGTTGAAGTCCTAAGTTCTAACCCTCAGTATCTCAAAATGTGACTGTATTTGGAAACAGGGCCTTAGAAGAGGTAATGATGTCATATGGATATGTTCTAATCCAATATAACTGTTGTTTTTACAAGAAGAGATTAGGACACAAACAGGCACAAGGGAAGAAGTAAAAACTCCTAAGCCAAAGAGAGAGGCCCTCGGAAGTAACCAACCCTGCTGACAATCTTGGACTTTTTGCCTCCAGAACTGTGAAGAAATAAACTTCCAGTTGTTTTGTTTTGTTTTGTTTTGCTTTGCTTTGCTTCGCAATGGCATGATCTTGGCTCACTACAACCTCCACCTCCCGGATTCAAGTGATTCTCTTGCCTCAGCCTCCCAAGCAGCTGAGATTACAGGTGCATGCTACCACGTCCAGCCAATTTTTGTATTTTTAGTAGACATAGGCTTTCACTATGTTGGCCAGGCTGGTCTTGAACTCCAGACCTAAAGTGATCCACCTGCCTCGGCCTCCCAAAGTACTGGGACTACAGGCGTGAGCCACCACGTCCGGCCATAAACTTCTGTTTTTTAAGCCACCCAGACTGTGGTACTTTGTTATGGTAACCCAAGCAAATGAACACATTCACTCTCATAAAGTTAGGGATTTGCTAATATAAAGGAATTTAAAGTGTATTTTACTGGATCATTTTCTAGACAATCAAATTCCTTTTTATGCTGAACATGAGCACATGTTCAGGGTCCTAGAATTTTCCTGGGCACTGATGTCTGGAAATACAAGACACTGAGTCGTTATTAAAAATAATGAATAGAGGGGGCGGAGCAAGATGGCCGAATAGGAGCAGCTCCAGTCTCCAACTCCCAGCGCGAGCGACACAGAAGACCGGTGATTTCTGCATTTTCAACTGAGGTACTGGGTTCATCTCACTGGGGAGTGCCGGACGATCGGTGCTGGTCAGCTGCTGCAGCCCGACCAGGGAGAGCTGAAGCAGGGCGAGGCATTGCCTCACCTGGGAAGCGCAAGGGGGAAGGGAGTCCCTTTTCCTAGCCAGGGGAACTGAGACACACAACACCTGGAAAATCGGGTAACTCCCACCCCAATACTGCGCTTTAAGCAAACAGGCACACCAGGAAATCATATCCCACACCTGGCCGGGAGGGTCCCACACCCACGGAGCCTCCCTCATTGCTAGCGCAGCAGTCTGTGATCTACCGGCAAGGCAGCAGCGAGGCTCGGGGAGGGGCGCCCGCCATTGCTGAGGCTTAAGTAGGTAAACAAAGCTGCTGGGAAGCTCGAACTGGGTGGAGCTCACAGCAGCTCAAGGAAACCTGCCTGTCTCTGTAGACTCCACCTCTGGGGACAGGGCACAGGAAACTAAACAAACGCAGCAGACACCTCTGCAGACGCAAACAACTATGTCTGACAGCTTTGAAGAGAGCAGTGGATCTCCCAACACGGAGGTTGAGATCTGAGAAGGGACAGACTCCCTGCTCAAGTGGGTCCCTGACCCCTGAGTAGCCTAACTGGGAGACATCCCCCACTAGGGGCAGTCTGACACCCCACACCTCACAGGGAGGAGTACACCCCTGAGAGGAAGCTTCCAAAGCAAGAATCAGACAGGTACACTCGCTGTTCAGAAATATTCTATCTTCTGCAGCCTCTGGTGCTGATACCCAGGCAAACAGGGTCTGGAGTGGACCTCAAGCAATCTCCAACAGACCTACAGCTGAGGGTCCTGACTGTTAGAAGGAAAACTAACAAACAGGAAGGACACCTACACCAAAACCCCATCAGTACGTCACCATCATCAAAGACCAGAGGCAGATAAAACCACAAAGATGGGGAAAAAGCAGGGCAGAAAAGCTGGAAATTCAAAAAATAAGAGCACATCTCCCCCGGCAAAGGAGCGCAGCTCATCGCCAGCAACGGATCAAAGCTGGACGGAGAATGACTTTGACGAGATGAGAGAAGAAGGCTTCAGTCCATCAAATTTCTCAGAGCTAAAGGAGGAATTACGTACCCAGCGCAAAGAAACTAAAAATCTTGAAAAAAAAGTGGAAGAATTGATGGCTAGTGTAATTAATGCAGAGAAGGTCCTAAACGAAATGAAAGAGATGAAAACCATGACACGAGAAATATGTGACAAATGCACAAGCTTCAGTAACCGACTCGATCAACTGGAAGAAAGAGTATCAGCGATTGAGGATCAAATGAATGAAATGAAGCGAGAAGAGAAACCAAAAGAAAAAAGAAGAAAAAGAAATGAACAAAGCCTGCAAGAAGTATGGGATTATGTAAAAAGACCAAATCTACGTCTGATTGGGGTGCCTGAAAGTGAGGGGGAAAATGGAACCAAGTTGGAAAACACTCTTCAGGATATCATCCAGGAGAACTTCCCCAACCTAGTAGGGCAGGACAACATTCAAATCCAGGAAATACAGAGAACGCCACAAAGATACTCCTCGAGAAGAGCAACTCCAAGACACATAATTGCCAGATTCACCAAAGTTGAAATGAAGGAAAAAATCTTAAGGGCAGCCAAAGAGAAAGGTCGGGTTACCCACAAAGGGAAGCCCATCAGACTAACAGCAGATCTCTCAGCAGAAACTCTACAAGCCAGAAGAGAGTGGGGGCCAATATTCAACATTCTTAAAGAAAAGAATTTTAAACCCAGAATTTCATATCCAGCCAAACTAAGTTTCATAAGTGAAGGAGAAATAAAATCCTTTACAGATAAGCAAATGCTTAGAGATTTTGTCACCACTAGGCCTGCCTTACAAGAGACCCTGAAGGAAGCACTAAACATGGAAAGGAACAACCGGTACCAGCCATTGCAAAAACATGCCAAAATGTAAAGACCATCGAGGCTAGGAAGAAACTGCATCAACTAACGAGCAAAATAACCAGTTAATATCATAATGGCAGGATCAAGTTCACACATAACAATCTTAACCTTAAATGTAAATGGACTAAATGCTCCAATTAAAAGACACAGACTGGCAAACTGGATAAAGAGTCAAGACCCATCAGTCTGCTGTATTCAGGAGACCCATCTCACACGCAGAGACATACATAGGCTCAAAATAAAGGGATGGAGGAAGATTTACCAAGCAAATGGAGAACAAAAAAAAGCAGGGGTTGCTATACTAGTCTCTGATAAAACAGACTTTAAACCATCAAAGATCAAAAGAGACAAAGAAGGCCATTACATAATGGTAAAGGGATCAATTCAACAGGAAGAGCTAACTATCCTAAATATATATGCACCCAATACAGGAGCACCCAGATTCATCAAGCAAGTCCTTAGAGACTTACAAAGAGACTTAGACTCCCATACAATAATAATGGGAGACTTCAACACTCCACTGTCAACATTAGACAGATCAACGAGACAGAAAGTTAACAAGGATATCCAGGAATTGAACTCATCTCTGCAGCAAGCAGACCTAATAGACATCTATAGAACTCTCCACCCCAAATCAACAGAATATACATTCTTCTCAGCACCACATCATACTTACTCCAAAATTGACCACGTAATTGGAAGTAAAGCACTCCTCAGCAAATGTACAAGAACAGAAATTATAACAAACTGTCTCTCAGACCACAGTGCAATCAAACTAGAACTCAGGACTAAGAAACTCAATCAAAACCACTCAACTACATGGAAACTGAACAACCTGCTCCTGAATGACTACTGGGTACATAACGAAATGAAGGCAGAAATAAAGATGTTCTTTGAAACCAATGAGAACAAAGATACAACATACCAGAATCTCTGGGACACATTTAAAGCAGTGTGTAGAGGGAAATTTATAGCACTAAATGCCCACAAGAGAAAGCAGGAAAGATCTAAAATTGACACTCTAACATCACAATTAAAAGAACTAGAGAAGCAAGAGCAAACACATTCGAAAGCTAGCAGAAGGCAAGAAATAACTAAGATCAGAGCAGAACTGAAGGAGATAGAGTCACAAAAAACCCTCCAAAAAATCAATGAATCCAGGAGTTGGTTTTTTGAAAAGATCAACAAAATTGACAGACCACTAGCCAGACTAATAAAGAAGAAAAGAGAGAAGAATCAAATCGACGCAATTAAAAATGATAAAGGGGATATCACCACCGACCCCACAGAAATACAAACTACCATCAGAGAATACTATAAACACCTCTACGCAAATAAACTGGAAAATCTAGAAGAAATGGATAATTTCCTGGACACTTACACTCTTCCAAGACTAAACCAGGAAGAAGTTGAATCCCTGAATAGACCAATAGCAGGCTGTGAAATTGAGGCAACAATTAATAGCCTACCAACCAAAAAAAGTCCAGGACCAGATGGATTCACAGCTGAATTCTACCAGAGGTACAAGGAGGAGTTGGTACCATTCCTTCTGAAACTATTCCAATCAATAGAAAAAGAGGGAATTCTCCCTAACTCATTTTATGAGGCCAACATCATCCTGATACCAAAGCCTGGCAGAGACACAACAAAAAAAGAGAATTTTAGACCAATATCCCTGATGAACATCGATGCAAAAATCCTCAATAAAATACTGGCAAACCGGATTCAGCAACACATCAAAAAGCTTATCCACCATGATCAAGTGGGCTTCATCCCTGGGATGCAAGGCTGGTTCAACATTCGCAAATCAATAAACATAATCCAGCATATAAACAGAACCAAAGACAAGAACCACATGATTATCTCAATTGATGCAGAAAAGGCTTTTGACAAAATTCAACAGCCCTTCATGCTAAAAACGCTCAATAAATTCGGTATTGATGGAACGTACCTCAAAATCATAAGAGCTATTTATGACAAACCCACAGCCAATATCATACTGAATGGGCAAAAACTGGAAAAATTCCCTTTGAAAACTGGCACAAGACAGGGATGCCCTCTCTCACCACTCCTATTCAACATAGTGTTGGAAGTTCTGGCTAGGGCAATCAGGCAAGAGAAAGAAATCAAGGGTATTCAGTTAGGAAAAGAAGAAGTCAAATTGTCCCTGTTTGCAGATGACATGATTGTATATTTAGAAAACCCCATTGTCTCAGCCCAAAATCTCCTTAAGCTGATAAGCAACTTCAGCAAAGTCTCAGGATACAAAATTAATGTGCAAAAATCACAAGCATTCTTATACACCAGTAACAGACAAACAGAGAGCCAAATGAGGAATGAACTTCCATTCACAATTGCTTCAAAGAGAATAAAATACCTAGGAATCCAACTTACAAGGGATGTAAAGGACCTCTTCAAGGAGAACTACAAACCACTGCTCAGTGAAATAAAAGAGGAAACAAACAAATGGAAGAACATACCATGCTCATGGATAGGAAGAATCAATATCGTGAAAATGGCCATACTGCCCAAGGTAATTTATAGATTCAATGCCATCCCCATCAAGCTACCAATGAGTTTCTTCACAGAATTGGAAAAAACTGCTTTAAAGTTCATATGGAACCAAAAAAGAGCCTGCATCTCCAAGACAATCCTAAGTCAAAAGAACAAAGCTGGAGGCATCACGCTACCTGACTTCAAACTATACTACAAGGCTACAGTAACCAAAACAGCATGGTACTGGTACCAAAACAGAGATATAGACCAATGGACCAGAACAGAGTCCTCAGAAATAATACCACACATCTACAGCCATTTGATCTTTGACAAACCTGAGAGAAACAAGAAATGGGGAAAGGATTCCCTATTTAATAAATGGTGCTGGGAAAATTGGCTAGCCATAAGTAGAAAGCTGAAACTGGATCCTTTCCTTACTCCTTATACGAAAATTAATTCAAGATGGATTAGAGACTTAAATGTTAGACCTAATACCATAAAAATCCTAGAGGAAAACCTAGGTAGTACCATTCAGGACATAGGCATGGGCAAAGACTTCATGTCTAAAACACCAAAAGCAATGGCAGCAAAAGCCAAAATTGACAAATGGGATCTCATTAAACTAAAGAGCTTCTGCACAGCAAAAGACACTACCATCAGAGTGAACAGGCAACCTACAGAATGGGAGAAAATTTTTGCAATCTACTCATCTGACAAAGGGCTAATATCCAGAACCTACAAAGAACTCAAACAAATGTACAAGAAAAAAACAAACAACCCCATCAAAAAGTGGGCAAAGGATATGAACAGACATTTCTCAAAAGAAGACATTCATACAGCCAACAGACACATGAAAAAATGCTCATCATCACTGGCCATCAGAGAAATGCAAATCAAAACCACAATGAGATACCATCTCACACCAGTTAGAATGGCAATCATTAAAAAGTCAGGAAACAACAGGTGCTGGAGAGGATGTGGAGAAATAGGAACACTTTTACACTGTTGGTGGGATTGTAAACTAGTTCAACCATTATGGAAAACAGTATGGCGATTCCTCAAGGATCTAGAACTAGATGTACCATATGACCCAGCCATCCCATTACTGGGTATATACCCAAAGGATTATAAATTATGCTGCTATAAAGACACATGCACACGTATGTTTATTGTGGCACTATTCACAATAGCAAAGACTTGGAATCAACCCAAATGTCCATCAGTGACAGATTGGATTAAGAAAATGTGGCACATATACACCATGGAATACTATGCAGCCATAAAAAAGGATGAGTTTGAGTCCTTTGTAGGGACTTGGATGCAGCTGGAATCCATCATTCTTAGCAAACTATCACAAGAACAGAAAACCAAACACCGCATGTTCTCACTCATAGGTGGGAACTGAACAATGAGATCACTTGGACTCAGGAAGGGGAACATCACACACCGGGGCCTATCATGGGGAGGGGGGAGGGGGGAGGGATTGCATTGGGAGTTATACCTGATGTAAATGACGAGTTGATGGGTGCAGCACAGCAACATGGCACAAGTATACATATGTAACAAACCTGCACGTTATGCACATGTACCCTACAACTTAAAGTATAATAATAATAAATAAATTAAAAAAAAATAATAATGAATAGAGCATTTAAAATAAAAATCTGTAAAATCATCCTCAGAAGGCTTAAAAAAGCATATTTCTGATATATAATCATAGATTTTCCTAACAATTTTGAAAGATTTATGGTGTAATAAAATCCAAAATCTGTTAAAATATTTTAAAAATTCTTATCAGAAACAACTTTTGTTGCTCTCATAATTACCATGTCATGATCTGAATAAAAATCATGTATCTTATACAATTTAAAAAAAAAAAAAAAAGTCTCTCAACGAGATACAGATACCTACTGAACACCTATAATGATAAAACTCAAAAACAACATGACTGTCCTATTTCAGAATAGGAAGTCAGTAGTAATAAAAGTAGACAAGAAACAAAGGCAATTTTAGAACAGGTGGTTGGTAAAGTGAAATTATCTATAAAGAGGAACACAATTGATAAGAAGCAAATGATGCAGCAGAAAACACTACACTGTGGAAAACCCAAATCACCTGCCAGTCATTTTTATCCTGTATTCGAGCAAAATACAAGAGTAGGAGAAAAAAATGCTTACAGATTCTAATTTCTTATATAAGCACAATTCACAGTATTAGCAGTTTAAGCTGATTTGTGGTTATAATAAAACTGGTAGTTTTTTCAAGAATGTTAAGATATAGATACAATGAATGATGAGTCATTCTGTAATTCCTAACAGTGTAGTTAGTTGTGAGACCCTACTTTTCTAAATTTAACCAACTATACTATGGCTAAATCCACCCTCCCCCACTCCCACCAAGAGGCACTAAAAACCACAATGAACATAAATTTTGCTCAATAAACATTTATTAAGATGCTACTATGTACCATATACTGTGAGGGGAATAAAAATGAAGAGGAAATCTACCCTGTCTTCAAGGGACTTACAGCCTAGTGGGGGAGACAAACACATAAACAAGTAAGTTAAATATAATACACTAAGAGATATCCAAAGAGTGCAATGGGACACAGGAGAGACCCTTAGCTGACTCTGGGGTTGAGGCCACCTGAGTTAGAAGTGGTTGGCCAAAGAGGGCAGAAAGAGCATCACAGGCAGAGGAAACAAAGCGAACAAGGGTTCACCATAGAATATCAAGCATCTGTGGCCAGACAGGGTGATTGACAGACACAAGAAGGATTGTAGTCTAAGGATTTTTGAAGAAAGAACTTTTCCAGTCCAGATACAGTCTGGATATTATTCCAGAAACAACACAGGGTGTGAGCAGCAAAGAAAGACCTAAGTGGAGTTATCCTACAATGCCCAGATCTGAGAGGCAAAAGAGCAGCACCACCAGAGAACCTATACTCATCTAATGACTGATGGCAACAAGCATTTTGCAAAACCTCTGGCAGAGAAACAAAACTTCCCAAAGTAATTATAATAATACACTGGATACAAATGAAAGCCCCCAGATGAAGATTGTTTTTTATCACTTGGAAGTTGGATATTTGCAGTTAGACTTACAATTGTCTACAATTTGTGTTGCAAGCCCTCACACAAAGATGCACGCACACCAACCAATGCATACAAGGTTGCTCGAGGCCAGGGTGGGAGATGAAGACAGACCAGCAACAAACCAAGGTTCAAAAAGCAATATTTCAAACAGGTCACAGACCACTTGGGCAATTTCCTCAGCTATACCTGGCTGGAGTTTTTACTAGATTTCCTAATGAAAAGAGCTAGTTGTTGACACCAGATCCCTGGAGCACAGTCTATATATATGAACTGCCTCATATATGAACTGGATTAAGTTTTCTGTATGGTAGACAGTATATGGTGCACCTTTAGGTTGGGCTCCATCATTCTCAGATTTTTAATTTTTATTTATTTATTTATTTGAGACAGGGTCCTGCTCTGTTGCCCAGGCTGGAGCACAGTAGCATCATCACAGCTCAATGCAGCCTTGACCACCAGAGCCTAAGTGATCCCACCTCAGCCCCCCAAGTAGCTGGGACTACAAGTGTGCACCATCACGCCAAGCTAACTTGATTTTTAGTAGACATAAAGTCTCATTATGTTGCCCAGGCTGGTCATGAACTCCTGGGCTCAAGCAATCCTCCTATCTCAGCCACCCAAAGTTGCTGGGATTACAGGCATAAGCCATTCATCTGGTCCCAGATTATCCTTTTATGGCCTATATAAACTTGTCCATAAAAAATTTTTTTTGTTTAGAATTGTTATAGATGTCTTCCTAGAGTAGGCTGAGTGGGCAGACATCAGCTGCTGATTAAGAGTGGAGAGTCCTGTGCTCAGCACAAGCACTTGATGTGCCCTCCTCCCCAGGAATGAAGCTTATTTCTACATAATCACTGATTCACACTGTTGACCTAAGTAAGATGATGTTCTCTATTGTCAGTTTAAGAGAGTAAGAAAATATATATCCAAACTCTTTAGAAAATAATTAAAATATAAGGTTTAGGCCTTGAAAGAATTAAATCTTAGTCTAGAAAATTTGTTTTCTCATAACTGTCCCCCTCCTCCCAGCTATCTTCCATGATATAATGTTACTATGGATATCCTGCCAGGATTTCTCTGTCCCTGACTAGCAGAATAGGGCTTTGCTGTAACTGTCTGGAGTCTTGTCATCCTCTCTCCCCATTTTTCGTCCTCTCCATGGCATCTCCTGCATCCTGTGTCCCACTCCAGGACTGGCTGGTTTGAAAGAATCATAGCTGGCATTCCTTGGGATTCCCATCCCAAGAAGGTGGCCTGAGTTACATCATGGTACACTCCTCTAATGCTAGAATGGTGGCAAGAGTGGCCAGAGAGGAGAGGAGACATGGCCACAGAATCAATGACCTGAGCAACAGGCAGGAGCTGCCACAGCTCAAGTTCAGACCAAGCGCTTGCCTAGAAGTAGCAGGGCTGACAGCATCTCTCACCCTTTTTCCAAGATCCGACTTGGGGCACTGGTACCTCTGATTTTGAGAGTCCCACTGTTGAAAGGGATCATCCCTTCCAAGAAGCCTCCCAAGATGTCTCCAGGTATAATTAGTCCTCCTATCCCCCCCCACCCCAGTTCCTCTGCTACACTCTTTGTTTCCATTAGAAGACTCATCACAGTCTGTTGCACACTGAAGACTGAGTCCCTGGGAGGCAACGGCTATGTCTTCTTCCTCTTTGTACTCAAAAAGAGCCTGCCTTGCTCAGGTACTCCATGAATCTGTAACATCATTTAATATAATCTTATATAAACTGATAAAATATGAGGGCAAAAGGAAGCATTATTCTTATGAAAACAGTATTTCTCAACAAGCTACTATCATTTTGGATGGTGCAGTTCTTTATTGTGTGGGATCCACCATTCACTGTGGGCTGTTTAAAATCCCTGACCCTTGGGTGCTAAATGCCAGTGTCTGAAACACTAAAATAGCTCCTACGCACATTTTTAAATGGCCCCTGTTGAGAACCATGAGGTAAATCTCTTAAAACAATGGTTATTCTGTTCCCATTTCTCCATAAAATGTCTGCATGTGTATTCAATATGGAATCAATTAATATCCATATTCACATTATATTAATATAAAAACAAACCAAGGAGACAGACAGCAAATCATGAACAACGATAACTTGGAAATCTGTGGTGACAGGTCCCTTCATTGCCTAAGGAGTATATTTCTGTAGCTTTTGAGTTTGTATAGTGAGTTACGTACTTTTTAATAATCACATAATAATAAAGATTTAAACGGTGGAGAAAAAACTACTGTCAAATTAGGCATGGGAAAGGCAACCTTTAAATTTTTAAATTAAAAGACTTCTGCTCTCAGATTGTTTTGAAAGTATCTTAAGGTTCATGGTCCACACTAAAAAAAAAAAAAAATTAAAACTGGTAGAAATCACCGATTGTAGATGCTATAATTTAAATGTCTGTATCCCCTCCAAAATTCATAGGTTGAAACTTATTCACCAATGTGATGATAGTATGAAGGAGGTGATTGAGTCATGAGAGTGGAGCCCTCATGAGTGGGTAAAAGAGGTGTGAGGGAGCTGTTTCCCCCTTTTGCCCTTCTGCCTTCTGCCATGAGAGAACACAGCTTTCAAGGCGCTATCTGGGAGGCAGAGAACGAGGCCTTTACCAGTCACCAAACCTGCCAACACTTTGATCTTGCACTTCCCAGCCTCCAGAACTGTTTGTCACTTAAAGCAAGGTAAAAGACATTGCAGAATAGTAAGTATAGTATTGTAATATTTATGTCAGAAAAAGGAAGTGACACATAGAGCTACATACTTACACATGAACAGAATATCTCTAAAAGGATACAACACTAGAACCTCATATAACGGATGGTCTCTAAGGAGAGGAATTGGGGGACTGCCCAAGGGGTGGGGGAGAGATTTTACTAAATACTGAATGTTTTTCCAAGTGCATGTCTACTTTCTCAAAGAATGAACAGACATCAAGTCACTGTGTTTCATGCAGTATAAACAGACACATTAAATGATGTGTGATGTTTGACCCCCGGTTCTCAACCTGAACGGATCACTGTCTGGGTTTCTACTTTGGCTTCAAAACCATACAACATTCTAGCTTAGTTCGTATTTAAATTATTCCTTTCTTTTGAAACTCTTGGGAGATTGGGTGTGAGTAAACCATATAGTTGTCTAAACAGTTAAGAAAGGCACAGGAAATAGTGTTGCCATAATCATTTTCTTTCTGGACAAAGAAAATGGTGTTCTGTGTCAGACTTAACAAGAGTGTTTGCTTCAAGAGCTGCATGGATCATCAGAAAGTCTATGTAACACAGTAGGAACGTCTGCATCAAAATTGCTGACATAAAGAAGATTCTATTATAAAATATCTTTCCTTGTCACCTTGTCTGGCACAACACTGCCTAGCTCTCAGGCCTTCCACTCACAGGGATGACAAATGGACTCACTGGGCCACCATCCCCACCTGTCTCTGTGTCTTGACATTCTTCAGCTCTCACCCAGCTCCATCTCATGCTTGGTCCATCCCCTTTAATACATGATTGCAGCATCATGTGCCTCTCCTCACAACACTTATCTTGGTTGTAACAGTGCACCTACAACCTGACCGCATTCTCCATGCAGGGTGAGGACTTTCATATTATGCTGGCTCAGTTTTATCCCCAGTGCTTGACACATACCAGGCACTTGGTAAATAGTCCCAAACTGGAGAGAAAATATGAATACTTCAAATAGAATATCAATTAACAAATACTTATTGAACATACTCTGTGCTAAGCACTAGGGATATACACTATGCAGATATACGTGTGTGCATACGTGAGTGTGTGTACGTTTAAGATATCTGATTATGGTATAGGAATAAGTGATGGGTATGTGAAAGAATGAATGGACTTAGAAAAGAGGCCTATAAATATATTTAAAAATAGATGTCTATATTCTGCAACATTTTTGACTAACATTAATAGGCTATGGTTGAAAATACATATTTTCATTTATGTGGACAAGCAATAAATAGCTCAATGGGTAGCTGATTACAATTTGTTTATTTGGAGCATCCTGAAGCACTGTGCAATGGAACTTCAGCACATGTGCTGAGCAGATAACGGGGTTCTGCTCACCACAAGCCTATCTCACCAGAAAAGTAAGAGCTAGGATACAAGCCACAAAGCTCAGAGTCAGTGGTAGTCCCACAGTATAGCTGAAGGGATCACCAAGAAGATCCTGGGAGCCACCAAGCTTTTATCAGCCAGCAGGTATGGCTGGCCACTGACCCAACCTTGTAGAACAGAGCATAAGAATCACACTGTATGTCAGAGAGTGAATTAGAAATAATATTTAGCTGTTTATGTTTTCTGCAGCTACTAATACTTCCTTCTATTGTTTCTGATAGAAAAAGAAAAGGTAAAAGTAGTTTGGGTCTGTCTCTACTAGCCGGAAATCATTTTGTTGTGTTCAGATTCTTCCTCTCTAAAATGACTGATAAGCTAAGAGTGTAACTGTGGTCACCATCAGCAGGATCACTGTGCTGGTCACTGGGCTGTGACCACGTTTATATCTCTCCATTGTTATTTTAGTTTATCTGTTTTGTTTCTTAAGTTGTGTGTATCTCCAGGTAGAAAAGTAGAGATGTTTAAAGCAAAATAGAACCTTGATTAATGGAACCCAACGACTTGGAAGACACAATATGCTGTTTTGTTGTTACATTTTCTATTTAGTCAAATGACTGAATGTACACACACACACACCCCTGCCCACAATTTTGTTTAAAAATTTCCTAGGATATGGCTTAGGTATACATATGACACAAACACTGTAATTTCCTCAGAAGAATCACTGACATTTTGCATAGCAGTTAATTTTTAAAAGGCCTCAAGAATTTTACTTGACCCTAAGTTAAATTTGAGGAAGCTGAACAAGTTCATCAAAACTCAGGTTGAAGGAATGTCACGACCAAATAAAAAGCAATACTAATCCTGCTGTTCCTGACTGTGGCCAGACATGGCAGGAATGGGTACAGTTAAGGGCATCACATCCTAAGAGATCACTGACGAAAACAAAAGAGAAAGGAGCCAGAATAGGGAGGGAGGAAAAAGGAGAGTCTTGGGTAGGATGTTCTGGGAGAAACCCCTACGGAGTTGGAGAAGCAAAACCGCAGGTGAGACTCAAGGATGGGAAGGGCTTTTCTACTGAAGAGGGAGTGGACCCACTCTCTATGTCAGACTTGGGAGCAGTCAGTACAATAGATGTTGTTGTTTTACCTTCTGCTAAGCAGAAGTAGCCAGTACAATAGATGTTGTTGTTTTACCTTCTGCTAAGCAGAAGTAGCCAGTACAATAGATGTTGTTGTTTTACCTTCTGCTAAGCAGAAACTAGGGGAGATGAGTAAGCATGCCCAAAAGGAGACGAAGCTAATAGAGGGAGAGATGCATTCTGATCGCATCATATGAGACCCAATTAAAGCTACACCAGCAGTCATTGGCTGGAGTTCTCAATTGGACAATACAGTCCCCATTTTACTTAAGTTACTCTGGGTAAGGTTTTTTGCCACTTCCACTGAAAGAGTCTCAAGTGACCTCCACTGCCTTTGGAGATAGCAAGTTCTGTATCTCTAGAAGTGGCCAAGCAAAGGCTAATAACCATCTGTCGAGCACGTGGGGGAAGGGAATCTAAAACTAGGGTGAAGCTAGGCCTACAGGACTGTATTAGCTTGCTAAGGCTGCTGTAACAAATACCACAGACTGGGTGGTTTCAACAACAGAAATTCATTTTCTCACAGTTCTGGGAGCCAAAAGTCCAAAATCAAGGTGTTGGCAGTGTTGGTTTCTCCAGGACCCCTCTCGTTGGCTTGCAGACAAGTCATCCTCTCCCTGTGTCATTTCCTATTTTCGCTTGTGCCTATTTGTGGCCCCAATCTCCTCTTCTCACAAGGACACTGCTCATAATGGATGAGGGCTGACCCTAATGACTGATTTTAATTTCACACCTCCTTAAAGACCCTAACTTTAAATATGGTTGCACTCTGAGGTAGTGTGGGTTATGAATCTTCAGGGGCCACAATTCAGCCCATTAAAATGCCCTTCGAGGTCACTTACAACTCCAACATCAAGCAAACTTGAGTAAAGAATGCCAGTATTTTTTTACAGAGCCACTTCCTCCCTAGATCAGCAATAGAGTGTGTGACACCACTGGCAGCTTCCCTGGGCCTGGAGAGTCAGAGTGAGGCTGTCTCCCTAGAGGACTCTTCGCATTTTGTACAGCCTACTCTGACCATATTTACTCATTTACTTTATTTCATGAATCACTATTTGCTTTTCCAGTGGTTGAGGTCAAATGAAAAGCTTTCACAAACAGTGCTAATTAATCTGGTTTTAAAATGGGCAGCATGGTGGGGCATATGCTGCACGCTGGCCGATGTGGTGGCATCCAGGGCACATGCATAGTTGAGGTGGACTTTCTCAGGAGTGGTCATAACTGCTTTGGTTATACTATGGAGTTTTGAAAAGATTAAACAGCATGTAAAAAAAAAAAACTGCAAAACACTGTGCAAATATGCAAGCTACCATTAAATTAAATGCAAATATTTCAGCGAGAACAGCCACATCTTTTACCAATTCTGCCTGAGCCAGTACATGCGAAAGTGTCTGAGATTTGCGGTCCCAATTTCCACTCAGGTCAGTTGGCTTTAAGGAAATAAAATTCTCTATGTAGATCCCAGCAACTGCTATCATAAATCACATTCCCTATCACTGGCTAGATGGTCTATTTGAATGGCTTCGTGCACATTTTTGACTTGTCAGCAAAAACCACTCAAAGTCTGAGTCCTGGGGATAGGAGGCCAACAGGAAGAAGTAGGGTCTGCTAGGTAGTTTTTTCACATATTAAAACCAGCCAAAGAAAGTTAGATCATTAGAGTCAGAACTGAAAGGAGCCATAGCATCCAGTTCGCTCTTTTCACAGAGACAAGGAAGGAGAGGACCAGAGGGGTGGACTGGGACCACAAAGTCAGTTGGCCAGTGGAAGGTCAAGGTCCCCATCCCCCTGCTAGACCATGCTCTTTCAGTAGGTAATAGCAATGTGCTATTTTCCATACTCCAAGCTCCCTACGTGAAATCAAACCTAGACAAGGGATTAAGGAAATTCCTCTAGATTGGACCATAAGAAACAGACTGGCACTGTTAGTGTAGATAGACTTCTGAATTCAGCTGTGCGCTTGGATTAAGGAAGCTGGATGAATGTTTATGTTGGCATCAGAAGACAGTTGACATTTTAAACTTTGACAAGTCATTGGGAAGACTGGGGTAAGATGAAAGTAGAAAAGCAAATGCCACTCAACAGCTGTCCAATATCCTGGATCACAGGAGAAAAGCTTACCCAGAAGCAAAATTCTGTGTTATGAGAAGAAATGCGCTGAAAGATCATTTCTACTGAGGTAGCCACAGAAACTGCAAGTATCGATGCTGAGGCAGGACGAGGGGCGCACCAGGGTTTCCACCTCTTACCTGCAGCTGGACATGAGCTGCATCAAGCAGGCAGACTTTGAAACTAAATAACCAGAAGTGGATGCTTGCCTTGAGGGGGTGGGGCACCATACACAGGATGACAAAAGGAGAGGGGTGTGAACAGGACAGAGAGAATGGCAGGGACAGGGCTGTCCAGAGTCTCCTTCTTGGGCTTAGGCCGTGCTATCAGCCCTGCAGGTTCCTAGAGCAGCCAGGGAGTTCCCAGAGCGGGGCTCATCCCACGAGTGAGTTGAAAGGATCCCCGATCTTTTCCATTGCTCAATTCCTGATGGGGCTCCACAGATCCCCCTATGAAAAGTCTGAGCCAGGCCAGAGGCATCACTGGCTTTAGGGTCATCTCCCTCTCTGTCGTTCCTGAACATTCACTAGCACTCAGACTGAAGTCAAAGTAGTTCCCACTCACAATGCTAAACACCTTCTCTGTCTGAAGTGAAATTTAAGTCATGGATTTTTCAAGTAAGGAAAAAAGTAGAGTAGACCGGGCACGGTGGCTCACGCCTTATTATCCTAGCACTTCGGGAGGCTAAGGCAAGTAGATCACCTGAGGTCAGGAGTTCGAGACTAGCCTGATCAACACGGTGAAACCCCATCTCTACTAAAAATATAAAAATTAGCTGGGCATGGTGGTGCATGCCTGTAATCCCAGCTACAAGGGAGGCTGACACAGGAGAACTGCTTGAACCCAGGAGGCGGAGGTTGCAGTGAGCCAAGATTGTGCCACTGCACTCCAGCCTGGGTGACAGAGTGAGACTCAGTCTCAAAATAAAAAAAATAAAAAAAATAAAAAAAATAAAAATGCAGAGTAAATACAATTACAATAAACCCCTTCCTACCTCAAACCTGTCAACTTGAACTTTTATGGCTAGAAATTTTGCTCTATTCCGTTTTTAAATGAGGAACTGTAACTGATATAGTTTTTCCAACCACTCCTGTCCTTTGTGACATTAAGGAAGAAAGGGCATCAGTTCCAGCAATCTCTGAGACCTCTGCATGATGCCCCGCACCGTGCCCACCCTCCATACTAACAATTCTATAATGTTCTCCAATTTTTAAAGCATTTTTTCCACCTTGTATCTCATGTATTTCATGTATCTCTGTATCTCATGTATCCTCTGAAATAGGAAGGATAAGGGTTGTTATTAATCCTCTTTTACAGCTGATGAAACCAAGGCCCTGAAAGGTTCACCAAGTTGCCAGGGTCGTGCAGATCAACAAACTGCAGAAGCAAGACTCAACCAGGTCTTCTGCTGTCAAATCCTATGCCCTTCCCATGGCCAGCAGAGCCTCCCTCAGCCGGATCAGAAACCTTTCAGGGAAATTTAGAAGGTGCTTTCTTTCATACACACAAAGAGTAGTGATCATTTAACCTTAAAATCTTGTTTCACGAAGATGTTGTAATATTATACCTGTGTTTGAAATATATTAGATTTCTAATAAAATTTAATTAGTAGAGCTATGAATAACTTAATAATAATAATAGTACTGAAAGTCATAGTAATTAATAGTAACTTAATAAATAGTAATAAAATAGCAATGATACAAGTCTCTATTTTGATGATACCAATATTAGTGTCTAATATATACAAAAGAGCATGGGGTTATAAACTAGACAACCTGGGCTAAAGTCTCCAACTCCACCACTCAGAAGGGACTTCGGGCAAACAGCAAATCTGTTCTTTTCCAGGCTTGCATGGTGGATCTGCTTAACCAACACACATGCTACCAGGAACGCATATACATACAGAAAAATACAAGTTTGCCATTGCTGGACTCACTCCTACCATCATCCCACTATGTTAGGCCATAGGTCCCTATTCTAGCATCTTCTGACTCTTAGAATCTTTGGGGATCCCATCCCTCTATACCTGCCTCAGGCTCTCCTTGCTCTATTTAGACACATGTATTAATTTGCTCAGGCTGCCATGACAATATGCCATAAACTGGTGGGTTAAGCAATAGACATTTATTTCTTATAGTTCTGGAGCTGGGAATCTGAGAATAGGATACCAGTATGTCTTGGTTCTGGTGAGGGGTCTCTTCCTGGCTTGTAGATGACCACCTTCTCACAGTGTCCTCATATGGTAGAGGGAGGGAGGCAGAGGGGAAGAGGGAAGGGTAAAGAAGGAGAAAAAGAGTCGTACACAAGCAAACTCTCTAGTATGTATTCTTATAAGGGCACTAACCCCATTATGAGGGCCCTACTCTCATGACCTCTAAACTTAATTACCTCCCAAAGACCCCATCTCTAAACAGCATCACATTGGCGGTCAGGACTTGAATATACAAAGGAGGTGCGGGACACCATTCATTCCACAGAAACATGCTTCTCATCTCTATCTTTAATACCGGCACTCTCTAACACAATTGGAAACCTCCCCAGGGGCTCCATGAACCGTGGCTGCAGGCTCTCAGGTACTCTATCCCAGGACCACAAGGAGTTAATTTGATCTTTCCATCAATGGAGGGTATCAGGCTCTCATTAAGCCATTGTAAAATGGATGTAATAAAACAACTGTTTTCTAAGATTATTGTAACAATAAAAATGTTAGTTAAAACTATATATTGAGAGGTCTACAATAATTTTACTGGTGATCTGGAAATTAAAACAAGGACTGATTTAGTCTAATTAGGAAATTGAACATAAACATTTTCCCTATAAAAGATACAAGAATCTTCTCTGTGAAATATATTCCAGGTACCGTAGCATTTCTGAGGTAAGGCAATATAAAACAATGCCACTCTCTGACATGTATGATATAATTGATTTGTTTGCTGGTCAAGTCTTGGTTTGTTTTCTTTCTCAGTTTACATTGCACTTACCAGATAAGCCCAAGGCACAGACAGTGACACCTAAGTTATTAGGCTATTTGGGGCAACATATTCCCTTCCATTCTGTGCTTCTCCAGTCCCAAGGAAATGCCCAAAGGGAAAATGGAGGGTCTAGGATAAAAGCCCTTGAGTTTTCAGTGAGTAACATTAAAAGAAGATCAATGATATCTTCATCCAACACTTCAGGTTCTGACGTTGGGATGTAATTTTCATGCCCACGTTAGAAGCACTGAATTTGTCTCTTCCCAACAGTCCTGCTATATGGCACTGCTTCCAGAAGTAACACTGATAATGACATGTTCCTTCTTTGAAGAAGAGTTCCCAAAATGGATTGACCAGGTGAAAATACGAAAGGGGAATAGAGAGGAGGAAGAAGGTAGTTACAGAAAACATCAAATCATGGGATGGAGCTGTTCTCTACATGCCAATGTTTCCTGAAAGACATCTCCAACTTCATCCTTTCTCTAAGATCTGGGCTTACCAATGCAACTTTCCAATGAACATCTTCCCCATCTCATAGGAATTCCACAAGTTCAAACTCCAGGATCCTCTTCCCCTACCGAGAGACCACACCTCCCTTCCCGGGTTCTTCTCCTTGGTAAATGGCACCAGTACTCATCTGGTACCTTCCATAATATAACTCCTCTCCCTCATTCCAGCTACTCAAGGTCCTGCTCAGAAGAACTCTTGCTTTTATCCATTTTATCTCCACTCCCAATGCCATAGGCACCTAACCTAACATTTCTGTAGCATCTGACATTTTCTCTTCTATGTTTTACTGTCTTCCACCTCCAACAGAATATGAGCTCCATGAGAGAGGGATATGTCTGTCATATTCAACACTGCATCCCTAGAACAGTCACTAATCATTTAATAAACTCTTCTTTAAAGAAATATTGAATGAACACAATATTTAATTGTAAATTAATTCTTCCTAAATGATACATGGTCATCATTAGAAACATTAGTTTTTGACACTTATATTCAGTACAAGTTAGTTTAATCACATTACTCTCATCCTAACACTGCTAAGAGGAGCTAACCCTGAAGGAATAAGAATTTCACTGGGGGTAAAAGGAATAATTTGGGGAAGTGGGGGCACTTTAAAGGGATGGAGATCTCACCAGGAAGAGACACAGGAGGGTGGTTGAAACCATTAAAAAAGTGGTACCAGACATTGGTCATTCAAAGCAGAAATAAGGAAGACTAAGAGGTGTGAGACTGGGTTGCATAAAGGAACAAAATAGTTGCTAATCTAACCCTGTGCCTATGAAGCTATAAGGTAGCAGCTGAGAACATGACTTTGGGATTTAAATCCTATGTCCATTATTCACTGGCTGTGTCATCATGGGAAACTTAATCCCTCTACAATTCTCATCTCTAAAACGGACATAACAATGCCTAACTCACAAGACTGTTAAAAAGATTAAATAAAGGCTTACAGGAAGAGCATTTAGCACCATGCTTTTGTAAGTATTTTATATGTAATAAGCAATTAAATGGTAGTATAACTACTATTTTTTATAATATTATCCCATAATTATAATTTTTAAGATTAGAGTTTTTTGTTGTTGTGGTTGTTGTTGCTGTTGTTGTTTTTGAGATGGAGTCTTATCTATCGCCCAGGCTGGAGTGCAGTGGTGTGATCTCAGCTCACTGCAACCTCTGCTTCCCAGTTTCAAGCAATTGGAGATTTTTTAACTTATTTTTGTTTTTTACTTACCTTCTAGATTATTTAGCTATTCTGATATTTTGAAGTTGCTAATAAAAAAACAAAAAACTTTCATCTGGATTGGTAGAAATCACTAAATCAACAAAGAGAGTACATGAATCATCAGCTGATGACTCAAGAAAACAGCACAGCTCATAATTTGTCTAAAACTCAGAGAATGAAGAAAAATGGACCTTTGTAAAGTAGGGTGAGATAAATAATAAGAAATCCCCTGCCCAAGCAGTTGTCTTCAAAAAACATAAAAGCAGAAATCAGTTATATCACCTCCTGCTAAAACTCAGCTTCCCTTAGAAAAACATACCAATTCTTAGTGTGATGCTCAAGCCTCCCAGGATCCTTGCCCAGCACACTGGCGCCCTTTTATTACCCTCTCCCTGACCATTCACATATGTGGTTTCCTCTGCCCCCAAGATCTTCACTGGGGGCTTCCATTCAGGACTCTGCTCAAATGCCACCTCCTCAGGGAAAGTCTCCCAGCCTAACCGAGCTGAAACAATTGCTTCTCCTCAGTCACTCTGGGACCCTTCACTCTGTTTTACACCCATCATTATCAGAAGTGAAATCATCTACTTACTGTTCATTGTCTACTGCAGCAGAATGTTAGTCCCACGAGGACTGACCTTTGTCTTTATTATAGATTCCATATATCCCCCGATTCCAGCACAGTGCCTGTCACCCAGTGTGTGCTTAATAAATACTTGTTGGAGGAGTGAATTAGTAACAATACTACCTACTGTTCATAGTTGAGGACCTACTATGTGCTTGCTAGCATTATCTCATTTAATCTTAGTGACAATGCTATGAAGTTAGGTATAATTATTACCCCGTTTTACAAATGTGGAACCTGAGGCTTAACAAAGCTAAAATTACTGACTTATCCAAGGTTAGACGTGCACTAAGTGTGGAATTTGAATCTAGGTCAAATGCACACATGTACATATACACACACATACACTTTTTATAGGCAAATTGGCAAAAAGAAGGAAAAAAGAAAACAGGATAACTACTACACTACTCAACGATCCTACCAGGGCTTAGGACGATGACTGCAGTCAAGCCTAGACCAACTTGCTCTCTTCTCATTCTCCTTAATGGAATGAAATGCCTAGTCAATGGTTATAACCAAGGACCATTGGCCAACACTGCATCACTGAATCACTGAGAATTCCTCACTGTACTCAGCAACCACAATGGACAGGAGATGGTCCAAAGGTATAGTACACCTGGACAAATGTAACTGAAAGTTTATTCTTCTTTTCGATAATGTCAGAGCTTCAATCCATATGTTAACTTTTTAAAGGAAAGAAAAAATCAGTGGCTGGGCACAATGGCTCATTGCCTATAAACCCAGCACTTTGGGAGACTGAGGCAGATCACTTGAGCTTAGGAGTTTAAGACCAGCCTGGCCAACACAGCAAAACCTTGTCTCTACAAAAAATATAAAACTTAGCTGGGCATGGTGGCACATGCCTGTAGTCCAAGCTACTCGGGAGGCTGGGGTGGGGGAATCATCTGAACCCAAGGAGTCAAAGCTGCAGTGAACTGAGATTGCGTCACTGCACTCCAGTCTGGGAGACAGACTGAGACCCCTGTCTCAAAAAAAAAAAAAGGAGAAAGAGAAAAAGAAAAAGCTAGCAAGTTACTATTTGTCTATAGACTACTATTTAAAGATGTTTTCAGCAGAAAAAAGGTAAGGAAGAATTCCTCAGTATTTCAGAAATAAGAATGGAATTGCTACTTCTTCAAGTTGGAAAGGCTTTGGAGAGGTATGCTATGAACTAAGCTTCTGAGAAAATGTATTTTCTTATCCACTCTTCCAAAGTATCCTTCAAAATTATATAATTGCAGTCTACCAAATATTTCCATGTGTATGTAGAAACATAATTAGCCAAATTAGTTAAGACATTTGACTTGCGCAATAAAAAGGCAGTAAACTGACACTCTATTACTCAAGATAATTAAACAGCTGGTATAAACACTCATAGATGCACTTACTGCCAGTAATAAACTTTATGACCTTTGGGACATCACTTGGCTTTTTGGTATCTTGATTTCTTTTTCTATAAAGAAATGTTATAATGACTATTCAAATCAGAGTTATTGGGCACAGTTTGATTTTTTTTTTTTTTTTTTTTTTGAGACGAAGTCTTGCTGTGTCACCCAGGCGGGTGTACAGTGCCTCCATCTTGCCTCACTGCAAACTCCATCTCCCGGGTTCAAGTGATTCTCCTACCTCAGCCTCCCGAGTAGCTGGGACTCCAAGCATCCACCACCCTGCCCAGCTAATTTTTGTATTTTTAGTAGAGACGAGGTTTCACCATGTTGACCAGGCTGGTCTTAAACTCCTGACCTCAGGTGATCCACCTGCCTCAGCCTGCCAAAGTGCTGGGATTACAGGCGTGAGCCACTGCTCCTGGCTAATTCTTAACAACATACTATGCATTTGCACCTGATCTCATTTTAAAGAGAAGAAAATAAGACTTGAAGCCATGGTTGTTAATACAAAGTAGACCTGTAATCATTTATGCCACTTAGGGCAAAATATAGACAGACAATATGCATATTAGGGACAGAAAATCTCAATGTTTACCTGACATATTTGGATAAATGTTTCTTTAAAACATATACAGCTATAACTATGCACACACATGCAGATGCATATACACATACACACATTTGGCTCTTCTACAGGAGGATGATTATACTGATCCACTGTAAGGAGACATGGACTTCAAACTATTTTCCAGTAGAAAATACCCCAAAAAAAGTAGAGACTGTCTAGCACCAAGAATGGAAAATTATGAATATTTTGCCATATTTCCTTAAAGAAAAAAATATTACATTACAGATAATGTAGAGGTCCCCTTTATTCCCCATCCAAGTCCCTTTCTCTTTTTGTCCTATCCAGAAAGCTAGGGCTACTGTGAGTTTAGAGGGTATTAGTCCTCTCCAAATTTACATGGATATATATATATATCTCTCTCTCCATGAAAATATGCTAAACTTTTCAAATGTATCGTTAACATTTGTATAACTGTACCAAACTGTGTATTATTTTGAAACCTGCTTTTTTTCCCCAGTCAACATCGTAGTTTTGAGAGCTTTCCATGTTGGCATATTGATCTAGTCTATTTCTGTTAACCCCTGCATTAACATTTCACCTTATGACTATACTATATTGAATGTATCCATTCCTCAATTGATGGCTAGACTTTTTTTCACTGTAAGAAAGCCACAGTAAGCTAGTAAGCATCCTTGTACACATCTTTCTGCATGTATATGAGTTTCTCTAAGGAGGTATTTACCTAAAAAATGTAATTTTTAGGCCACAGGGAATATCTAGCTTGAGGCTGAGCATAGACCGCTAAATTGGTCTCCACAGTGGTTGTCTAGGTAATGGAATTTGCAGGAACCATCTTTACTCTTGTCTGCCACACACCTTGACCATCACCTCAGCCTGTTAGATGGTGGCAGTCTAAGGGCGGTCTGCAATCACAAAAAAGTCTGCTACATATGATGTTTGTCCTGCTCTCTTTAACTCAGCAAGTGCCTCAATCAACCCAGCCACTGAAGGTGGAAGAGAAAGAAAACCATGTGATGCCAGTAACTAAAAGCCCTGGATCCATTTATACTACCTTGCAACAATGGCCTTTTCTTCTTAACTATGAATAGCTCAATTATAAGTAATGCTGTTATTAATAAGTCAGCCTGGTAGCTATATTACATGGTAAGATATTTCTTCGCAAAGATGTTCAAGGGACGATAAAAAAAAAATGATTCCCTTTCAATTTCTGATCACAAATTCTTCTATTCTTGAGACTTCATAGCTTACAATGTAATTATGAGAACCTATATTTGAAATAACTCTAAGGGGCTTTTCCAACTCATATCAATGTCTTTGGAGGTAAAATGTGAAAGGAATAGGAAAATAGAAATCTACCCACATATAAATAATAGCTGCAATTATAATTTTCATATGCCAGCTATTATAAAGATAGTAGCTTATAATGCCTAAAACATGGCACTAAGAAGTATATAAGCAATTTAATTTTTAATGTGGCTTCTTTATATCACTAGGTAGGTTATTTTATCATATGTGCTATGACACAGACTATATGTATAAGATAGGGCCTATGCGTCCTCCATATATTAGTAGAGGACTTAGCAGTACAGGAATAATCCGTAAATGCTCATATTTTAACAAATCCAAAGCTCTCTAGTTGGCACAAAATGAAAAATGAAATCCAATGGTGATGAACTCGCACAGACCTATCCTCATAGTCTCACCCAATCACTCATGTCTAACAGAACATTGCCAACTGTCCTTTTGGCTAAAAGCAAAACAAAACAAAACAAAATTGAAATCACTAACTTTGTGTTCTCTGACTAGAAAAGCTCTAATTAGATCTATTCTCTAATACCGTGTTAAAATAATTCCATCTCAGACACCCTGAGTGCGCTAATATTTTTATATTTTGTGCGTCAAGACATCCTTTCAAGTTATTTTTTTACTGTGCCTATGAATCAGAGAGAGACTGCATATGTTTAGCTTCCTCTGAAACATTTAGGACTGTGCTAAACATGAACTCTCTGGATAAATGTTTGTGGTGATGGCTTGTGACCTGTCCCAGCAGCTGGCCCAGGCCTACCATATTTTCAGAACAGTGCACTGGGAGAGATCCTCAGAATCCCTAAGTCCCTCACTCCTGAAATTGGGTCTGTTCTAAAATAGAATCAGTACAGTCTTAGATGGCTCTGAAGGTGGTTGACATTTAAGCTCAGCTTTAAAGCCAGGGTATAAATGCCAAGGAGACCAGAACCAAGTATTCATCTCTTGTATTCCCACCAGCACGTAGTTTTGGGTTGAGCAGACCCAGAATGAATATCCACAAATGTCTAGCTACTGTAGATTCCCTATCTCTTGGATAGGGAATTTCTAGTTCATAGTCCATGTTTCATTAGCTTCTTCATAAATGGAATATGCCTTCCTAGTTCCTCCCTCTCCCTGATCCCCAAATTTTAAAAACTTCATGACATTGCCAGATAATTTTTTTCCAACTCAGATCCCAGTGCGTTATTAGGCAGATTTTAATGCCAATACATAGCTCTCCCACTTTAAACTACTTTTCAGTTGGGTTTATTTTTCAAAAAGCTAGGGAGCTATAGCAGTTGGAACTATAGGATTTAGCAGAGTAAAGTGCTTACGCCTTTCCGTCAGACAGAACACTGGCAGGCAGTCAAGAGATCTGGGGGAACTTCCCAAACTGTGCAGCCTTGGATACACCCTGCATCCATCCACCTGGCTTTTATGTTGCTAAAATAGTATACTCTTATAATCTCAAAGTCTTTCAGAGTTTGTAATAATTCTGTGATTATTAAAACTCAGATGAGTTCAACAAGGCTTAATCTCATTTTGGTCTTAGGAAACTAAACCTCATCACAAGACAGGGGAGGATCCTGAAGATCATTTGATGGTGGCAAAATCATTCACTTTTGGAGAGTGCTGTTGTTTGGGTAGGATTTTTTAAACTTAATTCACAAAGACATTTTTTAAATATTAAAATTCATGCCATTTGATTGATCAAGGAGGTGGCAGGATAATGTATTTTTTTCCCTCGTACCAGAGTTTAATACAGTCTATATCTCCTTTGGCAAATCACCTATCCTGATAAAAAACAAAACTGTTTTTAAATCTCAGTTCTGTAATCCTTAGAGCTTAAAGATAAAGGGAAAAAAATGACCTTGTCTTTGTCCATTAGTCAATTACAGGAAGCATTACTCTTTCCATATTACCACATTATGAATCTGATTTCAAAGTAAGTATTCTAATGAAAAGAGAAGCATTTAACTTTTTAAAAAAAAATCCAACTGACTCTGCAAATGAAATTTTTAAACCAAGGTATCAGGAGAGGAATAAGACCTTATGTTCTAAAACCCCCATCATATGAAATAAATTATTCTCTCTTTTATGCATCCGAATGGTAGTAGTTTTATGCCATCCTTGGGAGAATTGAAGAAATGGTCACTCAAGTCATTCTGTATGTTTTGTGTTTCTGAGGAGCGCTCGCTGAGAAAGGCTGGCAGAGTCAGAAAAAAAAAATTCATACTCTTTAAACGGTATAGTGTTTTGTTTTGTTTTTGTGATTTGGGGCTTTTTAAAAAGAGAGGTACTCTGGAAAAGGAGACAGAACATATTTAAGACCTACTTTTAGCATGTGAAGGAGCTAGATTCTACATTTTCTTAAATACTCTGATGAGTTAAATGGAACACTCAAATGCCACCGAATACCCCCACCACTGAGAGTTAACAATGACAGCATCTCCGACTGCTTCCTGCATCTTTGCTATCTGCCTGACTCCATTCTAAGTGCTTTGCATCAGTTCTCCTGTAATTCTCTCTAATATGAGATAAGTATCTCCAGATTTACATATGAATAAAACTGAGACTCAGCTCACACAGCAGGCCCAAGATCATCCAGTTAAATAAGGAGCACAAGCAGGATGGAAGCCAGGCCAGTTCAACTCAAAGGGCCTCACTTAACACCAAGGCCTACTCTGAAGGGTGCAAGACTTCAGGCTTGTATCCTCAGGTGAGCTGTAAAATAAGGGGCCTGGACTATACTATCTCTAAATCTGTTACCCAGTATGCTAGAGTTAATTTACCAAGATACATAGTGCAAAAACAAGGAAAAAGATTAACATCACTTCTTTTTACTATGATTTTGTATAAAATAATTAGAATTTAAAATAGGACACAAAACATTATCTTTATGAAACACTTGCTTTTGAATGAATGGAGGATGGTTTTAGCACCCTAATACTCACTTTCAAAATTGTAACCATAAAGTTACACAAGATGATGTAAATTCTAACCCCTGTAGATGTGTTGAGCTGATTATCCAATATCAGGAGTTACAGTGTGGCCTTATGTTTGTTTTCCTTTGTGCTTTACCATGGTTTTTATATACTAAATGAAAAACACAAACAAAAAACACAAAACTGAGTTGAGGAGAATGATGACTTCAACAGAACCATAAAATCTCCCCTACACTAAAAAGAAAAGAACACACAGCCACTTTACATCTGCAATCTACCTTCCTCGCACCTTGTGAGTAAACTCCCATTCCACTGCTACAGAGCACTCATTTATTTCACATTTTAAAATCTGACACTGATATTACAGTAGAACTGATGTTGTGTCTAAACTATATTCTACAATGCCTGTAAGTCGGCTGGCAGGCTTCCACATGGAATCTTCCTACCTCTGAAAAACTGGGCCATGACCAAGAATACTCATACACTGGGCTCAAAGCCACAGTCAATTACATGTACTGCTCTGGCAGAGAAAACACAGGCCAAACAGGTCTCATTTCACCAGTGCTAAGAAAAGTTATTACCTTTTATTTCATTAACTAGCCAGATGACATCAAATCAACAGTTTTTTTTTTTATACATGCCCTACACAATTGAAAGGATAAAAGTACTTCATTTTCTAGTACTGATTAACTTAATTAGACTAGTCATTTTTTTCTCCTTTTCTTTTTTGAAACAGGGTCTTGCTCTGTCACCCAGGCTGGAGTGCAGTGGTGTGATCACAGCTCACTGCAGCCTTGACTTCCTTTTGGGCTCAAAAGATCCTCCCACCTCAGCCTCCCAAGTAGCTGGGACTAAAGGCGTGTGCCACCATGCCCAGTTAATGTTATTTTTTGTAGAGACAAGGTCTCACCATGTTGCCCATGCTGATCTTGAACTCCTGGGCTCGAAACATCCTCCTGCCTCAGCCTCCCAAAGTGCTGGGATTATAGGCGTGAGCCACACCTAGACTAGACTAATCTTTAAGAAAACAACCTTTGTTTATAAGAACAAAACATTCTATTATGTAAAGGCTGTATCAGGAGTGCACTTCCAATTTGATATAACTCCATTTCATTTGAAAATCTATGGTCATCACAAATTTGGGGAGAAAAATTTCAATTTGACTAAGATATGTTTAAGGGGGAATGTTAATTATTTTGAAAATCACAAACATCTTGACTTTGCAGGTTTAATCATCTGTATACTTCTGATACTGTACTGTCAACTTGTATTTTTATCAGATTCAGTGGGTCTTGTAGTTATAAACTGCATAATATATCAGATTGACAGAAAAAAAGTAAAATAAGCTGAACTCCTAATATGTGCTTATCACTGTTTAAGCAATTGCCATGTTTTATCTCATCTAGTCTTCATAAAAAACCCTAAGAAGCAGGTACTAATAATATCCTTATTTACAGATAATAAAACAGAGATGCAAAAAGTTCTGTAACTTGTCCAAGGCCATATGGTTCCAAGTTGCAGAGCCAGGCAATCTGACTCAGCCTCTGCCAGTAACCACCATGCAATCCTTAAAGTCCTGTTCCTTTTATTTTTTCTCTCCCTTGCTTATGTCTTAGGCCCACCTAGGAACACCCACAGAGGGTGCCTGGCTCAGGTGATGGTATTGGGGGGTGCTCAGAAAGTCCATTGCTGCTGAAGCAATATATGGAAACAGGTTACAGTTTGACACGATTCCATATAACACAAAATATTCTCAAGCATAAGAATACTTACTTTAAGCAATAAAGCACAGACCAACATTTCAATAAATCAGAAACTTGAAATACTATCTTGGAGACAATTATAATTCATTTTCCTCAGCCCATTTCTCTTCTTAGACCACAAGATTTCCTTGTTGATCTTATCCACATTCACGATTTTCACTGCTGCAAATCTGCATCCCCTGTCCTTACCTCTCCTGTAAGCTTCGGGCTTATGATACATCCCCATCTTGATGTTTCAACTTCAAACCAATCACACCCCCACCCCATTCTACATCTCCTTTCTGAATTTCCTATTAGATTTTTGGAATTACCATACCAAGATGGAAATGTGGGGGTCTCTACCTCACTTCCACATCCAAATCTGTCAATTTTACCTCCCAGATCTATCCCTTCCCTCAATTTCTTTTGCTACTGCTGCAGTTCAGGCCTGTACCATCTCTTACTTGGACCATTTTAAGAACCTTTTCAGTGGGCTCCTGGCTTCAAAGTTACCCTCCATAGCAAGGTTCAAAGCAGGGAGGGACATATGAAAATCTACGGTCCTCCCTGCTTTGAACCTTGCTATGGCTCCCTACTGCCTCCAGATGAAACTCAGGTTACTGATCCCAGCATCCATCTGGCCTCAATCTCTCCTGTTTTTTCCAACACCTTTCCCTTTAGTATTCAGCCCCTGCATCTTACTAATCTGGGGTTCTTCGGACCTAAATAACTGTTCAACTAAATTGAACAAATGTCTAGGATTTTGATTTTTAAGTAACACAGAGTAATACTTGGTCCTCTAGAGCATGTAGAATTCATAATTCCAAAATTACTATGAGAATTAAGTCGTCTTTTAAAACATTTTTATTGTGGTAAAAACCATTTTTAAAGAAGAATTAATCCTCCCTTAAGGAATCAGAATGGGGGAAATGTTATTTAAGGTCCACCATCTTTTTGCTTTTTAATCAATAATTGAGTTATTCTATTTCTATTCTGTTTCTTCACAGTACCAATTGCCATCAGGGATCTTTGTAAGTAGTGAAGAGTGGTGTATGAGTCAGCATCTCATCAGAGGCAGGCAGCAATCTGACTTAATTCAGGGACTTGGTTAGGTAGGTGACAGAAGAGCTGGGAAGCCAGAGCACTGTGATGAGAACCACAGGCAGCCTCTCCATGGCCTCGGGCAGAAGAATAAAGAGAGGAGAGAATGTTGTTGGAGCTCAGGGTCACCCACAGTGGGTGGAGCATGGGTGAGATGCAGCAGCTCACAGAGGTTTCCAGAGCACAGGAGACAAGGCTGAGAGTCTGGGAAGCAGGACAGAGTACCCAAGTGGAGAACGCTAGAGAGAGAGAGAGCTGTAGAGATCTGTAGCTTCCCCTCGAGTCTTCAGCTGAGTACTGACCAGCACATGCACATGAGTAAACTACCAGATGCCAGAGAGAGGACTAGAGGGAACCATCTCCGAATCTTACACAAACATGCTGCATGAGCTGGAAAGAGAGAAGTAAAACGCCCTGCTTTTTCCCCTGCCTCCTTTCCTGTAATCCTCCCCTTACCTATGCCTCTCATTAGCCTGGTGGTTCTCAACCTTAGCTGCACACACTAGAATCAAGTAGGAAGCTGTAAAAACGTTGAATGCCTGGGTACACCTCTAGAAGACTGATGTAATGGGTCTGGGTGCAGCCTGGGCATTAGGAGCTTTAAAAGCTCTCTTGGCGAGTTGAGAACCAATACATTAGCTGAACCCAGGTAGAAGACATGAGAACAGACCCTGGAAAACACAGCTGACAGAAATCAGCACCCGTTCATATGGGGCAAGGAGAGGACCTAAGAGCCTGTGGGTCTAAGATCAGCAAAGATGGCACAATGAGGCGGGTAGAAATAAGAAGATGATGAGGAAAAAAAAAAAAAAGTAGGCATGATCTTCCGTAAACCCTTCAGTGGCCAGCTCACACTGAACACCCAGCTGCAGAGTTTCTTCCCTCTTATAATACTTACTGTTATTCCTCCAATGACAAGACTATCATGTGCTACCTCCCATGTGTCCTTGGCTGTGCTGAAGCCCAGCATCTTGCTATCTGCTCTGGTTCATCCTGCAGCGTCCCATCAAGAAAGTCTGGTGTTCCTCCTCTTACTAGCTGCATCAGGTATTTTCTTCTTTCCCAAACTGACTGGCTAGTTCATTTGTATATTTAGCTAACACTGAGCAGTAACTGATGGCTAATAATAGGTAATGTAACCCCCCTCTGGATAATATTTGCATGGCAAAACTGACTTTGAGTATAAAAATTCCAGGGCAAAGTCACAGATTGATTGAATAGATTTTTCTGTGTCCCTTAAAATGTAAATACATTCAAATCAAATAACATAGGGGATGGCCTAACACTGGAAAGTAATGATTTACAAATTTACAAATGTTTTACTGCAATGTATTTTGATTACAATCCTACTCATGGCTGCTAAAATGTTAAGCAACGTGAAGATACCTTAAGATACACTTATATCTTGTTAATCATTTATAGCCTAAAAATGTACTTGCTGTAAATTCCAAAGTCTTATGATTTCGAATCAAAAGAAATTTATTTATTTTTAAAAGTGGAAATATTTAGCATTATTATCCTATTTGCCCGAGAAAGTCACTTTCCAGAGAAGGACAAAATCCAAGGTCAAAATCAGAAATCCGATACTCTGTGTGTGTTTTTAGACTGACAGGTCAGTCCCTGAAAAACTGGTTGTATACTATGAAACTGTTAAAATACTGAGTTCAAAACTGGACATGCTATTTTTAAAAAACTATTTTCTGGTATGAATCTTTCTTATTATTACTCTAGATGAAGAATTTGTGAATATCCACAAATATATGGTAGTGCCAACTCCTAAAAGCAAACTTCCACTAGGACAACCACAAAGTACTGAAATAATATACATGCATGCAAAAAGGCCATGGGGAGATCTACTTCTGTGATCCTACAAGCAACACATCAAGGCTTATAATTCAGAGATCATTTCTCTTCACCAACTACTTAATGAATGGTATTCTTCCAGCGGAAAGTGTAAATCCCCAAATCACAACCAATACCACCTGACTGAGCTCCCAAAATTCTCACAAAAGGAACAGACCCATTCTACCTGAGTATGTGGACATAGTCTCATTTTAGCTATTAGACTCTTCTAAAAGCACTTAAAATAATTAATACATTTTAATGGACAGAATTAAAATTCAAAAGAGGTAAATGACCACATACTGATGGAATTCCTGCAGACTCTTGGGAGCAATATGACCACAATAGTCATCTTCTTCCATCACATTATTAAGCAAGAAAAGGAAGATGCTTTTTGTCTGTAAAACCAGAAAATTAAGGTTAAGTGAACTGTAGGTTTTGAAATAATGAGTAACTAATACTACCCAAGAAACACACAAGTCTAAGCTTACCAAAAGGAGTAGTAAACCCCCTAGGATTTTATCATGAAAATGCTGCATATGTCTCAGACAAAAGGCAAAGGTAGACGAGAACCATCTTTTCTTAGCATGTGGAAAGAACCTAACAATTCCTTTGAAAATAGAACCTGAACACACACTCTGTACTGAGTCAGTATTGAACTCATGCTATTGACTTATTAAATAATGACGTCTAAGAACTCCACTCGTTGGTAAGACCTAACTGGGTACCTTTCTGGGAATGAATAACAGTAATTTTAAAGACATTATTAAATGCAGTGAGATTTGCTTATATGCCCAAGTTGAAGGGAGGCATCTGATTCATCTCGGTCAATTCAAACAGCTCAGATAATCTAAACATAGTGTGGACAAAATTAAAGGACATTCTGAGTCCTTAATATTATGTGGGCTCTCTTTCTCGGAATGGTCTTACAAAATGTGCCTCGGGGGTTCTGTGGGTCCAGGAAATATCCACACAGTGCCTGACTTTGTTTAGTGACAACAAAGGGATCCAAGATCTAAGAAAGGGAAGGAACAGAACACCACCTCCCAAAGCAAAACTAAACCAACAACACAAAAAGATATTCACAATTGCTTAAAGAAATGATTGATTCTAGGTTGAAACTTTAAATTATAAAGTATTTTCTTCAGTTAATAGAAGGGAAATAAAGGATTGTCAAATCTTGTCATTGTCTATTTCTCCTCTTTAATTTCTTATAGAAATAGCAGATTTACATACACACAAACACATCTGGTTGCTTTCTTTTAGTTATAGCAACTTCACATTTTAGGAACAGACATGTCGTACTTTTCTGTAAGGCAAGAATGCTTAAGTGGAGCTGGCTCCACGTTTAGAGCCAACAGCGCAGAAAGATCTCTAAAGAGCAAGATATACATTAATGGTGAGAAGAAACAGTACACAACAAGAAACACTAGGCACTTATAGGGTGTTTTCTTTTTTTAGATGGAGTCTCACTCTGTTGCCCAGGCTGGCGTGCAGTGGTGCGATCTCAACTCACTGCAACCTCTGCCTCCTGGGTTCAACTGATTCTTGTGCCTCAGCCTCCCAAGCAGCTGGGACTATGGGTGTGTGCCACCATGCCCGGCTAACTTTTGTATTTTTAGTACAGATGGGGTTTCACCATATTGGCCAGGCTGGTCTCAAACGCCTGACTTCAAGTGATCCACCTGCCTCGGCCTTCCAAAGTGCTGGGATTAACAGGTGTGAGCCACTGTGCCCAGCCTACAGATTTTTTTTTTATAACTAAAAGAATTACATGGGAAATTTTAGGTGGAAGAAAGATTTTCAAATATCCTATCTTCATGGTAGACAAAAATGCAGGGAGTCATGTAATAATCCAAAAAAAATACTTAAGAACCTCATCCATGTAGTATTATGGAATTAGGGATTATGGTGGGTTACGTCACAGTCTCATTAGATATAATGGACATCTTTAGATGCCATATATTCAGGCTCTGTCTATGTCAGCAAGTGGCTGAGAATAAAGGCTTTAAAAAAGTCCACTTTATCTATTTAAGTCTGCTTCATAAATGCCTAGGATGGGTGGACCCTCCATGGAATAATATGTTCACTAAGCTGGTGTTCCTATACCTGAAAACATGTACTGTGAGAGTCTCTTAGCACATAGCTAGGTAGCCTACAGGTCTTTTCTGTGGGGTGGGAGAGCAGAGGAAGCCATTCTTTGTTTATTTGTGATAATCCAACCAGGTTCATGACTTCCTTTGTTTCTATTTTAAGGAGGAAGAGAAACAGAAATCCCCATTTCCACTCCAACCCTATCCTCAACACAAATTATAATACCTTAAAATGTAGTAAAAGGAACTATAAACTATAAAAAGATAAAGTTCAATTGCTGAGGGGCAGCAATTGTAAGCATATTCTTACCTGATGTGGCCGATCAATTCAATAAGCTTGTGACTAAAAAAATATGCTGTCAGCTCAGACACATGACTCAGGACTGAACAGACCCCAAAGAGGGTTGTAGTTCCATTCAGGTCTTCCAAATGCCAGTAGAGAAAGGTGAACACGAAGCCGTATCCAAAACCCATGAACCAAGCCACAAACAGCACTGAGCCGTACTGCACGCTGCAGAGTAGCTTGATTAAGTCCCAAAAGTTGAAGGCCTGCGAGTGGCTTGTGGTGGTTGGTGTCTCCTCAGAGGACTCTGTGGAGTTGTTCCTTTCCACCTGCGGAATCTCCACCTCTTTCCCTTTAGAATCATTGTTTTTGAAATGGTTGTACCGGAACCGGAACTGAGTGGCAACGATCAAGGCCATGGTCATGAGAACGCCGAAGACGATGAAGACGATCTGGTAATTCCTGTACTCAGGGGGCTTACACCCCTTTCCATCGATGAGCACTTCGATGTGGGTGTAGTCGATCCCGATGCCCACGGACAGCATCGCCAGGCCCCAGCCCAGGGAGCCCCACATGCGCTGCAACCCATAGCGATCTCTGTGTTTTCCCAGATACTGGAGTGTCACTGTGTCTACGATTGTGACAGAAGAGGCACTGAAAAATTCTCCTATTATGACAACTACCAAGATCACCAAGAATATAGCTTCAACTTCTTGCTGATCATAAACAAGCATGACTTGGTCAGACGGTAAAGATTTGGTGGTGGTAACAATAACAGTGGTTGTCTCCTTGGTTACACTTCCTGGGGGGACAACAGGGGTTGCTGTGCTTGAGTTCAAAGTCAAGTCCATCATACGGTTAGTAATCTCATCTGTCTGGGGCTGCAGAGTCGGTTCACTGTTCATGTGTAGAGCTGTTGGCAAAGTAACAGTGTCCGAGACATTGAGCCCTGTTTCCAAAAGCAGGTTTCTTTTCTCACGCATTTTTGGTGATATGGTGAGGAAAGAGGTAAAGGAAGAATTTGTTGGCAGGATAGTTAACTGGTGACTTGCATTGGTGGGATGAGCTGTTGGGGGAATCTTTGGTACACATCTCAAGGTAGCAGGTTTGACAAATCCAATGCCCAAGTTGAATAAAACCCAACACAAAAGAGAAAAGAGGAGGACAATTTTGCCTTTTTTAAAGCGATCTGCAACTACACCCCAAAAGGGGGCACTGCAAAATTCAATGAAGTAGCGAATACCTACTAGTAGTCCACTCTGGCTTGGAGACATTCCCAGCTGTTTGTAATACACAGGCAAAAGGGGATAGAGAGAGCCATAGGCAGAGTAAAAGAAAAAATAAAAGACCTTGGAAATTAGAAGATCATTGTTTATCTTAACACAATGTTTCTCTATCCAGTCTATTTCCTCCTCAGGAATAGCAGATGTTTCTGTGGAGGAAGGTGTTTCATTTGAAGGTGGTTCTGGTTCCCTGGAAATACCATTAAAGGGATCTGCAAGCACATACTTTCTCTTCTGTTCCTCTTCATCATCCGTTAAAATAGCAACTTTATCATCTGCCATGGCTTACCACCACCATCAGCAAGTTTACAACCTTCGGAATCTGTACTGTTGATCTGTAAAGTAAAATTTAAAAGATGGCTTAGTAATGAAAATCATAACATGTAGACTGGGCGCGGTGGCTCACGCCTGTAATCCCAGCACTTTGGGAGGCCGAGGAGGGCAGATCATGAGGTCAGGAGATTGAGACCATCCTGGCTAACACGGTGAAACCCCATCTCTACTAAAAATACAAAAAATTAGCCAGGCCTGGTGGTGGGCGCCTGTAGTCCCAGCTACTCAGGAGGCTGAGGCAGGAGAATGGTATGAACCCGGGAGGCGGAGCTTGCAGTGAGCAGAGATGGTGCCACTGCACTCCAGCCTGGGTGACAGATCGAGATTCTGTCTCAAAAAAAAAAAAAAAAAAAAAAAAAGAAAATCATAACATGTAAACATAGAACTTCATCTTGCAGGAAATTAAGCAGTTACAAACTAAAATAGTAATTGCAAGACAGCATTCTCATCATTTATCACTTGCAGCCACACAATACTTACTGGTAAGAAAATAGCATTTAAAAAAAATTGAATACTCTTTGTGGCCACTGACTGACTAATTACATCTTCCAATGGCAGGTTTACAGCTCAGATTCATTCCCAGTCTTTTCACTGATTCCAAGGGAAAATGTACAAATAATAGGGATTATGTCTAAACCAAATACAGACAGTTGAAAATAAACACTGTTTATAGTTTCTTGATTTTACTGTTCAAACAAATCCACTGCATTACGAAGTCTAGGATTCTTTAGAAAATAAAGGTAGCAAAAACATTCTGTTTCTAAGGAAAAATAGGTTGCACTTAACTACCACCACAAATGTAATGAGAAAGAGGAAGCCAATGGCACTGTTGCAACTATAGTGCTCACTGGAGCCATGACAAAGACATCCTGGTAATGAAGTAGTCTTCACATTGCATATATTATGTACAGTTCTCCAGATGTGCTTTATAGATAGCAATTTTTAAAAATGGCAAGAAAAAAGAGCAGATAATACTTATTGGGCACTCTGTGCCAGATAACATTAAAAGATCTTTAAATGTATACATTCATATTGATCATAATAGCCCTATTATCTTGTCCATTTTACAGATGAGAAGAATGAGGCATGGCAGGTTTAACTATTAAGAGGCAGTGCCAGGATCTGAACCCTGATATTATGGCTTCAGGACACATGCTGTCTACAACGGTAGTCCCCAACCATTTTGGCACCAGGGACTGGTTTCATGGAAGACAATTTTTCCTCAGATGGGGAGAGGAGGTTGGTTTTGGGATGAACTGCTCCACCTCAGATCACCAGGGTGATTCTTAGGTTCTGATAAGGAGCATACAAACTACATACCTCACATGCACAGTTGACAATAGCGTTCATGCTCCTGTGCAAATCTAATGCCTCTACTGATATGACAGGAGGCAGAGCTCATGTGACAATGCGTGCTGGCCCGCTCTTGCTGTGCAGCCCAATTCCTAACAGGCCACGGAGTGCTAGCGGTCCATAGCCCGGGGGTTGGGGAACCCTGCTCTAAGACACACTAAACTGAAAAAATAACACATTTTAGATAAGACGCCAGTAAACCTTTTTGAGAAACAGTGCTTTGGCCGGGCACAGTGGCTTACATCTGTAATCCCAGCACTTTGGGAGGCTGAAGGGGCGGATCATGAGTTCAGGAGATTGAGACCATCCTGGCCAACATGGTGAAACTCCGTTTCTACAAAAAGTACAAAAATTAGCTGGGCCTGGTGGCGCGCCTGTAGTCCCAACTACTTGGGAGGCTGAGGCAGGAGAATCGCTTGAACCCAGGAGGCAGAGGATGCAGTGAGGAGAGATTGGGCCACTGTACTCCAGCCTGGCGACAGAGCAAGACTCAGTCTCAAAAAAAAAAAAAAGAAACGTTTTTCATGTAAGAGATTAGCAATATATATTTATATAAATTTATAGGAACTGTGCCACCATCCCATCAGATTTTCCCTTTCTTCTATTAAAGATTGAATGATTAAAGAGTCAAAAGATCTTGTGTGCATCAAGAATTATGTTGGAACATATTCTGATGGTAGGAGGTATATACATTAAATATGTGTTAATTCCTTTCACCTTCTTTTCTTTCTTTTTTCTTTTTTTGAGAAACAGGGTCTTACTCTGTCACCCAGGCTAGAGTGCAGTGGTATAATTATGGCACTGCAGACTCAACCTCCTGGTCTCAAGCAATCCTCCCACCTTAGCCTCCTTAGTAGCTAGGACTACAGACGCATGCTACCATGCCCAGCTAATTTTTGTAGAGATGGGGTTTTTGCCATGTTGCCCAGGCTGTTCTCCAACTTCTGGGCTCAAGTGATCCTCCTGCCTCAGCCTCCCAAAGTGCTGGGATTACAGGAGTAAGCCACTGCACCCACCTCCTTTTACTTTCTTTACTAGAGAAAAGTATCAATTTCACTTACCACCCCTTGGAATAGATCTTGCTCTTTCTTTTCCCAAAATGAGTAACATTCTGAAAAATCTTCTACAATTATGCTTGCAAGCATTTTTTAATCTCTACAAAGCTCCTAGGTAGACAATGGAAACACAATTTAAGGAGACCTATGTAAGGAGTCAATTTATCTGTTATCCCCAAAAGCCAGATGTCAATGTAGCTGTAAGCTTTGAAAATGTTCATGTGGGTTTTTTAGGTTAAAAAAAATTTTAACTGAAGGCCAGGTGCGGTAGCTCACGCCTGTAATCCCAGCACTTTGGGAGGCCAAGATGGGGCAGATCACGAGTTCAGGAGATCGAGACCATCCAGGCTAACACGGTGAAACCCTGTCTCCACTGAAAATACAAAAAATTAGCCAGGCGTGGTGGTGGGCATCTGTAGTCCCAGCTACTCTGGAGGCTGAGGCAGGACAATGGCGTGAACCCAGGAGGCGGAGCTTGCAGTGAGCCAAGATCGTGCCACTGCACTCCAGCCTGGGCGACTCAAAAAAAAAAAAAAAAATTTAACTGAAGTGAAATTCACATAACACAAAATTAACCATTTTTAAAGTAAACAATTCAGTGGCATTTACTATATTCACAATGTATATGGCCACCACCTCTATCTAGTTTCCAAATCAGGTTTTTCTTAATAGTGAAAGGAAAACATTTTTTTCCTCCTAGAAAACATGAAGGAAAAGCAAAATCCAATCTTTTGCTGCTTAGCTATAAATGACCTTCTTCAATGTTCTATACCTATTTTTCCTTCATCATTAGTGCCTTCATCTATCCAACTCAGCGGCTCCAATTCTATTTTATCATCTGAAAAGAACAAATAATTTGCCCTCAAATCTATTTTCTAAATTAATTTAATTCATGAGCTCAAAATTGAAAGAAACATTTCTTGTGTTTCAAATGTATAAAATTATATGATACTTCTGGGTAAAGAGAGCAGATTAAACACATGTAGTTTGAATCCTTCCCTGAACCCACTAAAATGACAATAAACACACATACACACAAACATACACACACACTGTAAAAGTCATAATTCAAGCTAGAAAAATTAAAGGGCACATAATAGCAATAAAACTAAATTCTGGAAAGCAGAAAGTAAACAATTGGTAAAAGACTTGGTAGATCTGAGAAGACTAAAACCTTGGTTGATTATAGGGAAAGCCAAGAACTAATGAAATTTACTACTCAGAATCCCTCAAAGGCTCATAAGTTAGCTATATTTATCTGCAAGTAAGACAAAGAATGTATGTGTGAATAAGTGAGTGAGTGAGTGAGTGAGTGAGTGAGAGAGAGAGAGTGTGGGGGGTGGTGGCGGGGGTTGGGGAGGTGCTCAAATAGAGCAGACTGAAAGTCTAAACCCCAAACAAATGCAGGTTATTTTCCTCTGGAAAGTAAAACACAGAGGTTTTGGCCAGTTGCACTGGCTCACTCCTGTAATTCGAGCACTTTGGGAGGTTGAGGTGGGTGGATCATTTGAGGTCAGGAGTTCGAGACCAGCCTGGCCAACTTGGCAAAATCCTGTCTCTATTAAAAATACAAAAATTAGCCAGGCCTGGTGGCAGGCGTCTGTAATTCCAGCTACTTGAGAGGCTGACGCAAGAGAATCACTTGAACCCAGGAGCCGGAGGTTGCAGTGAGCCGAGGATCGTGCGACTGCATTCTCCAGCCTGGGTAACAAAAACAAACAAACAAGAAACACAGAGGTTTTCTGGCCATACAGCACCAAGCAGAGTTGTAAGCGGTGCCATGCTGAAAGCAGGGCATCAAGTGAACATACACATCCTGGATTCTGAGCCTTGGCCCCCTTCCCCATCCTACTTTCCTCAGGTGGTTCCCAGAGGCTGGCAAAACTTCCATCCTCTAGGCAGGAAAGTTGAAGGCTCTTCTCTAGAGAATCTCGTTAGCCTAAGAGGAATGACCTCTAGATGTTTACACTGAAGCCTCTCCAACTAAACAACACAACCTAATGACCCGACACAGGAGCTCAGAGTTATCAAGACCTTCCACTAAATATGAGTAATTACCAAGGATTATAAGACATTTGAGGAAAGTCTGTTACATGAAAAACAGAACCAAAACAAGAAACACTATCAGTCCAGAGAAATCAGAAGCCAAGTAAAAAGGAAAATACTTTTTAATATATTCTTAGTATCTTCAGAAATAAGAGAAAATCATGCAACTATGAAACAATACCAGAATAATACATATTTTTAAAGAAGAAGTAGTATGGGCAGATAAAAGGAATGCTTGAATAAAAAGCTCTGGAATTTATAAGTATTATAGCATAAATGCAAAATTAAGAGATGATATGAAAGACAAATTTGAGGCAATTTCTTAGGAAAATGAAGAACAAGAGCAACAATAAACAGATATATGTATCTCACATCACATGCAAAAATCAATTCCAGATAGATTGTAGATTTAAAAGTAAAAGATTAAATAAGATAGCTTTTAGAAGAAAACATAGAAAAATATCTTAAAGACTTATAGATAGGAAAATATTTACTAAATAAGACACAGAGTATACTAAACATTAAGGAAGAAAAAATAATTGAACTACATTAAAATTAAGAATTTCCAGCTGGGCGCAGTAGCTCATGCCTGTAATCTCAGCACTTTAGGAGGATCACCTGAGATCAGGAGTTCAAAACCTGCCTGGCCAATGTGATGAAACCCCATCTTTACTAAAAAATACAAAAATTAGCCGGGCAAGGTGGCGGGTGCCTGTAATCCCAGCTTCTTGGGAGGCTGAGGCAGGAGAATCACTTGAATCCCAGAGGTGGTTGCAGTGAGCTGAGATTGCGCCACTGTACTCTGTTGTCCAGCCTGGGCCAGCCTGGGCCAGCCTGGGCAACACAGTGACACTCCATCTCAAAAAAACAAAAAGAAAAAAAAAAAGAATTTCTGTTCATAAGCACCATTAAAGATTGAAATGGCAAGTCAAAGAGTGGGAGAAGATATTTTGGTGATATATATATATAACAAAATAATGTATCCAGATACACAAAAATTTATTATTTAAAATCAATAGAAAAAAAATCAGTAGGAAAATATCAGGCAACCCAATAGGAAAAATAAGGGAAAAGCTTGAACAGGCACCTCACAAAAGGAGCCTATACAAATGGCCAATAAATATGTAAAAAGATGTTCAACTTGATAAATCACCAGTGAAAGCATTAAAACCAGAATACAATAATGTAATATACTCTAAAAATGGCTAAAATAAAAAAGATTGAGCCCGGGCATGGTGGCTCACACCTGAAATCCCAGCACTTTGAGAGGCCGAGGGAGGCAGATCACTTGAGGCCAGGAGTTCGAGACCAGCCTGGCCAACGTGGCAAAACCCCATCTCTATTAAAAAATACAAAAAAATTAGCTGGGCATGGTGGCAGATGCCTGTAATCCCAGGTACTCGGGGGGCTGAGGCAGGAGAATCACTTGAACCCAGGAAGCAGAGGTTGCAGTGAGCTGAGATAGTGCCACTGCCCTCCAACATGGGCGAAAGAGCGTAACTCTGTCTCAATAAATAAATAAACAAATAAATAAATAAATAAGCATCTCTAAATGTCTGAGTGCCAACATGACACTCAAAGGAAATGCACATTGTAGCATTTTGGATTTTTGGATTTAGAAGGCTGAACGTAAGTATAAAACAGATATTCTAAAATTAGAAAAAATCCTAAATCCAAAATACTCCTGTTCCCAAGCATTTTAAATAAAGGATGCTCAACCTGTAATATCAAAAGTTGATGAGGATGTGGAGCATTAGAACTCTCACAGATTGCTGGGGGGACTGTAAATTGATACACTACTTTAAAAACTGGAAATAGCTACTAATCTTGAGTGTAACACCCTATGATAACCAAAAGACATATATGTTCGCTGAAAGACATCTATAAACATATTCACTGCAGAATAATTTTAATGGCTCAAAACTGGGAGCAGTTACATAAGCAGATACATAAATTGTAGATTTTCCATCCAAAGATACTGTACAACAAAAGATCACTGAGCACATGATTCTGCTTATGGAAAAACAATAAGCAGGCAAAACTAAGTTATGGTATTAAAAGTGGTAGACATGGCAGGGCACAGTGGCTCACACCTGTAATCCCAGTACTTTGGAAGGCTGAGGTGGATCACCTGAGGTCAGGAGTTCGAGACCAGTCTGATCAACATGGTGAAACCCCATCTCTACTAAAAATACAAAAATTAGCTGGGCGTGGTAGCAAGCACCTGTAATCCCAGCTACTCAGGAGGCTGAGACAGGAGAATCGCTTGAACCCAGGAGGTGGAGGTGGAGGTTGCAGTGAGCCAAGATTGTACCATTGCACTCCAGCATGGGTGACAAGAGTGAAACTCTGTCTCGAAAAAAAAAAAAAAAAAAAAAGTCGTAGACTTCTCTTCCAAGAAGATGGAGTAGACACAATTTTCTCTATCGCTTCTGCTAAGTACAACTAAAACCTATAGATAATAATATTTAAAGTAAACATAGAAGACTCTGAAAGATAGACAAAAAAAGGCAGACCAGCTACGGACCTTGGTACCCAAGGAAAAACACAGGTATGAGTGGAGCTGAAGAACCAAGAAATACTGATGGGTGCAGATGGGTGCAAACAAAAAGCCCCAACAAGTGTCTGCTCTCTCTATCTAATGAACCAGGAAAGGGGCAGTCTAGAAAGTCAGAAAACTTTAGATAATAACTTCTACTGCAGCCAAATACCACAGAAAAAATGACCATAACCCTATTCCCACTCCTGCCCACACCATCAAAGGCTGAGCGGGGAGCCTAGAATTCTGCCCTCACCAGGCTATAATGGGAAACCCCCAATCCCTCAACTGAGGTGGGATCAGAGAAGATAAAGGAGCAAGGACTTTCATCCCTGCTAGGCAGTAATGAGGCCACAGTATCAGTGGAGATTACATGGGGAGCTTGGACTGCCAACTCACCTGTTGATAACAAGGCACCCTTACCTTTCCCCACTGGGGTAATGTCAGGAGTTAGAGAATTGGGACTTTTACTACTGGCCAGCAATAAGGAGGTCCACCCCTCACTCTCAATGGGTGTCACTGAAGGCCATGTGAGGAGGCCTACTGGAGAGCTGAAATGTCCATCTCCACTTCACAGTAACAACAAGTCTTTCACCTTCAGGTATCCAGAGAGGCTGAGTGAGGAACTTGGACTTCTACCTCCAGCTGGCAGTAATAAGGCAGCATCCTCCCCTCTCTTGCCAGAGCAGTTTCAGAAAAAGTCAGCTAAAGCAGAAGATCTAAATAAGATCCACAGTCTCATAAAATAATACCCAAAATGTCTTGCTTTCAATCAAAAATCATACATCACACCAAGAACCAGGAAGATCTCAAATTGAATGGAGAAAGACAATCAATGGATGCCAACACTGAGATGACAGGAACGACATCCATTTTAAAAACAACCATCATTTGGAAATAATAGACACTGGGGACTCCAAAAATGGGGAGAATGGAAAGGGGATGAGGGCTGAAAAAATGCCTGTTGTGTACAATGTTCAATATTTGGGTGATGGGTACACTAGAAGCCCAATCCCCGCCACTACACAATATACCCATGTAACAAACATGCATTGTGCCTCCTGAATTTGAAATATTTTTTAAAAGCCATCCTAAAAATGCTTAAATAGGCAATTATAAACATGCTTGAAACAAAATCAAAAAATAGAAAGTCTCAGCAAAGAAATGTAAGAAAAAATGGAAAACTTAGAACTGGAAAATACAATAACCAAATAAATCTTAATGGATGCACTTAATAGCAGAATGGAGGGGACAGAGGGATTAATGAGTGAATTGGGATACAGAACAATAAGCATTACACAATCTGAACAGAGAGAAAATAAACTGAAAGAGGCTTAAGGACCTATGAGACTGTAACTAAAGATCTAATGTTCATGTCATCATAGTTCTGGAAGGTGAGGAGAAAAAAAGGGGGTGAAAAAGTTGTCAAAGAAGTAAAGGCTGAAAACTTCTCAAACTGGCAAAAGACATAAACCTACAGATTCCAGAAACTGAGCAATCCCAACAGGATAAACCTAAAACAAAATACCCACACCAAAACATATCATAGTCAAACTTCTGCAAACTAAAGGCAAGGAAAAAAATTTTGAAAGCAGAGAGACACAACGTACTGATGGGAGAAAAACAATTGAAATGATAGCAGATTTCTGAGAAACCACAGATACCAGAAGTGGCACAATTTTTTTTTAAGTGCTAAAAGAAAAGAATTGTTAATGCAAAATACTATGTCCAGAAAAAAGACTGTCCAAAAAAACAGAAAACCACTAATATCCCTGGTAAATCTAAATACAAGAACCCTTAAGAAAATAATTAGAAAAGAGAATTTAGCAACATATAAAAAGAATTATACACCATGACCAAGTGTGGTTGATTCCAGAAATACAAGGCTGATGCAATATTTGAAAGTCAGTCAATTCAATCTACCATGTTAATAAGCTAAAGAAGAAAAATTACTTGAGCTTACCAATCAATACAGAAAAACATTTGATAAAATTAAATATTCATTTAGATAATAACTTCAACTGCAGCCAAATACCACAGAAAAAGTCTCAGAAAATAGGTTCTGAGATAAAAATCTCAGAAAAATAGGAACAGAGGGGAATGTTCTCAGTTTGATAAAGATCACCTACGGAAACTCATGGGTAACACTGCACTCCATGGTGAAAGACTGAATGCTTTTTCTCTAAGATAGGGAACAAGGCAAGACTGTCTGTTCTCATCATTCTTATGCAATACAATGCTGGAAGTTCTTACCAGTGCAATAGGAAATGAAAGAAAACAAAAGACGTACAGATCAAAAACAAAGAAACTGTCCCTATTTGCAGTTAACATGACTAGGTAGAAAATCCCAAGAAACCTATAAATAAACATCTAGAATTAATAAGTGAGTTCAGCAAGTTCACAGGATACAAGATAAACATACAATAATTAATTGTATTTCTATATGCTAGCAATGAACACAAGGACACCAAAATTATAACACCATTTACAACTGCTTAAAAAAGAAACACTTGGGTATAAATTTAAAAAATGTGTAAAAGGCCTTATGCTGAAAACCATAAAATGCTGATGAAAGAAATCAAAGAGCTAAATAAATGGATCCATGTTTATGAATTTCAGTTCTCCTCAAATTGATATACAGGTTTAACACAACTCCTATCAAAATCTCAGCAACATATTTTTGTAGATATAGACAAGAATTTAAAATTTATACAGAAAAGGAAAGAAATGAATAGCTAAAGCAGTTTTGAAAAAGATTATATAGCTATGCATTAATTAAGACCGTGTGGTATTAGCAGAAGGACAGACACACAGATCAGTGTAACAGAATAGAGAACCCAGAACAAATCCACACAAATATGCCAACTATTTTTAAACAAAGATGCAAAAACAATTCAATGGTGGAAAGGTAACCTTTCAACAAATGGTGCTGAGGTATTAGACATCCATGGGCAAAAAACTGAACCTCGGCCAGGCATGGTGGCTCACGCCTGTAATCCTAGCACTTCGGTGGCCAAGGCAGGCAGATCACCTGAGGTCAGAAGTTCAAGACCAGCCTGACCAACATGGAGAAACCCCGTCTTTACTAAAAATACAAAATTAGTTGGGCATGGTAGCAGGCGCCTGTAATCCCAGCTACTTAGGAGGCTGAGGCAGGAGAATCACTTGAACCTGGGAGGCAGAGGTTGCAGTGAGCCGAGATAGAGCCACTGCACTCCAGCCTGGGCAATAAGAGTGAAACTGCGTCTGAAAAAAAATAAATAAATAATGAACCTCAACCTAAGTCTTACACCTTATACAAATATTAACTCAAAATGGATCATTAACTTAACTATACAATTTGAAACTATAAAACATTTAGAAAAAAAAAATAAGAAAATCTTTAGCCTCTAGTGCTAGGCAGAGTTTCTAGACTTAACACCAGTAACATGATCCATAAAAGGAAAAACTAATGTTAGACTTCATTAAAATTTAAAACTTTTGCTCTACAAAAGCCCCTGCAAAGAGGATGAAAACACAAGCTACAGACTGTGAGAAAATACTTGGAAACCACAAATCCAGTGAAGGATTCGTTTCTAGAATATATAAAGAATTCTCCAAACTCAACAAACAATCCAATTAGAAAATGGACAAAAGACATAAAGAGACATTTCACTGAAGAGGATAGACACGATATATAGATGCATAGATACAAATGAAAAGATGTTCAACATCATTAATGATTAGGGAAATGTAAATTAAAACCATGATGCTATATCACCACACGTCTATAAGAACTGTTAAAATAAAAATAGGAATAACACTGAATTCTGATAAGGAGGCACAACTACCAAATTACTCATACACTGTGGGTGGGGATGTAAAATCGTACACCCCTCTAGAAAGCAGTTTAGCAGTTTCTTATAAAACTAAATACATGATTACAATACAACCCAGTAATTATACTTCTGGGAATTTATTCCAGATAAATGAAAACTTATTTTCACACAGAATCCCGTGCATAAATGTTTACAGCAGCTTTCTTCATAATAGCCAAAAAGTGGAGACAACCCAAACGCTCTTCAAAGGACGGAAGGACTAAACAAATTGTACTACAGCTTGACTATGGGATATTACGCAGCAATAAAAAGGAGCAAATGACTGATACATGCAATAATCTGGATAAATTTCCAGATAATTATAAAGAATGAAAAAATCCTATCTCAAAACATTACATACTGTATGATTCTATTCATATAACATTCTTGAAATGACAAAATCATTGAAATAGAGACAGACAGGTGATTGCCAGGAATTCACTAGAGAGTGGGGACAGCAGGGAAGTAGAGGTGGCTATAGAAGGGCAACATGAGGGACCTTGGTGGTGACAGAGAGAAATATTCTGTATCTTGCCTGCCTCAATGTCAATTGTGCTATTGTGCTATAGTTTTGCAAGATGTTATCACTGGGGAAAAGTCAGGGGGTACAGGATACATAGGACATGGCTCTGTTAATTTCTAACGACTATATGTGAATCCACAATGATCTCAAAATAAAGTTTAATTAAAAGAAGTTAGGATAGGGGTTACCCTTAAGGGATACAGTGACTAGAAGGAATTTTGGGGTGCTGATAACATATTTTATCTAGGGCTTTATTTCATGACGTGTTCACTTTGTAAAAACTCAATGAACTATAGTATTCTATAACAAAAGAACTTAATATGAAGAAAAAAGAGATGAAAACAGGAGAAAAAAATTAGACAGATACAGCATCTCCCAGGAAGTCGAACATCTAGAAAATAATAACTCCAAGAAGGAAAAACAGAAAAAAATTAAGGGAAGAAAACTTTAAAATTTCAAGAAAATGCCTCAAAACTGAAAGATAAGAGTTGTCTAAGTGAAATGACCCACCTAGTACCTAACACAATGGATAAAAGTAGACACAAGACAAAGCACATCATCAACATTTCAGAATACCAGGATAAACGAATTACCTTACAAACTTTCAAAGAATAAAATATTTTACATAATAAGGATCAGGAATGAGAATGGCTTCAGATATCTCAACAACATCACAATCTATATGTAGCCAAATTATTACTTGAGTTTATGGGTGAAATAAAGACATTTTACGCATTCAATTTCTCACAAAATTTATCTCTTATGTACCCTTTCTCAGGTTGTGTTCCACCAGAACAAAAGGATAAATCAAGCAAAAGACAGACATGGGATATACGAAATAAGAGATCTAACATGGGAGAGAAGCAATGGGAATACAGGGATGACAGAACTGGAGATCCCAGGATGACAGCTTTGTACCAGACACAAGGGCAACCAGTGTAGTGGGAACAGGACTGAAGGTTTCAGGAGAGACCGTCAGGAAAATGACACTGGTAGAATACCAATACACCTGAAAGTCCTAAGAGGAAATTTAGATGGCTGGTGAAACATTCAGGGATGAATAACTGATAAATACAGAGAAAGTTAAATAGAACACTACAAGAAAACAGAGTTGCACAGAAAAAGAAAAAAAAATGCAGTTTACTGCATGTCTCTGTTATGATTACACAATCATACAAATGCAAACATGAATACTGAACTAACCAAAATTGCCTTATAGCTACGTTGGAAAGTCAAAGTAATGAGAAAGCTGGACTTTCTCATTAGAGAGTCAGGAGCAGAAGAGAGAGTTAACTCGGTTTCTTGCATAGTGGGAAGACACTAGACGTTATCTAGTGTCTTTAAATAAAATTAAAGTCAAGAAATACAGATACAAGAATTTTATTTAAAGACATACAGGTGATAATCCTACTACTTTGGGAGGCCAAGGCAAGAGGATCAATTGAGGTCAGGAATTCAAAACCAGTCTGGGCAACACAGCGAGATCCCATCTCTAAAAAAAAAAATTTTTTTTAAGTTAGTTGGGTATGGTGGTACATGCTTGCAGTCCTAGCTACCTGGGAGGCTGAGGTGCCCAGGACACAGTGAGCTATGATCATACCACTGCACTCAGCCTGGGGCGAGACATGTCTCAAATAAATAGACAGGTGAATATCAAAATAATTGCAGAAAAAGTAGTTGCCTCTGGGAGGAGAAATAAAAAGAGCACAGAAGTCTGTTTTTTGTTTTGGTTTGTAATAAACCTTGTAAACATGTTCACTTTTTTTAACTTCATACATCTATAACTCTCATTTTAAAAATGAAAACTAAGAAAGAAATATGCAGTCATGTGAGTTTTGTCTTTACAAATGACATTAAAGCCAAATACTAACACCCTTCTATCACTAACTAAATATTTTTCAGAGTTGTACAGAATGTCTGACTGTATCAATTCTAATTAGGGGCCTTAGAGTGGACTTTAATTAATTATTCTACACAAATCATCTGCTGAATCTTTACCAGGTAGATCAGAGAAGGACACAAAGTCCTCTTTAACAGGCATAATTTCCTGAATTGTCCAAGTGATGATGAAGAACTGATGCCCATGTGCTGATTCAAAAATGGAAATATCTTACATTAAAATATTGATGTAAACCTTGATGAGTGACTTTCTCCCAAAATATTCTTTCCTCTCCACCTTATGCAAATGATTTTTTAGTATCATAAGGTTACACAAGGCTTCTCTGGTTACATAAGTCCAGATGTTAAGTAGTTCTCACAGTATCAACAAATTCAAAGTCGTTATGGAAATGTTTCTGTAATGCCATTCAGTATCTCATATATAAATGTCATACTCAGTAACTTTTATATGAATTTCAAATATCAAAAGACAAACAAAAACTGTTTAAATCCAGGACATTATTTTTTTTTACTCAATATGTTCAGGTCATACTTAGATTTTGGTGAAAAGGAACCAAATCATGGAGAAATCACATTATAAACACAGTTATGAAATAAAGCATAATAAATAAAGTGTAACCACAGGATCAGGGACAAAAAGAAACCAAAAACAAGTATATCCCAATGTAGAGCATCTTTGGTTGAAGTGGATTATATTTAATTTGTCATAAGGAATGACAGAACAAATACAAAGAGTAGTAAAAATATTTATATGCTGGATGAGACAATCTGTTTATAAAGTGAAAGGAGATTTTGTTTATTGAGAGGTTGATATGGACTGAATGTCTGCAGCCCCTCCAAAATTAATAAGTTGAAGCCCTAAACCCCAGTATGATGGTATTTGGAGGTAGCCCCATTTGGAGGTAATTAGGTTGAGAAGAGGTCATGAGATAGGACCTTTCTGATGGGATTAATGCCCTTATAAGAGGAGGCAACTCTCTCTCTACCCACATAGCAAGAAGGCGGCTATCTGGTAGCCAGGAAGAGGGCCCTCAACAGGAACAGGGCCTACTAATGTTGGACTTCTCAGTCTCCAGAACTGTGAGAAATAAACTGTGGTTCAAGCAACCCTGTCTATATATGGTATTTTGTTATAGCAGCCTGAGCAAACTAAGACAGTGAGCAATGAACATGAATCAATTCAGTTAATATTTTGTTTTTAATGTCTGAGTCTTAACATTAAAAAAAAAAAACTTGAAAACACAGAGTTAAGAAGACATTTCTAATTATATACACAATTAACTTATGATCTTCTCTGGGAAATATTCTCTATTGCAGGTTTGCAGTTAATCCTAATCCGATAAGGAAGGCTTTGTTTACTTTTTAGGAAAGCAGAAGTCTTCTCACTTAGAACAGTCTAATGATAGTAATCAATACCACTATTGTGAAAATATAACACAGACTTCTAAAACCTGGAAAGCTATCATACCAGTACCTACACTGAGTCATTCAAACAGCAGGTACTTCTGAATTATTGATGAGAGGCAATGAAATCATTCTTTTTAAAACGGATAGCTTTCTTCATTATGTATTTAAATCAAAACTGCTCATATATCGAGTTATCCACAAATATATGAGAGTATGAAAACGGATTCAACTTTTGAAGAAAGAAACCCTGAGATCAAATCCATTATTTGGAATAATTGCCAAATGTTAGGTTTACAAACAAGATGAGAATGTGTGCTATAACACAGCAGTGATATAATTATCAGTGATGGAGAGCAAACAATCCCTGGATACCACAAAAGGGACACTCTTCCTTGTGCCGTGGCCTTCATAACTCAGTGTTGCCTAGTGACGAGGACTGAAGCTGCAAAGCAGGGAAACTGACTTCTCAAACCCTTGCAGCTAGCTCTGTCTTGTCAACTGTTATTGGCCAACATTCTCAATGCCTTTGGGAAACGTGAGTCCCAGAGCTGGACTCTTAACTACTGCTGCAATTATGACCAGTATAGACATAGGGAAACCACTGCAAAAGAGCATTAGAATCTAGATATTCACACACCACACTTGAACATTCAGTTCAACCCCCGGCTTCTTCTGGGATAGAGCTTCTTCCAGAGATACAGTGTACAAGGTCAATTCCCATAGATCTTTATTTTTCCATCAGGATTGCTTTAGCATCTGCTAGACATTTAGCCAATGTCATGAAAAATATATATAAGGTTAGTTTTATAACAGTCACATAGGCTACAAGGGCACTGGTCTGTGCAAAGATGAATGACTATTTTGGAATCTTCCTTTTCCTTTCAGAGTATTTTGACATGGTTCCTTTATGGCAAAGCCAAATGATGAAAGAAACAAAACTAGTCTGAGTCCTGTCAGCCCAGTTTCCAGCTTCAGCCCTCCAGGCACTCAGCACTGCCCACGAGCTCCCCAGAGCTGCTACTAGCAGCATTCCATTGGGATTGAAACTCCTCCCAGCAACTAAAGCCTGGCACCCTTGTCATTCTTTTTTTTTTCCTTTTTGTTTTTAGACAGGGTCTCCTTCTGTCCCCCAGGCTGGAGTGCAGTGGCACAATCACAGCTCACCACAGCCTCAACCTCCTGGACTCAAGTGATCCTCCCACCTTAGCCTCCCAAGTAGCTGGGACTATTGGCATACACCACCACACTCGGCTATTCTTTTTAGTTGTTTGTGGAGACAGGGTCTCACTATATTGCCCAGGCTGGTCTTGAACTCCTGGGCTCAAGTGATCCATTTGCATCAGCCTCCCAAAGTGCTGGAATTACAGCTGTGGGCCACTGCGCCCAACCACTCTTGTCATTCTGGTGGACCTTCTCAGGCTCCTAGTAAAACCTGAGTGCTAGATCACAGGAAAGCTGATCCACAACCTTGGTTGCCCCATCTTAACAACATATTTGCACTTTAACAGGGATTCAGTGGGCATACTATCATACTATTACCAACTACAACACTTAAGTAACACTTGCGATGACCCTGGCATGCATTACCTCATTTCATCCTCATAACAGTTCTCTGGGGTGGAAATGATTACTTTCTCAGTTTTACAGATGAGGAACCTATGGCAGAGAGAAGGCAAATAACCAGCCCAAAGTCACATAGGGAATGAGTAACAGTGCTGCTCTTAGCAGGTCTGACTCTCAGTGCACTGTATAACTGTGAGACAGGGATGCCAAAAATTAGGTCTTAGGCCTCAAAGACTTGGTTTGTCATTGACAAGATAAACCTAAAATACCTCTCTCTCTCTCTCTCACTCACACACACACACACACCCCCCACACACACCCACCACTAAAGGGTTAAATGAAAAGTCAGAATAATGGAAGAAAAGCCACATAGTCCTATATAATTTATTAACTAAAAGATATTAGGGACATTAGGCATGCTTCCGGAGTTCCAAGTAGGGTGTCCATACTTCAGACAGGGGTTGTCAGGAAAATGAGGGCTTAAACTGAACCCTGAAAGATGGGCAGGATTCACTTAGGCAAAGATGAGTGGGAAAACTATTCCAGGGTAGAGGAAAGAAAAGGCAGCAGAGGATCCATAAAAGATTTATTCCAGGACTAAAGGGCATATGAGGCCACCCAGACAGCAACAGACGGCACAGGGCCTTGAATACCAGGCTGAGGGACGACAGAACACAAAATACAATGGAATTATACTGAAAAAAAGACATGCATTTGAACAACCAAAAAAACCCTACAGCTATAGATCGAGCACCCTCTAGTAGGTAGGACACATGCTGGAGGCCACACAGTCCCTGTCATGACACCCAGAGGCGAGAAGAAGACGGGGGCACACACAATTACAACACCCCGTGCTCAATGTTCAAACAGGAGCAAGCACAGGTGAGGTACACAGAGGGTCTCTGGGGTGGAGCCTCAAGCCAATCTTAAAGGATGAATAGATGGCAGGGTTTTGCTACTGCAACCTTGCTAAGGATTTCCCAACATCTGAACTTTCACTTTGGTGTACTGATCTTATCATTTATGATCCAGTACTGAAGTCCTGTGATGGCATCATTTCAGAACAAACAGTACTTTATGAATTCACTATATCTAATGGACCTTTCATAACATCTGGAAATATAATACACTGGAAACATTTTCCTGACTCCTTCCTCTACTTCTAGAGATTGTTCTCACATCTACTGTAGGATTTATAGGTAATTTTATTGCTATCTTTTTACAGATATCTCATCTGCCCAACAAGACTGTATAACCCTCAAGGGAGGAATCTAGTACATAACGTATTGCCCTTTACCCCTGTAAGCCCTCAATACTGTTTATTTTTGACAAGCACCTGATGACAATATATATATAAATGTTTATTAAAGTTTAACATGATCAAAAATTAATTTTAGGAAGTAGAGTCAAAAGAAGTCCCAGTTTCGTCCCCCGGCTTTGATAAATCAGTGCCTCTTTAAGCCTCCTTTTCCATACAAACTTAAGTCAATTAACTCCCAGAAGGGTTCTAGAGCTTAAATGAAATAAAGTATGAGAAAGCAATTCTGTTAATGTAAAAGCAACATATGAACATTTGGTGTTGGTGGTAGTTGTAGTTTTATTCCAGCTATTTCATTAAAACTCTGGGTCTTACTTTGCAATTATGCCAAAAGCACTTTTCCCAGAATTATTTGGCACCACCCTTGAACTGGGCCAGCATTTTATCCATCTATGCTCATGAATTTATGCTCATGTCTGTTTTCATGTCTACAGCCTGATGGGGGGCTGTGAGGCACTGGTTCACTGGAGAACACACTATTGTATTATGGACTGGAATGATAATTCATTATCTCCAGGAAAGAAATAACTATTCATTTAAAACATTTTACTTATATTTGTAACATCATAAATCTGAAAGAAAGGACCTGAAATCCTCTCTAACATTTACTTTCAACCTGCTAACAGGGTGAAAAAGGAACAAATTATTTTGATCTCATAAGGGTTGGAGGAAATAGCTTATAACCATAAAAGTGGCTTTAGTAATAAAGACCAACTAGATTTTCACTTTCACTTTGTGGAAGAAAATAATTAAATGCCAATTAAAAATGTATAATTTAAGTTCTTCAGACCTTATTAGTCATCATGAAGCAGATTGCTATTTATTAGTTTTAGACTCCTGATTAAATATTGTGCCAATATAGCATAATTTATAATATAAATTTGAAGCAGGCCCCAGAACTTCATTTCCTTCTACCTTTCAAATAAGCTTCCTGTCTTAGAACAAGCCCAGAAGGAGGAACAAGTAACAGTTCACATTACAGAGTGAAAAAAAATTTTTTTTTTAGAAAAGATATTTATATCTTGTTTCTCCAACAAAAGAATTCCATAGATGTTCAAGATACAAAGTGAAATTAATTGAATTTGCTGCTGGTACTCTGCATTTATTTGTTAAGAAGGAATACAATGTAGGGATTTAAGGGGGTCACAGAAGCTTTGTGACAGTAATGTACATTCATCTATTTCTAAACAAGTATCAGTAGCCAGGTGGGGCAACAAAATTGTTTGTTCAGGGTAACCAAATTAATGAAAAGGCAAGGTTTCCAATATTCACTGTATTTCAATTACTGAAACTTAAAACCCTTTCCCCATTGAAATAATATTACAAATAGCAAGAGTACCCAAGTTAACTGAACTAACAGTGCTAAGAAGCTGAGGGTCACAGAGTACATACTTTTTTTGTTTTTTGTTTTTTGTTTTTTTTGGAGACAGAGTCTCACTCTATCGCCCAGGCTGGAGTGCAATGGCACGATCTTGGCACACTGCAACCTCCCAGAGTGCATACTTTTTAAGAGGAAATTCTTCCTACTTTTCAGTCTGGGATGCCAGCAACACATCTCACCAAGGCACCCCCACCCCGAGCTTCAGGACCTACTCACTTCCCTAGAGCGGCGAGCCACAGCAGCATGCCTGGGATCCCCAGCCACTGGCTTCCTCCAGGGCAATGGTTCCAACATGTGAGAACCATGGAGTTATTGCCAGGGTTCTCTGATAGCCCTAACTATATGTCACACTTAAATACATACATTGAACTGATTTTCAAATGTACATTGGTGCTACCATCATACATTTATTTCTCTAATAAACATTAATGCAATTCTTATTAGCTTTCTATCATTATGCATTTTCTCAGATAGGATACCCTAAAAGCACAGCTATGACATGTGGGAGCCTGCGAATGCTGTAACATTAAAATGGTGTCTTCAGATTCCTTATAAGTGATAGGACAGGTAAGACGTTAGCAGAAGAGAGGAAAGAGAAAGTCCCGAACTTGATCAGCACCATCACAGGCCATAGCAAGTTAACACTTACCATTTGAAAGCTGTCTCCATATAAAATTATCTACTATTTTAATACACAAGATTTGTTTCTTTGTCAGGAAACTAATTTGGGAAATCTCAGATTTCTTATCTTTTCATAGCATAAAACAAAGGATTTTTAAAAGCTCGGTGATTGAAAGCAGTTATTTAAGGTTTCACAGAAAGATTTCCTCAATAAATTATAGTTTGTCATACTTTAGAAACAATTTAGACCGAATGTACACTTTTTTAAAAGAAAAAATTACAATTCAATTTGAAAGGTTTGTTTTGTTTTTATACCTACTTATGTGAATCCCTCTTTTATACACAAATACACAATCTTTTCAGAAAAGAACTTAGGTAAATACAATTAGTATAGGATTATAAGTCCAAAATCTAAAAATCCTAGGAACACAGAAAAACAAGACTGGAAAAATAAGAATTATAATGAAAAACAAAAGCACAACTCTGGGTATTAGTAATATAACATTAGGTTGTAGTTCTAGTATATGCATTATATTAATACCATATTTATAATGGGTCCTTGATAAATGCTTATTCAAGATTGCTGCTATCACTTGGCTATTTCAACACTATTAGACACTCAGGAAGTTAAGAAGGTTAAAGAAAGCACAATCTATACACAAGACAGTTTAAACAGAAATGTGTGGGTGCTTCTTTCTCAGAACTTTTATGAGTTTACAATTGAGACCAGAATATAGATCTCAAGGTTTATAACACACTTTCCTGTAGCCCTGGACTATCATCAGTTATTTTTACTTACATCCCCTAAATGTGCTACAGTCTAAAAGAATAATTTATATCCTTAGTACATTCCCATATATGTAATTTAAAATTGTTTTATTTTGCTATTAGGGTTCTGATAACTTGAGAATTACCATAAGCTATCAATTCTAATGATATAATTACTTTCAGAAAAAGGTTTATTACTTAGCCCATAAAAGAAAAAAGTGGCTGAGCACAGTGGCTCACATCTGTAATCCCAGCACTTTGGGAGACAGTGGTGGCAGGACCGCTTGAAGCCAGGAGTTCAAGACCAGCATGGGCTGTTAAGCAAGATCCCATGTCAGAAAATTTTTTTATAATGAGTCAGGCATGGTGGTTCACACCTGTGGTTCTAGCTACTCAGGAGGCCAAGGCAGGAGAATCACTGGAGCCCAGGAGTTCAAGGCTGCAGTGAACGAGGATCACACCACTGCACTCCGGCCTGGGTAACTGAGAGACACCCTGTCTGTAAAAAAATAAAAATAAAAAAGATAGATACTTGAACATACATACCATACCAATAATTTTTTAAATGGAAATATTCAATGCTGGTGAGTATGAGAATTGACAGGCTCTGTCATTTACTGAGAGTAAAAATATAAACTTTCTGAAAAGCAAAGACTTAAATGTAAAGATTTTTATTGCAACAGTTTTCACAATAATCACAACTGAAACAAAGTAAGTGATTGATAATAAGGACAGTTAAATAAGTTATAGTGAAAATAGGTAAACAAGCTATAGAGAAAAAAAATCTTATATCCATATGATGGGAAAATAGAACTTAACTACTTGGGAAAATGCATCATGTTAAATGAAAGAGCAGGACACAAACCTCTAGATATAGTACAGTTTATATTTGTAAATCTATGTGGTTCAAATAAAATGTATTTTAGAAAAAGACTCAATGAAAATGATACCAAAATGTTATCAGGGATTATCTCTGAGTAGTAAAATTTGGACCTATTTAATATTTTTCTTTTACTTGGCTGGATTTTTAAAAAATTATTATTTATCACTTTAAAAATATACACTTAAAAAGGAATTATTTTAAATATAAAACATTTGAGTGACAACTGGGATGTCCTTGTTCCAGGAGTTCCTGAAAAACTATAGAGAGTTATTAAATTGAGGTCTGATCATTCATCTAATGCCTTGTGCTTCTCAGTATACACAATTGAAAGGGACTGTCACAAGGACTTCGAGACACTCTTAAAAGACATACACACCTTTAGCAGGGAGCCTCATTACACAGAAAATAAAATTGAAACATGTGTCATGTTTACTCATTCAAAAGAACGATAATAAAGTCTTTTATTTAAACTCCCTTATAAATGTGAATTGGGGCATATTTGTTCATTAGTTAAACACAATTGCACAGGCATGATTTTGAAATAGAATTAAGAAAGGCACTCTATGATAGCTAAAGAAGCTTGCCTTTGCTGAATTGGAGCATGTTCATCAAGAACACAGCACTTCTTTATTTTATATTCCAGGATACATGTGCAGGACATGCAGGTTTGTTACATAGGCAAACGTGTGCCATGGTGGTTTGCAGCACCTACCAACCCATCACCTAAGTATTAAGCCCCACATGATTTGTTATTTATCCTGATGCTCTCTCTCCCCCCACCACCCCACCCGCCAGATAGGCCCCAGGAACACAGTACTCCTTAAAAGTCACAGGCAGCATGCATGTCACTTTGTATGATTCTGCTTTATGTGTTTTGTGTGGTGGCTTCTTCCTTTGCTCTACATGACAGAAACGTGTGTACCTTGAGGCCAAGTATGTTCTACTTTAACTTTGTCCCTAAAAGTGCCCTGAACAGTTAAGAATTCCCAGCATGACTCATAGAGACTCACTCCTGCCACTGCTCCAGTGCTCAGTTTGTCCTGGAATCCTGGGCCCTACCTGCCATGTCTCTCCTCTTCACCCCACAGTATAGCAGGGCTGACGGTACATTGGTTTATTGGAGCTCAGAGAGCAGACCCCGTGCAGAGTGGAGTGCACCTGCCTGTGGAGGAAGGTCTCTCTACATAACCAACACAGACTGCTAACTACCAGTCCAGGCTCGTCACTCACTTTCCTTTGGCACGGTTAACCCACACATCGGGCTTGTTCAGGCAGCACCAGTGCCTCCTTTTTATCCTCCTCACAGCCACACACCAGAGCTCTCTCTGCCCACTGCTGATTCATAGTGTCCCTGTCTTTCCCTCTCTTTCCCCCATCCCACTCTTGGTCTCAGATCAAAATGCTTCCAAACATTTCCTCAGAGTCATTCAGAGTTGGACTTTCCTGTTTTGTACTTGCCAAATGTTTCCTGAATTGGTCTCTCATTCTAAAACATGCTCCACAACGAATGTCAAAGAAAGCCATCTCTGCCCCCCTTAATTCAATTTTTTCCACATCTCTTGAACATGGTTTAAAAACCTGCTAAATTTCTTCCCATTTTTGCCCTATTCTCTCGCATTCTATCCCACCCCTCCCATTCTAAAATGCAGCAGGACCACCAGGTCACAAGGTAATACAGAACTCTCACTCACATCTCTTCAACACAGTCATCAACACGTGGCTCAGCTAGATTTACATCATAATAGATCAAGGCAGACAGAGGCTACTTTGAACACATACAACATTGGGATGTAGTTTTTGTTGGTGCTGAGGTAGAGGTGGGGGTTCGGGAGGGTGTGCTCTTTTTAAAGCCATAATGTAGCAACCAGTATCTATAGCAGGCACATATTAATATATAGACTTAAGGTTTAGGTGTTCCATGTTTGTAATTATTTATTATTTGTTTGGCTTTTCTGTTTTGGCCTCTGCACCAACAAATCAAACATCACTTGTCTGAACAAATGACTGGTAGTTTCCAAAAGTTGCCCAGCCAACTTGAGACAATGCCATTTTGCAAAAACAATAAATAAATATCATCCAAATGTGGGCAATCAAAAACAGCTACAAAGCAAATGTTACTGAATCCAGCAGTGGGGTTAAGTACTGGATAATGTATCATTCAGAATTCAGGAAAACAAATCAGGCTGACACAAGCCCCTCTCACCCCCAAAATGCCAGTAGAGTAAATGGGAACAGATAGCTAATGTTGGATAATTAAACATGGAGGAATTATAAACTCAAAGGGAATGTTCTTGGTGGAGGCATTAAGGTGTTTTCATTGCCCCACACAGAATTCACATCAGATGTGTTTGTTTGCTTTTCCCAGGAATCAAAAATGCTGTGCCCAGAGAAATGCCATGTTAGTTGAGTTTGAGAAACAAATTTTACCCAAACTGGCTTTGTACTAGGGTAGGACTCTGCACTTGATTTCTGCCTTTAAAGATAACTTATTAAACAAAGTTTCCTAAATTAAAAGATTGAGATTTCCTTCTGCCTAAAACATAATTAGAACCTAAAATGAAATGTTGGCTAATACCTAAAATTGTGAGAACATCTCTTCTGTAAAATACTTTTACAATTCTCTCTTTCTTAAGATTACCTACTACCACAATGATAATTAACCAAGTTTAAGCATGTGTTTTCTTGATTCTGAAAAGTCTGAATGTATTACGGCTCTGGATTTCTAAGTCTGGGCAGGGAAATCTATTAATTTTTAAGGATTCTAAGCAGTGGTTTTAGTTAATTTTACACAGAATTTGATAGAACTGTGGGATGGCATTTAACAAGTACATATGCATCAGATTAGATTAACTTGATAACCCACTGCTCCTAAATTGTTACTAAAAATAATTACACCTAAACTCATCCAGAATACCATAATTTCATGAGATGACACAGCAGGTAAATTGGTTTCTCCAACTCCTACCTTCTACCAGATTGTTCTGTACAGAACAATCATGCGTCCAAAGACAGCCACCACTAGCAAGACCAGGAAGAAAGAAATTCTTATCACCCCTAATCAAGCAGATAAATTGTGTATGCTCCAAAGTATTCTTATTGAAGAGGAAAACTGAGGAGTTGTAGAATATGCTACAGTTACTGTTAGAAAAAGGAAAAGCCAGTCACCTGAGACTCTATACCCTTTGCCCCCCAATTCTCAGTATGCCACCTTTCACTTTCATCTCTTGAGTCTCATTTTACTTTCCTAACATTAGAGTTTAGGCACATTCAATTTTATCTTACTTTGGATTGTTATAAAGTCAATTAATTCTAGTCTTCTTCCTTTTTAGTTTATATAATAAGATAACACATGCTTGTTCCAAAAACAAAATTTTAAGCCCAAACATAACTTTATAAGGTAAAAAGCAAAAACATCCTCTTTTCTCCATCTTGTCTCACTTCCTTAAGATAGCCACTGTCGGCTGGCCGCAGTGGCTCATGCCTGTAATCCCAGCACTTTGGAAAGCCTAGGTGGGGGGATCACGAAGTCAGAAGATGGAGACCATCCTGGTCAACATGATGAAACCCCATCTCTACTAAAACTACAAAAATTAGCTGATCATGGTGGCATGCGCCTGTAATCCCAGCTACTCAGGAGGCTAAGAATAGTTTGAACCCGGGAGTAGGAGGGTGCAGTGGGCCGAGATCGAGCCACTGCACTCCAGCCTGGCAACAGAGCGAGACTCCATCTTAAAAAAAAAAAAAAAAAAAAGCTACTGTCAACAGTTTGGGGACAAAAGGTATATGTGTGCCTGTATGCAGGTTTAAACAAATGTATATAAATTTCTTCTGAAGCTTGTTTTTTCTTTCTTTCTTTCTTTTTTTGAGATAGAGTCACTGCAACCTCTGCCTCCCTGGTTCAAGCAATTCTCTGCCTCAGCCTCCCGAGTAGCTGGGATTCCAGGTGCCCACCACCACACCCAGCTAATTTTTGTATTTTTAGTAGAGATGGGGTTTCACCATCTTGGCCAGGCTGGTCTTGAACTCCTGACTTTGTGATCCACCTGCCTCGGCCTCCCAAAATGCTGGGATTACAGGCATGAGCCACGTTGCCTGGCCATTTTTTTCATTTAATATACAGCATCTTGATTTTTCAGCCAATGTACAAAATAGCTAGCAGACACACATTTATTGCATTTCTTCCTTTCCCTACAATGAGATTGCCAAATTAAGATTTACTGTCAAAGGAAGTAAAACAAAAAAAAAAAACCTGTCAGCTTCATATTGCCTTCAATCTGTAACTGGTGAGGACAAAATAGTAAACATACACACATTAATATACATACATAATAAATACATAAATTACCCTACATGGCTAAATGTTAACATAAGTAATACATGTACATTGAAATGAAGTTAATTTTCAAGGGCAAGAAGCTAAGGAAGGCATCTGCATAGGTGGAGAGACTTAATGGGTTCTGATCAGTGAGGGACACCATGTGGAAATTTCCTGGGCTTTGGAGTCAGAAACATGAGGTCAAATCTAACTCTACCTCTTACTGATTATGCGGTTTGTGTAAGTTGCTTAACCCTTCTAAGCTTCCCTTTTGTCATGCACAGAACTAGGGGAAATACTTATCTTACAGAGACTTAAATATTAAATGTTTAAGATGGTGTCTTGAACATAATAAGTACTTAAAAAATGCCTTAATACTGTTAATAATCCAGACACCATATATGATGGAATTGGTGATCCCATACTTTCAACACCACAAAATACCTGCGAACTCTGGTTTTTGTCTTTGTGTTTTATTTGCCTTCATGCTTTTATATTTGTATAGACATGGAAAGTGCCTTAGAAATAAACTGCTGTAAACATAAAGGACACACAACTACTTAGTAGCTTTAATGCATTATTGAAGTGATGCTCTCTCCTCCTATTTCCCCAGAGCATCTTGCATTGGGCTCATTAACAATGTCCCATCCTTCCCCTAAGCAATCCTAAATCTTACTTACACCTTGTGATAAATATAAGCCATCTGACTACCACTAAATAACTGACAACATCCTCCACCTCTGCTAGCAGCTTGACGTATCAAAAGCCATGCTTCTCAAAGAAGAGGATCCTATCCTCTTTCACTTAACAAGGCTAAAACAGATGCATACACTTTTAGCTGGCTAGTGCCCACGACTTGGGGAAAGGACCTACCAAGTACACATCTCCTTTTATTACATATTTTAGTCAACTGTATGTCCACCTACCCTTCACATTTATCTATACTTAAGAGGTTAGATTTCTAGAAAATCATGCACTTCTAGAAGGATTAGGGGAAATTTTGGCCACTATACTATCCAACCATTCTCTTTTCCATGTGAGAAAACAGGAAGATGTGACATGCCCAAGGACACACAGCTATTCAGATACCAGTTGAGATTACAACTTCAACTCTTTAAGTCTTTTGCACACTAATAAGCAAGGTATGTGTTCCAGTAGTTCTGTGAGGTGCTTATTCAATCTTTTTGGATGTAAAGAAACGTCGGTGGTTGCGAATGCATAAGGGTAATTAACCCACCTGTCTGTCCCTGTGGGGATGGGATTAATGAGGGGGAAAGTTGCGTTTGTAATTTTCTGCCATCTTACCTAAATTTGCAGGAAAATTGCTCTATGGGCAATAAATATGACTCAGAAAGACTAGCAACCCCCAGTAGTATCTCAAAAGGGCTCCAGAGACCTGTTAGACCAAGTGGAAGTAAAGCACGAAGAGGGGGATGTCTGCTAGGATGGCGGCAGGCAGGGGAGAGGTTTGTTTTTTTTTTTTCTGTATTTATTCACCTGGGAGGGCAGACGTTGTCAATTTCCTCCTCCTGCCACACAACTGGCCACGTCCTTGTCACTGGGGCTGTGTGGAGGTTCTCACCTCCTCCTTTCTCCCAGGGATGTTTACAGCGAAGGCGCAGGTCGGCCTGGGTGGAGGAGGACCCGGGCATCTGCGCCTCCCCGCACCCCCGTCCCCCCGTCCCCACCCGCGGCAGCAGCTGCGGGCGCCCGGCGAGGGCTCCCTGGGCAGCGCCTTTGTTTTCCCGACTCCAATTACGTTTGCGGAAGTGCTGCCAGCACCCGGCACGCTGGGGGCGCAGGCGGCAGCCTCCCCCAGCACCCCACAAAGATGACACCCGACACGGAAGCCGGGGGAGGGAGGGAGGGAGCGGCGAGTGAGCGAGGCCCGGAGCAGAGACAGCGGCGCACGCTCGTCTCCGAGCCCCGGCCACGAAGCCCCTTTCCCGGCAGCAGGTGTGCGCTGCTGAGGTGCCTCCCCGCCCTCCGGCTGGGCCCGTCCGGGGCGGGGGAGGCCAGGGCGGGTCTGCGAGCCCCTTCTCCGCACTCCGGGCCCGACTCACCTGCTGCGGCGGCGGCAGCGCTCAGCTGCGCGGGGCGCGGGGAACCCTGTCCCCGGAGCGCGGGGCGGTGGCTCGGGGCCCCGGGGAGGCGGCTGTCGGGGCAGCGCGCACCATCCCGGGCTGCTCGCGCGCTCCTTGGGGGCTGCGGCGGGCTGGGCGGGGCGCGGCGAGGGATGCGGACCGGGTGGGGCCACGGAGGCGGAGGGCCCAGCGCTCCCGCCGGCGCGACCTTCTCTCCCGCTGCGGCTCCTCCTCCTCCCCGGCCCGGGCCTCACAGTCGCCGCTGCTCACTACCGGCTGGACCCGTTTCAGGGCCGGGCGCCGAGGACCGGCCGCCAGGTGCAGCGCTCCACCTCCTGCGGCGGCGGCGGCGGCGGCGGCGGATGCGTCGACCGCCCGCTCTCGGCCTCCAGCCCGCCCCGGCGGCCCCGAGGGACTCCTGAACCCAGCCGGGCCGGGGGAGCTCGCTGAGGAGGCGAAAGCACTGGGCGAGGCTCCATCCCTTCCCCACTCTCCACCCCCCCGCCCCCACGCGGCTCCCGCTGAGCCCCCAGGCAATGAGTACCGGCCAGGAAAGGTGGGGGAAAATGTACTAACATCCTTTATTCTTTGAGCACCTTTTAAGTGGCACACACAATGCTAACGTGGTCAGTGCGTTATCTCCGCGTCTGTCCCTGGTTGACCCGGGAAGGAGGAGCCGGCGGGGTGAGGAAGACAAACGATCTGTGAGTTTCGGGGCTCACCAAGAAGGGGTAACACTGAGACGAATGCGCCCTTTTTCAGGAAGGTGCTACTGGCACCTTGCTGAAAAGCCAACCGTGTGTGTCGCACTAAGAATATAATTAAAATTGTATTTCTAGTTAAACACGCAGAGAGTGGAGGGAGAGTGGAGTATTCACTTGGCAAGTATGTCTGTGTGCCTGTGATGGACTTTGGGGGATACCACTCGTGTTCTTAAGGAGTTTATGGTCTTGTTGTGGCAACGACAAGAGTGACGATGGTAGGTAACGCTTCTAAACGTCGATTATGTATGGGGCACTGTGTAGGTACTATTTGAGCCTTATAACCCTATAAGTATAGGAAACGTTATTCCCATTTTACAATTGAGGAAAGCCGAGGCTGAAAGTTAATGTGACCTGTCCAAAGTTACTAAACAGCGAAAGGGAAAACAGGCTTCCTTTATCTCCAGGCTTTAAGCTCTTAACCATGAAATCATACTAATAAGAATTTGATAGGCCCTGAAGTTTCCGAATTTTGAGTCCCTCTTTAGGAGGAGTAAAACAATTACAAATACGAAGTTTCTGGGGCCCCTCCCTGAGCTTATGAAGGGTCCCTGAAGCTTCAACTGCAATAGCCTCATGCTAAATCCACTTTCAATATTCACATAGATATTGATTGACATGGTGCCGATCATTTCTTTCTCCAGGCATTTCTTTCTCCTGTCAGGAACATGAGACACAGGTCCCCTCCTTGAAACTCTTCCCTTCTCTTCTTTTGGTGTCCCACAAGTGTTAGATTTTTTCCTCCTTGAAACTCTCCCCTCCTCTGCATTCTGTGACCCACAAGTCTTGGGTTTTCCTCTTCCTCTCCGACTACCCTTTGCTCCACTTGAGTTTCAGTTTTCCGTGGGTTTTGTTCCAGGCTTTCCTTTCTTCTGATTCTGTTTTGTTTTGTTTTTTTTCTGCGAATGCTCTCACTCCTTGGCTTCAATCTCAGAATATTTGAGGATGCTTTCAAAAGCCTTCTCTTGGGGTCCGCTTCTCTCCTGAGGGCCAGATCCGTAAGGCCAGTTGTCCGGTGGGATGTGTCACAGGTACCCCAACCTCACTAAGTACCACATCAATGTTCCTACTCGCTTTTTTTTTTTTTTTTTTTTTTTTTTTTTTTTTGAGATGGAGTCTCACTCTGTCACCCAGGCTGGATTGCAGTGGCACGATCTCAGCTCACTGCAACCTCTGCCTCCTGGGTTCAAGTGATTCTCCTACCTCAGCCTCCTGAGTAGCTGGGATTACAGGCACGTGCCACCATGCCTGGCTAATTTTTGTGTTTTTAGTAGAGATGGGGTCTCACCATGTTGGCCAGGCTGGTCTCAAACTCCTGACCTCAAATGGTCTGCCCGCTTCAGCCTCCCAAAGTGCTGGGATTACAGGTGTGAGCCACTGCGCCTGGCCCCCACTCACTCTTGCTTCTGGGTTCCCAGACTCTGGGGTCCCAAACAGCCATCCACCCAGTTGTATAAGACCCTTTTTTTCAATGCTCCTTTCACCCTTATACCCATGCCCGTTGTATTAGTTACCTATTGCTGCTGTAACCAGTTATCATAAACTTTGTGGATTAAAACACACATTTATTATTATCTTACAATTCTGGAGGTCAAGAGTCCAAAATGGGTTTTAGTGAACTAAAACCAAGGTGATTACAGGGCTGTATTCTTTCTGTAGGCTGTAGAGAAGAATCCATGTCTTTGACCTTTTTCCCACTTCTAGGGGCTGCTCACATTCTTTGGCTCATGGACCCTTCCTCCATCTTCAAAGCACACCACTCTAACCTCAGCCACAATCCTCGCATTACGTTTTCTGATTCTGACCCTCATTACATTGGGTTCACCTTCATGATCCAGGATAATCTCCTCCTTTCAAGAATCTTAATCCCATCAGCAAAGTCCATTTTGCCAGGAAGCATATTCACAGGTTCCTGGGATTGAGACATGGACATCTACAGTGGGCCATGACTCTGTCTATGACACCCAGTCAGATGCCAAACTCTGGATTCCACCTTTTCAAATATCTCTAGCACCTGTCCTCTTCTCTCCATCCCTGTGCTATCCTAATCTCTGTTATCTCTCCTTTGCTTATGGCAACCATTTCTCTGGTCTCTCTGCCTCAAAATGTTCTCTCATCCAATCAACTTACCACTTTGCCACCAAAGTAATATTTTATTTTATTTTATTTTATTTTATTTTCCTTTCTTTTCTTTTTGACAGGATCTTGCTCTGTCACTCAGGCTGGAGTACAGTGGTGTGATCATAGCTTACTGTAACCTCAAACTCCTAGGCTCAAGGTATCCTCACACTTCAGCCTCCCAGATAGCTGGGACTACAGGTGCATACCACCACACCCACCCAAGTTTTAATTTTTTTTGTACAGGTGGAGTCTCACTATGTTTTAGGAGAGGAGCAAGGTTGGCTGGTAGCACAGCTAGGAGGTACAATACAATGTGAAGGGTGCCTCATGGTGTTGCACAATCCTATGAGACAGCAAAGAAATTACATGGTAAGGTGTTTGTAAAGATTATTTTGGTGCTGGGCGTAGTGGCTCATGCCTGTAATCCCAACACTTTTAGGAGGCCAAGATGGGCAAATCACTTGAGCCCAGGAATTTGAGACTAACCTGGGCAACGTGGCAAAAACCTCATCTCTTAAAAAGTACAAAAATTAGCCAGGTGTGGTGGCATGCCTATAGTCCCAGCTACTAGGGAGGCTAAGGTAGGAAGATTGACAGAACCCGAGAGGTCAATCTCCCAACCTTAGCAGTGGGCCATGGTTACACCACTGTACTCCAACCTGGGTGACAGAGTGAGACCCTGTCTCAAGAGAAAAAAAGAAAAAAAAGTAACTGTAACCAGTAGCAAGGAGAAAGGTTAACAACGGCATAGACCACAGTGGTAGTGGCAGGGATGGGGAGAAACAGATGGATTTGAGAGTTTGGGGAAGTATATGAGCATACTTGGTGATATGTTGCATGTGGGAGACAAGGGAAAGGAGGTGCTAAGAATGACTCACAGGTTTCTGGCTTGAGCAACTGGGGAAGATTGTGAAAACCTTTACTGAGAGGGAGGAGACTGTGGGAGAAGCAGGTTGGAATGGAAAAAGGAAGAAAGAGTTCACATTTGACTCAGTGAGTTTGAGATGCCTGTGAGCCTTGCAGGTGGAGCTGTGAAGCAGGCAATTAAACTTGAGTCCACAGCCCAGAAGAAAGGGCTAGATTTGGCAGTCATCAGTATTGAGGTACTATTTACAGTCATTAGACTGAAGGGGATAACTCAGGAAGAGAATAGACTCAGAGAGTCCAGAGAAGGGCCAACATTTACCAGTTGGTGTAGGAGGGGAAACCAGGAAGGATCAGTCAGAAGTAGGAGGCAACTTAGGAGGATGTTGTCACCGAAGACTATATAAGAGTTGTTTCAAGCAGGGGTAAGTGGTTTGCACTCTCTCGCTCGTCCATATCCTAGATAAAGCATGATGTCCTCCACTGGCTTTATCGCCCCTCGGTGGCTTCATTTACCATGTGCCTTCTCTATCATGGCATCTACCATATACTATTGTAATCATTTGTTTAATTTCTATGCTAGATTGTAAGCTCCTTAAAGACAGGGGGAGGCCGGGTGCGGTGGCTCACGCCTGTAATCCCAGCACTTTGGGAGGCCGAGGTGGGCAGATCATGAGGTCAGGAGATTGAGACCATCTTGGCTAACACGGTGAAACCCCATCTCTACTAAAAATACAAAAAATTAGCCGGGCATGGTGGCGGGTGCCTGTGGTCCCAGCTACTTGGGAGGCTGAGGCAGGAGAATGGCGTGAACCCGGGAGGTGGAGCTTGCAGTGAGCTGAGATCGCGCCACTGCACTCCAGCCTGGGTGACAGAGCGAGACTCTGACTCAAAAAAAAAAAAAAAAAAGGGACAGGGAGAAACTCTGTGCTGTTTGATATTTGTATTATTTAGCATAGACAGTAGTCCATTGGAACAGCCCATATACAGTGGTTTAAATTTTTTTTAAAAGTATAATTTTCCCTCATATAAAAGTTTAGGTAAACATATGTAACACACCTGCACATCCTGCACATGTTCCCTGGAACTTAAAAAATCATACAATAAAATAAAAAAGTTTAGGTAAATAAGTGAGCCCATGGTGTTGGGATTCAAGATTTACGCTCTTTTGATCTTGTTGCTCGGTCATCAAAACCCAACATGGCTGCCCCAACTCTTACTGTCATGTGCACATTCCAGCCATTGGGGAAGGGAAAGGCATTTTCCTTCCTTTTAAGAACATGGGCCAGGTGCAGTGGCTTATGCTTGTAATCCCAGCACTTTGGGAGGCCAAGATGGGTGGATCACCTAAGGTCAGGAGATCGAGACCAGCCTGGCCAACATGGTGAAAACCCATCTCTACTAAAAATACAAAAAATTAGCCGAGCGTAGTGGTGGGTGCCTGTAATCCCATCTACTTGGGAGGCTGAGGCAGGAGAATCGCTTGAACCCAGCAGGCGGAGGTTGCAATGAACTGAGATCGCACCACTGCACTCCAGCCTTGGCAACAAGAGTGAAACTCCTTCTCAAAAAAAAAAAAAAAAAAAGAAAAGAAAAGAAAAAGAACATGACCAGAAATTGTACATATTACTCGTTTAAATTCCAGTAGCAGAACTTGCTCATATGACCACATCTATCTGCAAGGAAAACTGAGAAATATAGTCTTTAACTCAGTAGCTGTGTACACAGATAAAAATTCTATGACTGTGAAAGAAGGGAACAAACACTGGGTGCAACCAGCAGCCCTGATATACCATTGTAACTGTATCATAGCGCCTTACTGTTGGAATATGCTTGTAGAGCATAGAGAAAGGCAAGGAAGGATAAACACCCTACTCTTGACATTAATTACCTTGGGGAGAGGACATGGAAGGGGCATGGAGGGAGAGTTATAAATTATTAATTGAATGAATGGATGGATGATAATAAATAGATAAATCCAATGGTGACAATAGTGATAAGGTGAGTTCTTTTTAGCTCCCTCTCCCACCCTCCCTCCTCAGCATTGGCTTATGAAGGAAGAGGGATTTTCACTAGACCAAAAAGATGAGTTATGTAAATAGAAGGAAAGAAGGCTAATTTATTTAAATCTTTTATTCTGGTATCTTTTTTGCTTAATTCTCTTGAGTTTTCCAGGGGGGTGATCACATTAAACTATAAACAATGATACTTTAGTCTCCTTTCCAATATTTACATCTATATTTAAAATCTTACTACATTGATAAAATAATAGTAAATATTGGTGATAACCAATAATTGTTCCCTTTCTTACTACTTTCTTTACTACAAATATCTCTATTGCTTTGCCACTGAGTATGAGGCTGGCTATTGTTTTGACATAGCTATTTTTCACTAGGTTAATCAAGAATCTTTCTATATGTGGTTTAATAAGAGTTATAAAAATTAGTAATACATATTTTAACATCGTTTCCTTCATTTACTTTCTAAGATTTTTTTTCTTGTTCAATCCCAGTCCAGTTCCACATTATGTGGTGTTTATTGTCTTCGATTTATGGACTTAAATGGCAATAAATCTACTTTAGTGAGACAGAGAGTTAAGCCCTGGATATACAAGCATAAAATCAGGTTCCTTCCATCAAGAGGCTTGTGATTTACTAACAGGGACGTGTCTACAAATAGATCAGTTATAATTAACATAATTATAATAGTAGACAACATATGCTATGAGTGGTACACAGATTAACTTTTGAAAAATATCTCTTCCACCACGTTCCTCCTCCCCTAAGAAAAATCCATTTGGTCCCTATGGCTTAAAGCAGATAGTCCAAAATCTTCAATCAAACACTAAGTTCTGCCCATTGCATCCTCTCAGCATTGCTGTTTCACCTACCCTGTCCCTACACACACCACTCCAAATCAGGACCTAATGCAGCTGTCTCCATCGTGGCTCCCCTGTTTCCAACCTTGCACCTATGTAATAGTAAGCAAGGCACTTCAAATGTGTCTCAGTTATGTGGTTAAAAAAAAACAATTAAATTATATTTTAATTTTTTAAAACTTTTTAGTAGAGTATAACATACATACAATAAAGTACACACAGATCATGAGTACAATTGAGTTACAATAAATATAATAAAAACTGTGTAATCACCACTAATTGCAAAACACTGAACATTACTAGCACTCCAAAAGGTCCCCTTGTGACTTTTACAAATTACTACCTCTTTCTTTCTCCCCAAAGGTAACCATCATTCTGATTTCTAACCCCACAGAGTAGTTTTGCCTGTTTTTGAACTTTATATAAGTGGAATCGAAGAGTATAAAATCTTTTGTGTTTGGTTTCTTTCTTTTTTTAAAATTAGAGACAGGGTCTTGCTATATTGCCCAGACTGGTCTTGAACTCCTGAGCGCAAACAATTCTCCTGCCTTGGCCTTCCACAGTACTGGGATTACAGGCGTGAGCCACCACACCTAGCCACTGCACCTAGCACTGTGTATGATTTCTGGTATAGTTTAGATGTCCCCACCCAAATCTCATGTTGAAATGTAATCCCCAGTGTGGAAGGTGGGGCCATTGGGAGGTGTTTGGGTCATGGGGGTGGATTACTCATGACTTGGTGCTGTCCTTGTGATACTGAGTTCTCTCAAAATCTGGTTGTTGGCTGGGCATGGTGTAATCCCAGCACTTTGGGAGGCCGAGGCAGGCGGATCATGAGGTAAGGAATTCAAGACCAGCCTGGCCAACATGGTGAAACACCATCTCTACTAAAAGCACTAAAATTAGTTGTGCATGGTGGCGCACGCCTGTAGTCCCAGCTACTGGGGAGGCTGAGGCAGGAGAATCATTTGAACCTGGGAGGTGGAGGTTGCAGTGAGCCAAGAACGTGCCACTGTACTCCAGCCTGGAAAAAAAAAAGATCTGGTTGTTTAAATATATATGGCACCTCCACCCTCCACCCTCCCCTTGTTCCTGCTCTCACCATGTGATACTGGGGCTCCCCTTTTGCCTTTCACCATGACTGTAAACTTCCTGAGGTCTTACCAGGAGCTGAGCAGATGCTCAGATGCTGGCACCATGTTCCCTCTACAGCCTTCAGAACTGTGAGCCAATTAAACCTCTTTTCTTTATAAATCACTCAGTCTCCAGAATTGCTTTTCTTTTCTTTTATTATTTTTTAAATTATTGTTTGAGACAAGGTCTTGCTCTGTCACCCGGGCTGGAGTGCAATGGTGCAATCATGGCTCACTGCTGCTTTAACCTCCCAGGCTCACATGATCCACATACCTCAGCCTCCAATGTAGCTGGGACTACAAGTGCACCACCATGCTGGGTAATTTTTTTTTGAGAGGGAGTTTCACTCTTGTTGCCCAAGCTGGAGTGCAATGGCGTGATCTCAGCTCACTGCAACCTCTGCTTCCTGTGTTGAAGCGATTCTCCTGCCTCAGCCACCTGAGTAGCTGGGATTACAGGTGCACACCACCACGCCCCGCTAATTTTTTGTATTTTTTGTAGAAATGGGGTTTCAGCATGTTAACCAGGCTGGGCTTGAACTCCTGACCCCAGGCAATCCACCCGCCTCGGCCTCCCAAAGTGCTGGGATAACAGGCATGAGCCACCGTGCCCAGTCTTTTTTTTTTTTTTTTCCAGAGACAAAGTTTCACTTTGTTGCTGTTGTCCTGGGCTCGAGGGATATTACCACCTCAGTCTCCCAGAGTGCTGGGATTACAGGCAGGGGCCACATGCTTAGCCTCAGGTATCTTTATAGCAATGCGAGAATGGCCTACTACAATTTCTTTTGCTCAAAATTTTATTGCTGTGTGTAGTTATTTCATTTTCAGTATACAAACATTTCACTTTATTTTCTTTTATTCTCTCGTTGATGGATATTTGGATTATTTCCATTCATTGGCATTTACAAATAACACTGCTGTGAACATCCTTGTGCTTGTCTTTGGTACACATAGGTATGAATTTCTATTGTATATGCCTAGAAGTGTAATAGCTAAGCTATAGGATATGCAGGTTTTCACCTTTGTTAGTTAATATCGAACAATTTCCAAGGTGTTTGCAAGAATTTATACTCTTGTTGACAGTTCTCTTGTTTCACATACTTGCCCTCACCTTATATTGTCAGTATTTTTTTCTTTTTTTAAAAAAATATTTTTAAATAATTTATGCTTATTAATTTTATTAATAAAAATACATTTTTATTCATTAATTTTAGCATTCATTAGAGAATTTACAAGGACAGTACATAGAATTTCCACACATCTCTCATCCAGCTTTCTCCAGTGTTAGCATTCTACCATAGAACAAGCATCGCATCTAAGAAATTAACATTGCTACCAATACCCTAGCAAAACCCCAATTCAAACCCTATTTGGATTTCACCCAGTCTTTCTACCAATATCCTTTTTCTGTTCCAGGATCTAATTCAGGATTCCACTTAACATTTATGTCCTTTTAGTCTCCCTCCATCTGTGACAGCTCCTCAATCTTTCCTTGTCTTTCATGACCTTGATACTTTTAAAGGATGCTGGTCAGGTAGCTTGTAGAATGACTCTCAATTTAGGTTAACTGATTTTTTCTCATGGTTAGATCAGGGCCACATATTTTTGGGAAGAATGTCACAAAGATAATGTGCCCTTCTCAGATCATGTCAAAAGCACACTCATCATATATTCCATTACCTGCAATGTGAATCTTAATCCCCTCACTGAAGTTTTGTGTACTAAGTTTCTTTACTGTAAAGTCACTGTTATGGTTTGAATGTTTTTGTCCCTTCTAAAATTCATGTTGAAATTTAATCCCTAATACAACAGTCTTTAGAGGTGGCGCCTTCAGCGGGTGCTTAAGCCATGAAGGTTCCACCCTCATGGATGGAATTAGCGCCTTATAAAAGGGCTCAGGGGGCAAGTTAATTTGTTCCATCCCTTTCTGTCCTTCCCTCCCTTCTGCCATGTGAGGATGCAGCACTTGCCCCCTCCAGAAAATGCAGCAACAAAACACCATCTTGGAAGCAGAGAGCGGTCCTCACCAGACACCAAATGCTCGTACCTTAATCTTGGACTTTCCAGCCTCCAAAACTGTGAGAAATGCATCTGTATTATTTACAAATTACCTGGGTCTCAGGTGTTTTGTTATGGGCAGTTGAAACAGACAAAGACCAGTCACTATCTTTCCCTTTATAATCAACAATATTTAGGAGGAGACACTTTTGATGTTCTGCAAATATGCTATTACTCCTTAAATTTTTATTTATTTATTTTAGCATTCTTTGATTGTTCTTGCCTGCAGCTAACATTACTGTGGTATTCTAATTGAGATTTTGTGTTTTCTTCATTCCTTTTATATTTGTTAATTGAAATTGTTTTGTACAGAAAAATTTTTCCCTTTTCTCTATTTATTTACTTATTCAATACTTGATATTTGTATGAAGTCATGAATACTTATTTTATTCTTTGACTTAAAATCTATTACTTTTATTTTCTTGCTTAAATTATTCCAGCTTTTGCCATGGTGACTCACCAGGATGGAATTTGTTCTCTCAGGATGGAATTTGAGTCTAGTTTTTTAATTTCAGCAGAATTTTAAACTTACAAACAGGATAATTTTGCTGTGGATTTTATCAAAATGTCTTTGCAAATTAGTCTTCATATGACTTACATTGTAAAACTGTTTTTAAAATTTTGGTAAAATACACATAACATAAAATTTATCATGTTAGCAATTTTTTTTCTTTTTTTTTTTGAGATGGAGTCTCATTCTGTGGCCCAGACTGGAGTGCAGTGGTGTGATCTCGGCTCTACTGCAAGCTCCGCCTCATGGGTTCACGCCATTCTCCTGCCTCAGCCTCCTGAGTAGCTGAGACTACAGGTGCCCACCACCATGCCCAGCTCCTTTTTCTGTATTTTTAGTAGAGACGGGGTTTCACTGCGTTAGCCAGGATGGTATCGATCTCCTGACCTCTTGTTCTGCCCACCTCAGCCTCCCAAAGTGCTGGGATTATAGGCATGAGCCACCACGCCCAGCCCATGTTAGCAATTTTTAAGGTATAGCTCAATAACACTAAGTATATTCACACTGTTGCACAAAAATCACCACATTCCATCTCTAGAACCTTTTCATCTTCCCAGACTGAATCTCTGTGTTCATTAAACAGCAACTTCCTATTGCTTCTTCCCCCAAGCCCTTGGCAACCACCATTCTACTTTGTCTCAAGATTGCCTTAGGTACCTCATGTAAGTGGAATCGCACAGTATTTGTCCTTTTGTGTCTGGCTTATTTCATTCAGTATGTCTTCAAGGCTCATCCATGTTGTAGCATGTGTCAGAGTTAAATTCTTTTTTAAGGCTGATAATATTCATTATATGTATATACCACATTTTGTTTATGTCTGTGTCTTTTTCACATGCCTATTTATTTATATTTTTAAGGAGTGTTGACATCACAAGATGCCCTGCAACAACACTGGAATCAATCACATCTCCAGAGAACCTTGGTTCTTTTTATTAGAAATGAACTAAATGTGCTCATTATAACTGAGGTATCACTGCTTCTAGATCCATTCAGTGGACAGAGGAGAAAATTTGTGTGTGTACTAACTCATTTATACATACATATCAATATTTATTTCTGTACCTCCCTAACTATATATCATTAAAAACAAAACAAAACATGAGTTCATGCTAATACCTCCAACTCCAGTCCAGAATCATAGAGTTTATTCTTACATTCCCTCTTTGATTATTTATAACTATTCTCTATCAGTGAGAAGCCTGGCTTGCATTGTCTGCAGAATAAGTATTTGTTCAAACCTAGTATACACATCAAGTAGTTTCAGAGTCGTTCACCAATACCTCTGTGTGAAACAAATTTGCCAACTAGAGTACTGTGTTTTGGAATAAATTTTTTTTAGCTTTACAATATCCAGTCAAAACACTGTTCTCCAAAGTTACATAGCTCAGCTCCTTTCTTAACCTTCCAATGTAGTCATTCATGTGTAATGTAATTGGATTCATCTGTAATGCAATTAGATTCATTTGCCAAAGTTCTGCATTTCATCTCCTACTTTTTATTTGCATACAATACAATTCAATGATGCTGGTTGGTGTATTATTCCATGGATTGTGAAAATCCACTATCTCTTAATGAGTTAGTATATACACAAATTTTCTCCTCTGTTCACTGAATGGATCTAGAAGCAGTGATACCTCAGTTACAATGAGCACATTTAGTTTGTTTCTAATAAAAAGAACCAAGGTTCTCTGGAGATGTGATTGATTCCAGTGTTGTGTAGGTTGAGGAAGAGGAGGAAGAGGAAGGGTTGGTATGGTTTCTCAGGAGTGGCAGAGGGGGAGGAAAATCTGCATGTAAATGGACCCACACAGTTCAAACCTGTGTTGTTCGAGAGTCCACTATAAATGGAATCATATAAAATATAGCCTCTCAGGTCTGGCTTCTTTCACTTAGCAATATCTGTTTAAGGTTTATTAATATTGTATGAGACGGTAGTTTATTCCGTTTTATTCCTTGAGCAGTATTCCATTGTCTATACAGAACAATTTTTTTATCCATTCACTGGTTGAGGATATATGGGTTGTTTCCAGTTATTGGTTATTGTTAAAATCCTTCTGTAAACATCTGCATATAGGTTTTGTGTGAACAAAAGTTTCCAATTCACTTGAGCAAATACCTGAGAGTGGGACTGCTGGGGCACATGGTAAGTATTTGTTTAAGTTTGTAACAAACAGCCAGTTTTCAAAGTAGCTGTAATATTTTTCATTCCCACAAGCAATACATGGCAGTATCAGTTCCTCTGCATCTTTACCAATACTTGTTGTTTGCAGTGTTTTGAGTTTAGTCTTTCTAATAGGTGTACAGTGGTATGTCACTATGCTTTTAATTTGCCTTTCCCTAATGACTAAAGATGTTGAACATCTTTACATGCATCATTTGACATGTATCTCTTCTTTAGTAAAGTGTCTGTTCAGATCATTTGCCCATTTTTTATGGTGTTGTTTATATTCTTATTGTTGAGTGTTTAAGGCTGTTTACATATTCTGGATACAAGTCCTCTACCAGGTATGTGATTTGCAGATGTTACTCCAAGTTCATCGTACGTCTTTTCATTCTCTTTGGCAGAGCACAGTTGTTTAATTATTATAAAGTTCAACTTAACATTATTTTTTAATTTTATGGGTTATGGTTTTGGTGTCATATATAAAAGATGTTTGTCACATCAATAAAATTTGAGGCTGGTTCTTTGAAAAGATCAATAAAATTGGTAAGTGTCTAACCAGATTGGATAGGGGATAAAGAGAGAATATACAAATTACTAATACAAAAAAAATGGGAGAGAGGATATCATTACAAGGATAATAAGAAAATATGAACAATTTTAAGCTAATACATTTGTCAATTTAGATGTAGCACACAAATTCCTTCAAAGACACAGACTATCAAAGCTACCTCAACAAGAAATAGATAACATAATAGAAATATGCACATATCTATTAAAGAAATTGAATATGCAGTTTAAAACTCTTCCACAAAGAAATCTCTAAGCCTAGATGGCTTTATTAAATTCTACCAAACATTTAACTAATAAATAATACCACTTCTGAATAAATACTTCCAGAAAATTATAGAAAAGGAAACTCTTCCCAACTTAACTTGTGAAGTTTATGAATTAAATGAGTTTATGAATTCAATGAGTTTATGAATTCATTACCCTGATTGCAAAATCAGACAAAGATAGTATAAGAAAACCCGTCAGGACCAATAGCTCTCACATGGATGTAAAAATTCTTAATCAAATTATAGCAAAGTTGAATCCAGCAATATATTTAAAAGCATAACACATCATGATCCACTGGGTTTATCTTATGAATGGAAGCTTCAAAAATCAATGTAATTTACCATATTAACAAAACAAAAAGATAATATCATATTATCATCTCAATACTATAGAATGAGCATTTGATAAAAATCCAGTGTCTCTTCAAAATTGAGCTAGAGATTCTATTTAATGTGATGAGGCAAAAATAAATAGCATCTACATGAAAAGGAGAAAGTAAAGCTTTATTCATAGATAATATGTTTATGTGGCAAATCCTCAACAATCCACAAAAAAGTTTGTAGAACAAATAGACCTAATAAGTGAGAGTATCAAGTTTGCAAGACACAGAATTCGATTTAAAAATCAAGTGTATTTTTCTGTATAGACAAAAAACACAAATTTAAATTTATAAAGCATATTTTACGTGTTATCAAAAATACCTGTACACTAAAAACTATAGTTGAAAGAAATTAAAGAAAACCTAAATAAATTGAAATGATTCATTATATTACCAGATTAGAAGCCTAAATATTATTTAAAATGCCATTTCTTTTCTTTTTTTTCCTTTTTTTTTTTTTGAGACGGAGTCTTGCTCTGTCACCCAGGCTTGAGTGCAGTGGCGCAATCTTGGCTCACTGTAACCTCCGCCTGCCAGGTTCAAATGATTCTTCTGCCTCAGCCTCCTGAGTAGTTGGGACTACAGGCATGCACCACCATGTCTGGCTAATTTTTGTATTTTTAGTAGAGACGGGGTTTCACCATATTGGCCAGGCTAGTCTCGAACTCCTGACCTCATGATCCACCCGCCTCGGCCTCCCAAAGTACTGGGATTACAGGTGTACCATTTATTTGCCAATTTACAGATTAAACATAATCCCGGTGAAAATTCCAGCAAGCTTATTTGTAGAGACTGACAAGCTGATGCTAAAATGTACATAGAAATTGTAGAAATTCAAAGGGTCAGCTGGGTGTGGTGGCTTACACTTGTAATCCCAGCACTGTAGGAGGCCAAGGCAGAAGGACTGCTGAAGTCCAGGAGTTTGAGACCAGCCTGGGCAACACAGGAAGACCCTGTCTCCACAAAAAATTTAAAAATTAGCTAGGCATGGTAGCATGCACCTGTAGTTCCAGCTACTCTGGAAACTGAGGTAGGAAGATTGCTTGAACCTGGGAAGTTGAGGCTGCAGTGAGCTATGATTGCTGTACTGCACTCCAGCCTGGTGACAGAGCGAGATCCTGACAAAAAAAAGATAAAAGGAATTCAAATGTTCTACAATATTCAAAGAAACTTTGAAAAAGGTCAAAGTTGGAGGACATATACTGTCCAAATTCAAAACTTATTATAACCTACAATAATCAAGATACTGTAATATTAGTATAAAGACAATCAGAGAGATCAATGGAATAGAACAGGGAGTCCAGATATAGACTTACACATATATCAATTGATTTTCAACAGAGCTACCAATGCAATTCAATAGAGAAAGATAATGTTTTCAACGTAAGTGCTGGGACAAATGGATATTCTTATTTAAAAAGTAAAGCTCAATTTTACTTCATGCCATATATGAAAATTAACTGAAGGCTGGGGCAGTGACATGTGCTTGTAATCCCAGCTACTTGGGAGGCTAAGCTGGGAGGATTGCTTGAGCCCAGCAATTTGAGACCAACCTGGGCAACATAGCAAGACCCCTATCTAAAAAAAATGTGCAAAAAAATTATAGACCTAAATATAATAGCTGAAACCATCAAATTCCCAGAAGAAAACATAGGGGAAAACTTGTTACCTTCATCAAGCTTTCTTAAATAGGATGTAAAAACATAACTATGAAAAGAAAATAATCAATACATTGGACTTCATCAATATTAAAAATGTTTGCTTTTCAAAATAGTGTTATAAAAATGAAAAGGCAAGGCACAAAAAGGGAGAAATTAATTTTAAACATACATCCAACAAATGACTTTTATGTAGAATATGTAAGAACTCTCACAACTCAACAGTAATAAGACAAACAACAAATTTTATTATTTTGTTTAAAAATGAACAAAAATTTTTCAAATTCACATGAAGACATATCTGATTGTACATAGCAACTTTATTTGTAATAGCCAAAAACTGGAAACAAGCCAAATGTCCACCAACATGTGAATGGATAGGCAAATTGTATATTCATACAGTAGAATACTACTTAGCAATAAAAAGACACTTCACCAAAGAAAACATATTGATGGCAAATAAGCACATGAAAAGTTGTTCATTATCAGTGATCATTAGAGCAGTATTTTAAACTGGGCACGATTTTGCCCCTACACCCCAGATACGTTTGGCAGTGTCTGGAGACATTTGTGATTGTCACAACTGGGGAGTGGGTACTTTTAAATGGCAAAAACTGCAATTACTTTTGCATCAGCCTAATAGCATGTAGTGAGTAGAAGCTGGGGATGCTGTTAAACTTCCTACAATGCACAGGGCAGCCCCTCCCCACAAAGACTTGTTTGGTCCAAAATGTCAATAGTGATAAAGGTGAGAAACCTACATTAGGGAAACACATATCAAAACCACAATGAGATACCAGTACATATGAAGTAGAATAGGTGAATAAATAAATAGGTAAATAAAAGGCAGCATACCAAGCGATGAAGAGAATGTGGAACAAATGGAACCTCAGACCAAGCTGGTGATTCTACCACTTTGGAAAAGAATTTGGCAGTTTCTTGAAAAGTTTATCATAAATCTACCCCAGCTAGTCTACTCTCAGGTATATCCCCAAGAGAAATGAAGGCATATGTTCACATGAAGATGTATATGAATGTACATAGCAGCTTTATTTGTAATAACCAAAAACTACAAACAAGCCAAATGTCCACCAACATGTGAATGGATAAGCAAATTGTATATTCATACAGTGGAATACTACTCAGAAATAAAAAGAACAAACTACTGATGAGTACAGTAATGAATATACAAACACACACAGATGAATATAAAAATAGTTATCATCAGTGAAAGAAGCCAGACACCACTACACTCCAAAAAAGAGTCTGGTATAATTCCATTTGTAAAACTCTAGAAAATGCAAGCTAGAAACAGAAAACAGATCAGTAGTTCCCCGGGAATGGAGTTCGGGGTAGAGTAGGGAGGGGAAAGAGAAAAATTACGAAAGAGCATAAGGAAATTTTTGAGCATCATAGATATGTTCCTTACCTTGATTGTGGTGATGGTTTCAGGGGTAAAACTATCAAATTGTATACTTTATGTGCAGTTTATGGTATGTCAATTGTAATTCAGTACAGCTGGCAGGGGGCTTGACTCATGTTTTGTTTGAGTAAAATCGTCCCATTTTCTCCTTGTCACTACTAACTGGACCATATCTTTTTTATAAGCCAAGCACAACTCCACCCATGCCAGGGGAGGAAGCTGACACCTGTAGTCCCAGTGACTTGGGAGGCTGAGGTGGGAGGTTTGCTTGAGCCCAGGGGTTTGAAGTTGCAGTGAGCCATGATCATGCCATTGCACTTCAGCCTGGTGACACAGCAAGATGCTGACTCTAAAAAAAAAACCTCTGTCCAGTAGGAGTGCCACATGTTGAATGCTACCAGAGGACCCAAGATATCATACAGCAGATTAGGAATTTTTCCTTCCTTGCTAGATAAAGTTACTGTTTATTTTTCATGACAAACTCTCATTACTAAGGATAATTGTTGCATGTTAAGGAGTCAGAAAACTGTACCTACTTAAACTCATCCTCCACATTCTTCCAGAACTTCTAGCCAATGCAAAGAAAATAAAATATGGATTATACATGTAGGGAAGGAAGAAACAAAATTATTTGTGCTATTTGATTGTATACCTAGAACATTCAGGACAACCAAACTGAAAAATTATTAAAATTAATAGATTTCTATAATATAGCAAGGCACAAGATTAATATATGGAATTCAGTATTTCCTAAATATTATTTTAAAGCAAACACTGTAGGTGTAGGATGGGGGGAAATGACACCATTTGGAATAACAAGAAAATCTTCAGTATCTGGTCACTTTCTCTAGACATTTTCTAGTTCTGTATCCCTCGCAAAGTGTTATATTAGCAATAAACTAAAATGTATTTATTATTATTTCTTGCTGGAGAACCTATTGCTGTGATATCCAGAGTGTCACCATTTCCTATTGATTCACCATAATACACTGGTTTCTTTTCCATTCAGGAAATCACATAGAACAATGTTCTATATGCCGTAAGCTGTGGCTTGATTCATCTTACCATTTGGTTGTCTGGGAATTTACTGAGTTAATTTAAACTTAAGTGATCCTTCTTCAAACTGGATATTTTGCTATATGATAGTAGACTTATATAATTCAGGAGGAGCTGTGTAGGTAAAACAATATCTTAATAATTGCAGGTTTAAGTTAACAATAAGGAAACATATTTGTATACTCACTGACTTGTACAAATAGCAAATAAAATTTGATGTTTTTACTGCATGATATTTTAAAATATATCTCAACATAAAAGGCTGAAACAATTAAAAATGCTTTGATTGCTTAAAACCAAATTGCATTTATTATTTAAAATATACCAACTGTTCATGGTGAAACCATTAGTCTGAGGTCACTAAGTCCCCTCACTGTGCACAGATTACTCAACTTTTCTAGGTTTGAGAGGCTGTTATATAAAATAAATGAGCTGGGAATTGCTATCTGAATGGTCTCTTTAGCTAAAAATTGTACTATTCCCTATAATCTGTATAAATCAAGTGTTTTCATCTTCTTGGTTTTAAAATATTTTGCAGTAAATTTTCCCTTCAAAGCAAAAAGCCACGAGTGGTAAACATAAGTTTTGTGTTGTTGCTATTGTTGAAAATTTGACTGTAATAGCAACATTTTTCTGTGTATCCTATATTAAAAATATTATGATATAGCACATAGAGAATGTAAAAGGAACCATAATTCCATCTTCACTCAGCTTGATTGAAAGTTGACACTCTACTAAGTTTAATGTCACTGAAATCAAATAGAAATAAAGTTTCCATCCTTAAATACTAACATATTTTTTCAAAATCTATTATTTTTATTTTTATTTTTTCGAGACAGGATCTTGCTCTGTCACCCAGCCTAGAGTGCAATGGCATGATCACGGCCACTGCTAACTATAGCCTCGACCTCCCAGGCTCAGGTGATTTCTTTACCTCAGCCTCCTGAGTGCTGCGACCACAGGTGCATGCCACCACGCTTGGCTAATTTTTTTATTTTAATTTTTTGTAGAGATGGGGACTCCCTATGTTGCCCAGACTGGTCTTGAACTCCTGGGCTCAAGCAATCTTCCTGCCTCGGCTTCCCAAAATGCTGGGATTAGAGGCATGAGCCACTGTGCCTGGCCCCAAGGCATCATTTGTATAATAAATAAGTAAGGAAATACCAATAATTGAGCAAGTATTCAGTTAATTATTAGGCACTCAAAGTTCTGATACAGTCCTTATTGAAATGGAGTGATACAGAGCACAGAAAGAATAGGCCATGATATTAAGGAAATTGCAGTTTCAGCAGAGAAATAAACAAATGTGTTTAAAGCATATTCCAGGCCGGGCATGGTGGCTCCCGCCTGTAATTCCACACTTTGGGAGGCTGAGGCAGGCAGATCACAAGGTCAGGAGTTCGAGACCAGCCTGGCCAATATAGCGAAACCCCGTCTCTACTAAAAATACAAAAAAATTAGCCAGGTGTGGTGATGAATGCTTGTAATCCCAGCTACTCGGGAGGCTGAGGCAGGAGAATTGCTTGAACCAGGGAGGCAGAGGTTGCAGTGAGCTGAGATCGTGCCACTGCACTCCAGCCGGGGCAACAGGGTGAGACTCCATCTCAAAAATAAATAAATAAATAAAAATAAAATAAAGCACATTCCAGGAATGTTTATTTGGGGGAAGGTACATATCAGTATTCAAGTAATCCCCCTTAAAATATTCTTGCATAATACCACACGTAATACTTCTTTGAAGATAACTAGATATAGGAAACTCTCTCCAGTGTCTTAACATTCATATCAAATAATTCCAGTCATATTCATTCATTCATTCATTCACTTATTAATTCAACTAATATTTACCAAGTATCTACTTTGTGATTTACACTTTTCTAAGTGCTGGGAACACAGCCATATGTAAAACAAACAAGGTCTCTACTCTCATCAAGTTTACATTGCGGAGAATATATATAACTTGTAGCCCAAATGTTACTTTTTTCTAAATGAAATGTTGTATCAACTTTTGTATCACTGTTTTCCCTAGTTATAAAAGTAATTCTTGCTTATTGGAAACAAACAACAACCACAGTAGAGAAAATGAAGATACTTTTGTAGGCCCTCCCTTTGGCATAATTACTATGAGTAGTTTGTTGTATATACTTAGAATTTTAAAAATATTTTTTAAACTTACAAACTGGATCACTCTTCTATAAACTGCTGTTTTCACTTAGCAACACAGTATACCATGTATATCTTTTCATCCCAATGCATCTAGATCTAACTCCTCTTTCTTATTGGCTATATAATATAGCATTATATTTAGACATTCCACCATTCTTCTATTGATGATCATCAAGGTTTTTTCCTGTTTCTTCATTATGATTAGTGTTCAGTATTTTCTTTAAAAAACCTTTGCCTAGCCCAAGACATTTGCAAATTCATATTGAGGGACTTAGAGAAAGAGAACTCCTGCTTGCAGCTGCCTCACTGGCCTGGCGAGACAGAAATTGGAGTTTAGGGACTTTCAACAGGCAACATCTAAGGGCTTCAGATCTCAGAGAAAAGAGGAACGTAGAGCCGTGAGCTTGGCGCTCTGCCTGCAATTTCACTGCTTACCTGTTATTCTTTTCAATCCTTTTTTTGTGGGGGGTGGGGTCGAGCAGGAAGAAGGTGTTGAATGCCAAGCTAAAGACTAGGAGCTAGCAGAAAGTCACCAGAGTTATTAGGGAAGTCAGGGCCTAAGAATCAGTTATACAGTGTTGGCATTGGAAGGGCCTCTTGTGACTATCTTACTAATGAAGAGACTGCAACACAGAGAGTTGTGCCCCACCTACAGTCGTATATCATCCATGGCAGCAGAACACCTAATGCAGGCTTCCTTAAATGACTGCCGATGCTCAAAGCCCTGCTGTCTGTGCGTGGGTGTGTCTTAGTATGTTTCTGCTGCTATAACAAAATACCTAACACCAGGTAATTTGCAAAAAAGAAAATTTATTTCTCACAGTTTTGAGAATTTCAAGATCAAGGCACCAGTAGATTTGGTGTCTGGTGAGGGTGGTGCGCCGCTTCCAAAATGATGCTTTGTTGCTGCATCCTCACATGGAGGAAGATAGAAGGGCAAAAAGGCAAAAAGGGCCTACTTGGTTTCCTTGACCCCTTGACTTTTTTTTCTTTTCTTTTCTTTTCTTTTTGAGATGGAGTCTTGCTCTGTCGCCTAGGCTGGAGTGCAGTGGTGAGATCGTGGCTCACTGCAACCTCTGCCTCCCGGGTTCAAGCGATTCTCCTACCTCAGCCCCCTGAATAGCTGGGATTACAGGTATGTGCCACCAAACCTGACTGATTTTTGTATTTTTAGTAGAGATGGGGTCTCACCATGTTGGCCAAGCTAGTCTCGAACTCTTGACCTCAAATGATCCACCTGCTTTGGCCTCCCAAAGTGCTGGGATTACAGGCGTCAGCCACCACACCTGGCTCCTTGACCCCTTTTCTGAGGGCACTAATCCCATTCATGAGGGCAGGGCACTAATCCCATTCATGAGGGCAGAGCTATCGTAACTCCTTAAAACCTCTTAAAAACACTACCTCTTAATATTGTCACTGTGGGGTTTAAGTTCCAACATACGAATTTTGGAGGGACACGTACATTCAGACTGTAGCAATGTACAAGCGTGGGTCAGAGGCAAGGAGAGGTCTTGCCAAAAGTGGTGATGTGGAAGTTGAAATGAAGAAAAAATGTTGGAAGTCAGGAAATGGGGAGAGAGCAGGGAGAAAGCCCCTACATGAGAACAGAACTTCAGAATTTTTCCTCAGGGAAGAATATAAAAGGGACACCTATGATCAGAAAACCATAATACTTGAGTCTAACTGGGGGCCAGGGTGAAGGGGGAGAGGGAAGATGATTACTTTGTGACCTGTTGTGTTCCATGGACTGGCAAGACATGGAGGTGGAAATGGCCAGTGGGCAGTTGGAAATGTGGGTTTGGAGTTGAAAAGAGAGATTAGGGGTTTTTCCTATTCCAATTTATGTCTTCCTTCCTTTCTTTTATAAATTTGGGGATCAAATATATACTCATAGGTGAAGCTACAGAAATGGATGGTATCTTTAGGTAAAAATGCGTAAGGAAAATATATATTTTTTAAGTATACATATTAGGCCTGGCATGGTGACTCACGCCTGTAATCCCAGCACTTAGGGTGGTTGAGGCAGGTGGATCACCTGAAGTGAGGGGTTCAACATCAGCCTGGCCAACATAGCAAAGCCCCATCTCTACTACAAAATATAAAAATTAGCCGGCCCTGTTACTGTGTACCTGTAATCCCAGCTACTCAGGAGGCCGAGGCACGAGAATCACTTGAACCCAGGAGGCAGAGGCTGCAGTGAGCCAAGGTCACGCCACTGCACTCCAGCCTGGGCAACAGAGCAAGACACTGTCTCAAAAAATAATAAAATAAAATAAAATAAGATAAGATAAAATAAAATAAAATAAATAAAATAAAATAAAATACTTGAATTTCACAGCTGAGAGTGGAGGCTCATGCCTGTGATCCCAGCACTTTGGGAGGCCAAGGCAGGCAGATTGCTTGAGCCAAGGAGTTCAAGACCAGCTTGGCCAACATGGTGAAACCTCATCTCTACAAAAAATATTTAAAAATTAGTCAGGTGTGGTGGCATGCACCTGTAGTCCCAGTAATTGGGATGCTGAGGTGGGAGGATTGCTTGAGGTTGCAATGATTATGTCACTGTTCTCCAGCCTGGGTGACAGAGCAAGACACTGTCTCAAAATAATTTTATACTTAAAAAATTCAATATAGGGTATCTGATTCATCATGAAAACTAGATGTCATGGTTGGAATCCCAGAAAAAAAAGGTCATCTAGATTTTACTTAAATGTATCTAATGTCTAGGATTAAGAGTAGTTAGAATGTGGCTCATTGTGTGGCTGGACAGCTCAAATCCTTCAAAAGCTTCCTGAAGTTCAAACTTCTGTTGAGTTCTATGGACTTCACTAATTACATACAATTGGCCAACTAATCTCATCAGCATGTAATTAGTTCTAAAGAAAGCAACAGAGTATTAAAACAACCTGATCTACCTTTTTTACATATTAGATTTTGAAAGACTGATACCATCTAGTGTTGGCAAGGATATGAGCAATGAGCATTCTCGTCCTCTGTTGATGAGAGGTTGTTTGGTTTTGCTGCTATGTTGTCCAGGCTGGTAACTCCTGGGTTCAAGTGATCCTCCTGCCTCAGCCTCTCAAAGTGCTGAGATTACAAGTATGAGTCACCACACCCCACTGATGAAGGGTTAATTGGTGTACCTTTTCTAGAGGACCCTTTGTCAATAGGTACCCACATTTAAAATGTACATTTTTGATCTAGCAATTTTACCTCTAAACATTTATCTTGGCCAGGCGCAGCAGCTCACGCCTGTAATCCCAGCACTTTGGGAGGCCAAAGCGAGCAGATCACCTGAGGTCAAGCATTTGAGACCAGACTAGCCAACACAGTGAAACCCCACTTCTACTAAAAATACAAAAATTAGCCGGGTGCGGTGGCAGTCATCTGTAATCGTAGCTACTCGGGAGGCTGAGGCGGGAGAATTGCTTAAACTCTGGAAGTGGAGCTTGCAGTGAGCCAAGATTACGCCACTGCACTCCAGCCTGCGCAACAGAGCAAGACTCCGCCTCAAAAAACAAAAATAAAAACATTTATCTTAATGAAATAGAGAATTGTTCAAATATGCGCATTATCAAACATATTCATTGGCTCTTTATTTCTTGTAAACTTTTGAATTGATTTAATTATTCTTCTAGACACAAGTCCTTCGTCAGATATGTATTACAAATATCTTCTGCTACTCTGTGGTTTGAATCTTTATTCTTTTATTCATAGAAGAGAAACAATTCTAGGAAAATTGACTAAAATGTTAACAGTAGTTATGTTTGAACGTTGGATTTTTCTCCTTCTTTTTACTTCTCCATATTTTTCCAGTTTTTAAAGGATTATTTAATGACAATTTAAAACACAATTAAAGGAATGAGTTGTTTAAGGAAGATAGTTTATTTAAAACGATACAAGCCGGGCGCCGTGACTGGTCAACATGGTGAAACCCCATCTCTACTAAAAATACAAAAATTAACCGGGTGTGATGGTGGGCGCTTGTAATTCCAGCTACTCGGGAGGCTGAAGCAGGAGAGTCTCTTGAACCTGGGAGGCGGAGGTTGCAGTGAGCGGAGAGAGATCACACGACTGCACTCTAGCCTGGGCAACACAACGAGACTTTGTCTTAAAAAAAAAAAAAAAAAAAAAAAGGGCCGGGCATGGTGGCTCACACCTGTAATCCCAGCATTTTGGGAGGCCGAGGCAGGCAGATCACGAGGTCAAGAGATCGAGACCATCCTGGCCAACATGGATGAAACCCTGTCTCTACTAAAAACACAAAAAAAATTTAGCCGGGCGTGGTGGCACATGCATGTAGTCCCAGCTACTTGGGAGACTGAGGCAGAGAATCACTCGAACCTGGGAGGCAGAGGTTGCAGTAAGCTGAGATTGTGCCACTGCACTCCAGCCTGGGTGACAGAGTGTCTCAAAACAAACAAAAAAAAAAAAGAAAAAAAAAGAAGAAGGAAAAAAAATCCGGGCGCGGTCTCACACCTGTAATCCTTGCACTTTGGAAGGCCTGGGTGGGTGGACTGCTGAACTTAGGAGTTTGGGACCAGCCTGGTCAACGTGGTGAGACCCAATCCCTACTAAAACTACAAAAAATTAGCTGGGCGTGGTAGCGCTTGGCTATAGTCCCAGCTACTTGGGAGGCTGAGGCAAAGGAGAATCACTTGAACCCAGGAGGCAGAGGTTGCAGTAAGCGGTGATCCTGCCACTGCATTCCAGCCTGGGCGACAAAGCCAGACTGTCTCAAAAACAAAAACAAAAAAACATGATGCAGTTAAAAAGTGACCCATTGAAGAAGTTAGCCAAGATAAGCTGTTTGCCACAATATTACATCTGCACCTGCATGAATCTGCTAGAGACACCTGGTGGAGAGTGTCGATAGGTTTACAGCAAGTGTTAGAATGTGCTGAATGTGCTTGCTTACTTGCAAGGTGAGAAATGTACTAATGCACACCCTGGTTCCCTTATTAACTCAGCTTTCAAATAACTGGAAAGAGCCTTCAGATGGGGCAAGCTTAGCTTGCCAGTGAGCTGTGTTTGGGCCTCACTAGCAAATATGACAAAAAATTAGATAGAACAAAAGACAGTAAATTTAGAAGTAGAAATGGGACTGATTCGGGGCTGGCTACATAGTTTGTGAGACCTAGTGTAAAATGAAAATGTGAGGCTCCTTGTTCAAAAAGTAGGGAGAAAAGTGTCCTTAAAGGCACATAAAGGAAAAAGAGTTTTACTGTCTTCCATGGTCTCTCTCAACTTGACATGGTTTTTGGGTTTTGGGAGTTTTGTTGTTTTGTGTTTGTTTGTTTGTTGCCATTTGATATCATTATAGATAAAGAAAAATAAAAATTTTAATGATTAATCTGAACTTTAATATTCATCTTTACCTCATGCAATGCCAGTTTTTCTTTTTTTCTCTCTCTCTCCTTGCTCTGTCGCCCAGGCTGGAGTGCAGTGGTGCCATGTTGACTCACTGCAACCTCTGCCCCCCAGGCTCAAGTAATCCTCCCACTTCAAACTCCTGAATAGCTGGGACTACAGGCATGTACCATCACGCCCAGATAATTTTGTATTTTTAGTAAAGATGGGTTTTGCCATGTTGACCAGGCTGGTCTCCAACTCCTGACCACAAGTGATCCACCCGCCTCGCCCTCCCAAAGTGCTGGGGTTACAGGTATGAGACACCGTGCCCAGCCCAATGCCAGTTTTAAATGCAGATCTGAGAGTATTTAACTCATACGTGGTATCACCAAAATTACATAAATCATTTTTCACAGTTCACACATGAGTATATATTTTGTTCTTACCATAACAGTGAAAACATTGCAGGAAACTAACTCAACTCTTTTTATTTCACTTCTTGATGCCCCGGCATTCTACCAGCCCTCTCTACCTTCAGCTTACTGGCAAGGAAGAACTGAAAAGAAAAGGAACTATGGGTGGCCCTGTCTTTCCCTTTCCTTTTGTGCCATCATTTCAGCCTATGTGATTAGCTAATATAGGAAAATAGCACAAATAAGAAAGGACATGGGAGGTTTCCTTAGTCTTCCATGTTTCTTAGAATGCCATTGCCTTGTTTTTGCATTGGAAGCAGGTTCTGGTTCCGGGAACTGTCAGCGCCCCCACTTGCTCAGTCATCAGCAATGTAATGCACTTACCATGTACTTGCTTTGAGTCTCATTGAACCCCCATATACCACAGGTCCACAGGAATTCTGTGCTCACAGGTGCTGTGAACATTATGTGACTGCAAGGGGATGAAGCACACACATGTTGTACATTTCTCCTCCTATTTGGTATGGCTATAATAAGGAGATGATCAAAGTATGATTTCAGGAATCACATGGTTTATTGTCATACAAAGAGATTCTTTTTATTAATGCTGAAAGGGGGAAAATTACAAGAACGAATCTCACAGAGATTAAACTCCGCAGATGAGGTACATTAACCACATAATTAGTTCTAATTTCAACTCAAGTGCAATGATTACAGTTTAGTTGCTTAGAATGGAAGTAGTCCTCTGTGGATGTGAGGGAGATCTGAGACAACTTGCAAGATCCCTGGACACTAGCAAGTGGTGCTGGTGCTGTGTGGGCTGGCGAGGCTTTGAAAGCTAGCTCGAAAGCTGACAGAGATTAGCCCTGTTGCAGCCTGAGCTCTCAATCTGTCTGCCAAAGTCTTGGTTTATATGTGTTTTGGAGTCTAGTCGTTGAGGCCAATGACTCACATATGTGGTCTGATAAAGTGTGATGTGACATTCTAACAGGGAAGGGGACTATGCTCCGTGTTCTTATCACAGCAACATCTGTCACTTAACGCAGAAAGTGTTTGGAATCTTTTCAGAGCTACGTAACACCTCCATTCATGCACATGCTCCACTGCCCCTCCATTAACTTACAAAACTTAGGAATTTTTAAGAACTTCAACATGGCAATAGCAGAACCAAGCATGGCACCTTTATGAGGGTGGAGCTTTGTGAGCCAGCACAGGTCATAAGCCCATGAAGCCAGCCCCAGGACTGATTTACTTTTTACAAATGGGTAAAGGGAGAAAGCTCTTAATCCTGCATGTTCAAAACTCCTTTAAGATGAGGAACTTTGAAAATACAGGCTAGAAAAGAAAAATTATATTTAGGATTACAGGCATTTTGTTAGAGCCATAACTTGGGCTAACCTTGAGTATCAGATAGAAATAAAAAATACGTAAAACTTTTTTTGGCTGGGCGCGTTGGCTCACGCCTGGAATCCCAACACTTTGGGAAGCCAATGGGGGTGGATCACCTGCGGTCAGAAGTTCGAGACCAGCAAACTTCTTGGTACAGTAGGGGTGTTTAAAGGCTGATGAAAATAACAACATACTCCGGGCTGTGAGTACGGGGCCAGGAGTCATGCCCAGTTTCTGTGGCCTGGGCTGAGTGAACAGACTCGGTAAATGGAATGGCTCAGCAGAGTGTACACACTAGAGACGTGACACAAGCTCATCTGCATTCTGAGCACTCAACACACAGAGGCAGAAGGTGTGGTTGGAGAGGAGGAGTCAGCAGGCCTCCAGGCGAGTTGCCAGGGTCAAGATTCTCAGCGATTTCTCATAGGTCTCAGGAGAGGAATAACTGTACTTGCATTTCTCTTTTATTTCCATTATGCTTTTGTTGCTAGGAAGTTCCTTTTCCTTATCATCTTGATGAATGCACATATTTAGGGCACTTTTAATTCTTTGGGGGATGAAGTGGATAAATGCATCGTAAGTAGATAAGTAAGTGTGAGTAAGAGTTGAAATTATCTGGCTACGAATGTCATGAGGCCTCAGTGATAAGGCCAAGGGATGTAATCAGAGGGTAAAAGCTGGGACAGCTCAGTTGCAGTGAGTTATAGAGATTGCTAGTTGTCCTCAAATGCCTGTTGCCTGGGTGCTAAAACTCTTAGCTTTTGGCTGCGTACATGGCTTCTCAGAATGGAAGCTTCCCTTGTAGCCACGTGTACTCATGTGACAAGGTTCTTGCCAATGGAATGAAAAATCATCCACCCTTTTCTTGTTCTTTGTCTTTCCCTCTATCTTGCTCCCCAAAATGCAGATCCTGTTGTCACAGTCTGGAGATGGGAGAGCAGTGAGAAGGAAGGAGCGTGAGTTCCTGAGGACTTTAGGGTAGAGCTGCCTTTCAGCTCTGGACGCACTTACCACTTCATTTCCCTTAAGCGAGGGGGAAATCACTTCGATCTTACTTAAGCCATTGTTATTTTGTCATTTCTGCCTCTCCTAGATAAGCCTATTCGTTACTGAAACAGAGTATTACTGCACACTTATTCTTGCTGGACTTCCTTCAGACACAGGGCTCTCTTAGGGACCTTACACTGAGGTTCAATAGTCTGTTTTTTATACTCCAATCATTATAACACAGCAGAAGGCCCTTTACCAAATACTCATGCCTTGGCACTTCACAATCTCATGCAGGGAGCCTGTTACAAAGGGGTCAGAAGCCAGAGCAAAAGATTGGCAGTACAATGATCTTCAGACTCTACTGAGTGTAGGACCCAGTCCTTAGGAACAGTTGGGTTGAGTCAGAGATGATACTAAGTAGAAGCAGATGGCTGGTGGAGTAACAGGTGAGTGGAAGTTGAGAAAATGTATTAAATGTATTAAAGCCCGGGTGTGTTGGCTCACACCTGTAATCCCAACACTTCGGGAGGCCGAGGCAGGCGGATCACGAGGTGAGAAGATCAAGACCATCCTGACTAACAGGTGAAACCCCATCTCTACTAAAAATACAAAAAATTAGCCGGGCACAGTGGTGGGTGCCTGTAGTCCCAGCTACTGGGGAGGCTGAGACAGGAGAATGGCGTGAACCCGGGAGGCGGAGCTTGCAGTGAGCCGAGATCGCACCACTGCACTCCAGCCTGGGTGACAGAGGGGCATCCCATCTCAAAAAAAAAAAACAAACCTACAAATGTATGATTCCATTTATCTGAGGTACCTAGAGTAGTCAAATTCGTAGAGACAGCAAGTAGAATGGTGGTTGCCAGTGCCTGGTGGGGGGATGGGGGAAATGGGGAGTTATGTAATCAGGATGTAGTTAGCAGATGAAGTAGTTCTGGAGACTAATGATGTCACTAGTTGTACAAGAATGTGAATGCGCTTATGTCTTCTAAACTGTACACTTAGAAAGGGTTAAAATGGTACCTTTTAGGTTATGTATATGTTACCACAATTTTTTTTTAAGTGAAAAAACTGGCTGGCTGGGAGTTGTAGTTTATGCCTGTAATCCCAGCATTTTGGGAGGCCAAGATGGGAGAATCACTTCAGCCCAAGAATTCCAGAACAACCTGGGCTACATAGTAAGACCCTGTCTCTACAAAATATGTTTTTAAGTTAAAAAAAAAATTTATCAAAGATGCTTAGAGATGAGCAAATCTGAATGATTTGGGTTTTATACTTTTCTTTAGCTGGGTGGTTTATTGCAAGAACCAAAAAAAAAAAAAAAAAGTAAAATGGACTTGAGTCAGGCACTAACAGACAAAAATTGAGGGTTCAAATCAATGCTGTATAGAAATATAATTCAAGCCACACATGCAGCTTTAAATTTTCTTGTAGCTATGTTCACAAAAGCACAAAGAAACAAGTAGAACTAATTGTGGTAATATATTTGATTTAACCCTACATACCCAAAATACCATGTCACATTAGAACCAATATAAAGAATTATGATGGTCTTATTTTTAAATAAAATGTAAACATTATTTTAAAATAAAATCCAGTGTGCATGTTCACAGCACATCTCAATTCAGACTAACCACATTTCAAGTGCACAATAACCACCTGAGGCTGGCGGCTACCATTTGGGTAGTGTTAAGTCTAGATTACCTATAGATTAGATCATGATTCTCAGGATAATCTGCATAATCAGATCATAATCATTAGAATTTAAAGAGCCATAGAACTAAACTGCCACATGCATGGCCTACCTCGTAGTATATTAGTATGATAAATTGATTTTTAAAAATCTGTCCTGGTGGAAAAAGAAAAAGCTACAAATTTCCCAGTTTAATGACACTCCTGCCTATATCCTAAGGGAAATAATATATTAACTGTCTTTTCATTATTTTGCCTACCTTGATATGGCTATTTAACCACACGATGAGTTTGTCCCAACACCTGTCTACTAATTTACATCACTATGGTCATAGTTTAAGCTTGTTTGAAAGATTGAAGGTGATAAGCCATCTTGACACAGAGCTTCCTGCTTTTAGAAATACTTGGCCCAAGGTGGGTGAATTTAAACATTGCATCTCAGGCAACCCATTCTCAAATCCAGCTGGAAGGGCTGAGCTTTTGCTCTAGGGAGAAATGGCCAGTTTCCTTGTATTCTAGCTATTGTAAGCTCTCATTCTTGCTCTGGTCCATGAGAGTGGAAAAAGTGACTTAACCATTACTTTCCCCTCTTAACTCTTTATAGGGCTGATAGCCAGGACTTGAATATTAGCTTTGGTAATATGTCAATGCTTGTTCTGTCACAAAAGTCCACAGCTTACTTTCAACATTAAAGTGGTTGTTTGACATTGAGAATTTACCTGACCAACTGTAGGACTAATTTTCAACATGATAGCAAAGGTTTCTGAAGTGTTTTGGAAATAATGGGTAGAAGTAAAGATGTAGTTGGTACTGCATATTACTTCTTGTTCGGCTTCTGAGCCTAATTCCTTCCATCCTCACTTATTTAACACTGACAATGTGCCTAGGCAATGGAGATACATGATACATGAAAATCCCTGCCTTTGTGAAGCCAACATTCTAGAGGGGGAGACTGACAAAACAAATTGTAACTTCTATGAGGAGGCTGTGGGTACTATGGAGGGCAAAACATGGAAGGAGATAGGATTTGCAGGATGGGGTGGGGAAATGTGGGTTGCAATAAGTTAAGATTATACTGATACAGTGACATTTGAGCAAAGTTTTGATGGAGATGAGGGAGGGAACTGTGTTGACATCTGGAGAAAGCTTTCCAGTTAGAACAGGAAGTGCAAAAGTCCTGAGGCAGAGGGAGCATGCTTGGCAAGTTCAGGGCACAGCAAGAAAGGCAGTGTGACTGGAACAATGTGATCAATCTTACCCTATTGGGTTGCTGTAACAAAATGTCATGAACTGAGTGGCTTTTAAACAACCGAAATTTATTTATCACAGTTCTGAAGGGTGGGAAGTCCCAGATCTAAGCAGATTCAGTGTCTGGTAAGGGCCTGCTTTCTGGATTACAGACTGCACCTTCTTGCTGGCCCTGACATGGTGAAAGGGTCAAGGGGTCTCTCCCAGGCACCTTTTATAAGGGTGCTAATGCCAGTCATAAGGGTTCCACCTTCATGACTGGGTCACCTCCCAAAGGCCCTGTCTCCTAATACTATCAACCTAGGGGTTAGGATTTCAACATAGGAAATTCATTTCCCTATGAATTTAGTAGGGAAGGGATACAAATATTTAGACCATAGCAGAGAGTAAGAGCAGATGAGAAGAGAAAGAAGGGTGGAAGGTGGGCCTTATAGGCTATATGCGGACTTTGGCTTTTTCCCTAAGACAGTTGAGGAAACATTTGGAAGCATTTTTTGCCTTTCCTTTTTAAATTTATTTCTTTTTTACTTTTATAGGTTTAGGGGCATAAGTGCAGTTGTGTTATTTAGATACATCGTGCAATGAAGTCTGGGCTTTTAATGTACCCATTACCCAAATAGTTTACATTGTACTCCATTGGTAGCATCTCATCCCTTACCTCCTTCCACACTCCTGTCTTTTGAAATCTCCAATGTTGATTATTCCACTGTGTGTCCATGTGTAACCATTTTTTAGCTCCCACCTATATGTGAGAACCTGCAGTTTTGACTTTCTGTTTCTAAGTCATTTCATTTAGGATAATGACCTCCAGGTCTATCCATGTTGCTGTAAGAAACATGATTTCACTTTTTTTATGGCTGAGTAGTATTCCATATATACCGCATTTTAAAGAAATCTATTCATCCATCAATGGACATTTATGTTGATTCTTATTATGAATAATGCTGTGATAAACATGAGTACAAATGTCTTTTTGAAGTGATTATTTCTTTTCCTTTGGGTAAACCAATAGTGGGATTGCTGGATCAAATGGTAGTTCTACTTTTAGTTTTTTGAGAAATCTCCATACTCTTTCCCATGGAGGTTGTACTAATTAACGTTCCCATCATCAGTGTATAGGCATCCCTTTTTCTCCACATCCTCACCAACGTCAGTTTTTGTTTTTTTGCTTTTCAATAATGGCCATTCTGACTGGCATAAGATGGTATTTTATTGTGCTTTAGAGAATTTTGAACAGAAAAGGGATGTGATCTGATCTGTGTTGAAAAAGAAAACTCTGGCTTCTGTCCTGAGAATGAACAGTATGGAGGCAAGTTAGAAGTTTATTACAATAATCCAGGTGAGGCATTAAGAGGCCCTGGAACAGGGTGGTGTATAGGAGAGTGATGTGGAATGGCTGAATTCTGGATATATTTTTGAAAGTGGAGACCAGAGAGTTTCCTGAGTGATTGCATATAGGTTGTGAGAGCAAGAAAGGAAGGGATGTTGACTTGGATTCCCAAAGACTGCTCTTCTTGATGTGTAGTTGAGGCTCTCTTTGTACTACTCTGTGTTTAAGTGACCTGGCAGACTAATCTCTCTATCCCTCCTCCTGTAAAACACAGACTGATGCAAAAGACACTTGACTTTCATGGCCAAGAGGCTCCTCTGTAGAACACCCCTCTATCACTACCTCCAACTCCTGTTCCCATCAAATGAGTACAATTCATGTGCCAAAAATTGTTGACTGGGTGCAGTGGCAGCACTTTGGGAGGCCAAGGCGGGCAAATCATGAGGTCAGGAGTTCGAGACCAGCCTGGCCAACATGGTGAAACCCCGTCTCTACTAAAAATACAAAAAATTAGCTGGGCATAGTGGCAGGCACCTATAATCCCAGCTACTCGGGAGGCTGAGGCAGGAGAATTGCTTGAACCTGGGAGGTGCAGGTTGCAGTGAGCCAAAATCACATCACTGCACTCCAGCCCAGGAGACAGAGTGAGACTCCGTCTCAAAAAAAAAAAAAAAAAAATTGTTTACTTCTTTCCACAACTCTATATTCCAATTTTATTTCTAATAATTAAATTAATATAATGTAAAGTAATAGAGTGTGGGTTTGAAAACAAAGAATTGGAGGCTTTGGTAAGTGTGGGTAAAGGTGAACCAAAAAATTAGTTGATAAGAAAACTGTGGCCGGGTGCGGTGGCTCATGCCTATAATCCCAGCACTTTGGGAGGCCAAGGTGGATGGATCACCTGAGGTCAGGAGTTCGAGACCAGACTGGCCAACATGGCGAAACCCCGTCACTACAAAAAATACAAAAATTAGCCGGGCGTGATGGTAGCTGCCTGTAATCTCAGCTACGCAGGAGGCTGAGGCAGGAGAATCACTTGAACCTGGGAGGTGGAGGTTGCAGTGAGCCAAGATCACGCCATTGCATTCAAGCCTGGGTGACAGAGCAAGACTCCATCTCAAAAACAAACACACACCACTGTGATATTTTTAAGTTCTTCCTCTACAGAAATTAAAACTAGAAATTATACTTACCTGGTTGTGGCTTCCGCAAGACAAAGAATGCAGACCCATCAGAGGCACATGCTTAAAGAAAGCATTTTGGCTTTTCTGCAAAGATTGGCGGTGAATATACATTATAGATGTTCACAGAATATAATGATTCCCTCTTCCATCCAGCTTTTTCCCCTTCCAATTGAGAAATTTGAGCCCCAGGAGTTCGAGACCAGCCTGGGAAGCATGGCAAAACCCCATCTCTACTAAAATACAAAAATTAGTCAGGCATGGTGTCATGCACCTATAGTCCCAGCTACTTGGGAGGCTGAGGTGAGAGGATTGCTTGAGCCCAGGAGGTCGGAGCTGCAGTGAGCCATGATCATTCCACTGCACTCCAGCCTGGGTGACAGTGTGAGACCCTATCTCAAAAAAAAAAAAGAAAAAAAAAGGGAAAAGAAATCAGTACATTAAAGAGATACCTCCTCTCCCATGTTCATTTTGACATTATTGACAATAGCCAAGATATGAAAGCAACCAAGATATGAATGGATAAAGAAAATGTGGTATAAATATGTATACACAATGGATACTATTCTGCCATAAAAAAGGAAATCCTGTCATTTGGATGATGCTGAAGGACACTGATAAGTAAAATAAGCCAGGCACAGAAAGACAAATACCACTTACATGTGCCTCACTTACACATGGAAACTGAAAAAGTCAAACTCACAGAAGCAGGGAGTAGAATGGTGGTTATCAGGGGCTGGAGTGTTTGGGAGATGTTGGTCAAAGGATAGAAAATTTCAGTAACACAGGAAGAATAAGTTCAAATGATCTATCCTATAACGTGGTGACTATAGTTAATAACAACGTATTGTTTAACCGAAAATTGCTAACAGATTTTAAGTGTTCTCACTACACACACATACACACACACAAATGTGAGGTAATGTTAGATTTAGCCATTCTGCAATGTATACATATTTCAAAGTATCATATCATATGACATAGACATAATTTGTCAAAAAATTTTAAGTGTAAGGACATTAGAAAAAAAGATTCTTATTTTCATGCATTTGTAAATAGAGGCTCTGCAGAAACATCCTTTGGCCCCCAGGGGGCGCAGGGCAGAATGAAGCCAGAGCTGAGGATTTGATTTGATCCCTGCAGTTGGCACGCTCTGGTTACCAGGGCTGCCACAGAGAATACAGAAAAAGTAGTTTATGTCCACTTCAGAGAACATTCACTGTGGGATGCTGGTAGACAAGGGTTGTATATATCTAAAGTCCACCTCTGGTTTTTGGTAAAATGTAGTAAATATGCAAAAACTGCAGAAACCTCTACCCATCGTACCCTTCTGCTTGTGTGTCTATGTGTCTCTCTTTCTGTTTATCTTAATCACTGTGTGTGTGTGTGTATGTGTGTCTATGTGTCTCTCTTTCTGTTTATCTTAATCACTGTGTGTGTGTGTGTATGTGTGTCTATGTGTCTCTCTTTCTGTTTATCTTAATCACTGTGTGTGTGTGTGTCCCTGTCTCTCCCTCCCTGTCTCTGCAAAGGGGGAGCCCACAGTGTTCCAGGCTTTACTTCCTATAAGAAACACAAGAATACTGTTGAAAGTATATAAACTTGGCTAACTTATGCAAATTCACAGTTCTACATGTTCTGCCAACAGGCTAAAATTGCAGATTTTTCCCTTCTAGTGGAAACAAAACTCAAGCAAACCCCTCCTGTATTCTCCTTTATATTTCAGAGAAATTTCTATTGCTTAGCTGTTTAGCATAGTTTTACTACTTGAACAGGATTTTTTCCCTCAGTTTTGTTTGTTTTTTTGAGACAGTCTTGCTTTGTCAGCAGGCTGGAGTACAGTGGCACAATCTTGGCTCACTGCAACCTCTGCCTCCCGGGTTCAAGTTATTCTCTTGCCTCAACCTCCCGAGTAGCTGGGACTACAGGCGCATGCCACCAAGCCCAGCTAATTTTTGTATTTTTAGTAGAGATGGGGTTTCACCGTGTTGGCCAGGGTGGTCTTGATTTCTTGACCTCGTGATCCACCCGCCTTGGCCTCCCCAAGTCCTGGGATTACAAGTGTGAGCCACTGCGCCTGGCCAATATTTTACTGAAGTGTTTCAAGCACTAACAGCACAATATTCACTGTAAGAATTTCATACACCAATATAATTACTGCATGAATGTCATTTATTGAAATTAACATTATTATGAATACATAATGGAAAAATGCTCCTCAAAAGAGGAAAGTGAATGTTAACCAGCAACAGGACAAAGCCATCCTCAGAAGACAGAGATAATCGGAAACAGTTTCACAGTTCAGTTTATGTATGTACACCGGGGTTAGAGTTCCTCTATGTCTGCGTCTCTGCAGATGCCAGGTTTTGGACCAGGAGGCTCAGGAATGTCTCCAGCCGCTTCCTGGATCTGTATGCAATGAGTCCTCCCTTGTTGGCCCACCGATCCACCCCAGCAGCACCCTCATTTTCCACGTGGTACACCAACTGTGGCAAATCAAGCCCTGTTTCTGGATTTCTTTCTAAGCATTCTTTCAAGTCTACTATTCCCCCACCCATGGCCCGCAGTATGGCATGAGCAGCACAAGAGTCCCACTTGAACGTGGTATCTTCTGAAAAGATGTAAATGTCAACGAGGCCTTGGACAACACAAAGGCTCTTATAACCAGCCCCAGCTGCCCCGAATATGCGATCTCCACATACACGTGACAATGCAGCTTTGATAGTCTCCTTTTCACTTGTACTAATGACGGCTGAAAAACTGGGGGAGAATGCTGCCTCAGAGCCTGTGTTTCCAGCGTGTATTTCACTGCCGCTCCTTCTAGAGATGGTGAGCTGAAGTGAATGCATGTTCGTCCCCATGTAAGAAAGGCCCCAATAGCACTGTCCTTTCCACCTGTGGAAGAAAAATTTCAATTGGTGATAATTATCACATTTGTTTTTCATTACTAATGTCACTTGCAAACTTAATGATATGAAGAAATACACAATTCATCATAACATGGTGAATCTTAACACCTTTAAGCCTAGGAATAGATATCAGGTAGCTAGTTTATTTCCGAAAGTTACTTATATGCGTGCAGCTGCCTGAGTTGTTGCAATTAGAAATGCTTTCAATTTTATGGCATTATCACATCAATCTAGGACAACACTAAAACATTTATGGGGTTTCCAGCTTCCAGAACCATTGCAAAATTTCATTACAACTTTTAGTATTTAAAGTTTAATAGGGAAAAAGGAATAGATAAGTGATATCTCTTTTCAATCTGCAAACATTGTACAATCCTTATTACAAGGTTTTCTTTATTTGGTAACTCCTTTTCATTCTCTTATTCACTAGTTTCACTTTGGCTTCCAACACAAAGAAAGATGGACTCAATGTTATTAGTTTTGACAACCACAATAATTATAGCACCTTCCCTTTATCAATGCTTAACTTACTGTCTGTGTTGTTACATATTTACAGATAAGGAAACAGGCTTAGAGAAAGTAAGTAACTTGCTGAGGCCCACTCAGCTAGAAAGTGGTAGAATCTGCATTCAAACCCACAAAGTCTCACTCTGAATCTGTGCCACAAACTATTTTGTTGACCACCTCCATTACTAGGCCATGATTATGTCTGCATATTATTCCAATTCTTTTCAATTTCTTATTAACCTTTTAAAGATAGCAGAAACCCATTTTTAGTTTGGAAGATGGCGGGGGCAGGGGGAAAATATTAAAACTTAAGAGGTATAAACTTATGACTATTAAAGAGCAAATGATTGTTACTTGAAGCAACTCAAGGTTCAATAAAAACATGTAATCCTATATAAGTGAAAAAATATGACCTATTTCAATAAAAAGCTGAAGCTGCTTGTTCCACCTAGACTTTGCCATGCCCTGCTGGGTCCTGGCTGCTTTCTACACTCTGTTTAAGAGTACATGGAAGGGTGGGAGGAGGCAGAAAGGGAGTGTGAGTTAGGTTCTGATCCTGGCCATGCCTACCAATCTTTTCACAGGATAATTTTCACATTTTGTTTTGAACTTCTAAAATTATACCAAAGTTCAACTGGCTATACAGAGATGGCAGCTGTCTTATTCCCAATGTATTGGAAGGCAGTGTTACCACCACTTTACTAATCTGATTTTGAGTGGATTCTAGAAACAGGGAACAGGATTACTATATTCCAAATGTAAAACTATGATTTCTCCAAGATAGTATTAATTTTAAAATTTCTACCAGCATGTACTTGGCCTCAAATAAAATTATGCAAATCTAAGATTGAAAATAGAACTTTAATTCAAATATGCAGACTTTCAGTGTGAACACTCCTATGTGTTAAGTCATGGGAATGTCATATAGTGATAATCCTAACAATAAGCAAAGCTGAGGTCACAAGTTCTAACAACTATAATATACCAAAAATATTTGCCTGTTACCTGAGGGTGTTTGGGTCTCGTGACACAAAAGGTTGATTGATGACTCCCATCAGGGGAACCCCTGTCTGTATGTCATAGACACCAATTAAAATGGTGACACACTGAAGTCCACAGGGGAAGATTCCCTGGTTGGATTTAATGTCAGCAGAACCTTTTATATACTGATAAGTTGAATCTGAAAAAGGAAGCAAATGTGTTTGGATTCAGGTAAAGATTATTTAGAAGACTCTGTTCCATATCATTTCTCTCTTCTACTGATTTGGTAAGCAATAATTTTTTACCTTTGGATGTCACTGTATTGAATTGTTATTTGGCCTCTTGTACTTCTAAATCGCTTGTGTTTCATTTTTCCTGACTATGTGAGAACTCTTGAAGGGAGAGGATGTGTCTATAGTTCCTGTGGCATAGTGACTTGCATATAACAGGCATTCAAATATTTGTTACTTATCAAAAGCATTTAAAAAGTAATAACCAGAATAATTGGTGGGATTATTTTAGAAATACTACTAATCAGAGGACTAGTACAGTGTGAGATGGAAAAGCCTCCTTCCAATGGGTGAAAAAAAAAAAGACCTACTATTTGATAGCACAATAGAGTAACTATAATCAATAAGAACTTAATTGTACATTTTAAAATAAAGAGTGTAACTAGATTGTTTATTACTCAAAGGATAAATGCTCAAAGGGATGGATACCCTATTCTCTGTGATGTGCTTATCTCACACTGCGCGCCTGTGTCAAAACATCTCATGTACCCCAGAAATACATACACTATTATGTGCCACAAAAATGTTAAAAAGAAAAAGAAAAAAAGAAAAGCCCCCTTCCCGTAATCGGTCATAGGTAAAATTATCTTTTACTATTATTATTTGGTGCCTCAAGTTAGAAGGAAGAAAGAGACAATCAATGATGGTGGCACCAAAAAAAGAAAGTAACGGTGCTCCTATGAAACAGAGGCAGAGAAACTAGGTTTCCTCTTAAGAGATGTGCATGCCAGCAGCTGACTGCCGATGTCTAGGGAGTTAGCACACGGCTAAGGATGTGCCTGGCAAAAGATTTTCAAAGAGCTGGAAAACAGAATCAGTTCAGGGCAGAACCAACAAACAGCAGATCTCTGTCCCTCAGAAACTATAACTGATGCCAATTTACCCTTAAATGATCAAATATTTGGGGAAAGGTTTTTAGTTTCCATATATTATCCACTGGCTGAATGTGATATAATTATCTGAAGATTAAACCTATTTCAATATCATCCTGTGAATACACTTGTAGGATGGGAAGGGCCCAGGGAGGAGTTTGCCTGCTCCTTGAATGGTCCTATTGTGTTGGGTGGGGAAGAAAAAAAAGGAAGGGGGGGCTTATTAAAATTATTACCTAGAACTTTGTATTAATAGCATCATTGAAAATAAAGGCTGGCTGGGCGTGGTGGGTCATGCCTGTAATCCTAGCACTTTAGGAGGCCAAGGCGGGCAGATCGCTTGAACCCAGGAGTTTGAGACCAGCCTGGGCAACATGGTAAAAACCCCTTCTCTAAAAACAATATAAAAAATTAGCCTAGTGAGGTGGCATGCACCTGTGCTGCCTACTTGGGTCCCAGCTGGAGGATCGCTTGAGCTCAGGAGGACAAGGCTGCAATGAGTTCTGACTGTACCACTGCACTCCAGCCTGTGTGCAACATGAGACTCTGTCTCAAAAAAAAAAAAAAAAAAAAGAAGGGTAGAAGGGTTACACTTTGGAAACAATGGATTATATATTACGGTTCTATCACAATCATGACCAAAATAATGTAGAGCTTATACAGGGCTCACAAACTGCTCATGCGTCACATTAAGCTTTTTGCTTGACCTGTACAGTGCTTTTTTGATTGTTTGCTTGTTTAACTGAATTAGTAGCTAATGGTTAGGAATTGGGATATATCGCTGAAAACCTTGGATCTTGGTTTCTCTTTAAAAATCTGAAGAGCTGGCCTGGACTCCCATATGGCAACAATCTGCTAAAGCTAAGTGCTCTTTAAATGGCATGTGTGCTCAATTGGTCATAACTGCTCTCACTTCATCCTCTCATTTACTTACCAGTCTTTTGAAGATAAGTTAGTTCATCTTGGCATGTGTGCCTGTATGTGTGTACCTGTTATAGATATGTGTATATAGACACACAGCTATAATATATATGTATTTATACAGAACACATGACACATACACCTCAACTCTCATTGTTTTAAAACTTTAAATTTTTAAAAACTTCTAGGAGAGTTAAACTACACTCAATAATTTTTATTTTTCCAACCCCCCCCCCCGCCCACCGCCACCACCAAAAAAGATTGTAAATAACAAACATACTCTCCTATACTTACCTATGGGGTCCACCCAAATTCCCAAAATGTCCTGTGGAACATTGATCTCTGTGGAATCCAGAGTTGGGTCAGTAAAGGCAACATCCTGATGAACAACCCTGGCTAATGCTTCAGATGCCACCTTGTTACCATTGAGGACTTTGCTAAGAAGCTCTGCTGTTTCTTCCTCTGTCGAACACAACCTCAAGGTAATCTTTTCCCCTAGGGTAAAGCCACACGATAAACCATTACATTTCAAGAGTTTCAGTGGAGAAAGAACAGAGAGAGACAGAGCAAAAGAGTGAGAGAGACAGAGAGAGACACACACAGAGAGTGAGAGAGAGTGAGAGAGTGAGAGAGACAGAGCGAGAGAGACAGACAGTGAAAGAGCGAGAGATAGCGACAGCAAGAGAGACAGAGAGAGTGAGACAGAAAGCAAGAGAGAGAGCAAGAGAGACAGAGTGAGACAGAAAGCAAGAGAGACAGAGAGCAAGAGAGACAGCAAGAGAGACAGAGCGAGAGAGACAGAGAGCGAAAGAGACAGCGAGCAAGAGAGAGACAGAACAAGAGAGAGCAAGAGAGTGAAAGAGACACAGAGTGAGAGACAGAGAGACAGCAAGAGAGACAGAGAACAACAGAGACAGAGAGCGAGCAAGAGAGACAGGGCGAGAGAGCGAGAGACAGCAAGAGAGTGAAAGAGACAGAGTGAGACACAGAGAGAGAGAAAAAGAGACAGAGATAGTGAGAGACACACACAGAGAGAAAAAGAGACAGAGCGAGAGAGATAGCGAAAGAGTGAGAGAGAGCGAGACAGAGAGCAAGACAGGGAGAGTGAGAAAGCAAGCAAAAGAGACAGAGAGTGAGCTAGCGAGAGAGTGAATCAAAAGCTGTACACAGATTAAGTGAGGGCGATATATCCATCCCAGCAGTTCCTAAGCCTGGCTGACTGCCAGAATCACCTGGCGAGGCTTCATCAAGGCAGATGCCCAGTGGCTACCCACACACTTAACCTGAATAGTAAGGGATGGGTTTCAGGAAATCAAAAGACCTCCCTAAAAAATGCCCATGTGGGCACAATTTTGTATCCCAGTTAAGGGACACATTGTCAGTTAATAATTCCTGAATTCCTGATCATTAATCTTTTTAAAATTTGTCTTTTGATTTTTTATATACTTAAGTCACCCTATGTCTGAATATGTTATTGAAAAGAATGGAGGTTTTTCAGCACACCAAAGTGCTTCTACCTCTTTATAGATACTGCTTTTAACTTAAAATTGTTTAAGCTAAGTAACATAAAATGGTATATACTAATCTTTAAATGTAGTAAAACTTTATGCCTCTAAATGGTATACATATAAATAGCTCTCCTCTGTGGGGCCCATTGAGAACCAGAACATAAGCAAAGCTGCTGCTTCAAATGGTAAGTTACCGAGGCCAGGTGCTTTACCATCACTTTAAACATGCTTCTTAGACCCTTGATTAATCTGGTTTCAGCCCTTGACAGAAGTGAGGGAAGAGGCTGGTAAAAAATAGGCAAGTTAATAGCAACAAGAGGTGACAGCAGTGGAGGAAAAAAAAAATCTTAAAAACTAAGAAAACATGGCACTTCTGAACGTTTTAGATACTCCTGCTATCTAGTAGCTATCTAGGTAGCTACTTCTACCCTTCTTATTCCAAGGGCCAGCAGTGTTTCTATCAGCTGCGAGCTTATTAGAAAGTCAGAACTTGAGGCCGGGCGTGGTGGTTCATGCCTATAATCCTAGCGCTTTAGGAGGCCGAGGTAAGCAAATCACTTGAGGTCAGGAATTCCAGACCACCCTGGTCAACATAGTGAAACCCCTGTCCCTAATAAAAGTTTAAAAAAATTAGCTAGGCATGCTGGCACACGTCTGTAATCCCAGCTACTTGGGAGGCTGAGGCAGGAGAATCGCTTGAATTTGGGAGGCGGAGGCTGCAGTGAGCCAAGATTGTGCCACTGCGCTCCAGCCTGGGTAACAGAGGGAGACTCCATCAACAACAACAACAACAAAAAAATCAGAACCTCAGACGCCACCCCAGACCTACTGATTTTTGTTTGTTTGTTTTTTGTTTTTGTTTTTGTTTTTGAGACGGAGTCTCACTCTGTAGCCCAGGCTGGAGTGCAGTGGCCGGATCTCGGCTCACTGCAAGCTCCGCCTCCCGGGTTCACGCCATTCTCCTGCCTCAGCCTCCCGAGTAGCTGGGATTACAGGCCCCCGCCACGACACCCGGATACTTTTTTTTGTATTTTTTCAGTAGAGACGGGGTTTCACCGTATTAGCCAGGATGGTCTCGATCTCCTGATCTCGTGATCTGCCCGCCTCAGCCTCCCAAAGTGCTGGGATTACAGGCGTGAGCCACCGAGCCTGGCCGACCTACTGAATTTTAACAAGATCCTGAGGCGATTACATGACCAGTTAAGTATGGGGAGCACAATCGACATGTATTACAGTGATGACTGAATCAGCAAGAAATAGTCAAGTTTAGTTAAATTAACTTAATTCAAAGTAAATTAGACTGTTCAAAGTAAATTAAGTTGGGGAATAGTAAAACTAATAACAGCTTCTTACTGCACACCTACTCTGGGCTCGGAAAAACTTATGGGATCATTCAAAGGAACAAATTATATTACTCCTTTTGTTGAAATTTGCCAGAGACCTCTCATCCCACTGAGAGGGAAATCTAAATCCCCTCCTATGATCTGGTCTTGCCTGCAATATCATCATCGCCATCTCTCCTCTTCCCCTCTCCACATTTCTCTGCCCTTTTAACAAACAGGAAAATGGATATGGCTATGCCTTTTCCCCCTATAATTCTAGACAAATGATGTATTAAAAAAACTGTGCAGTAGTCAAGTGTAGATTTTTAAATGTAAGATTGCTTGTAAGTCAGGTGTAAGTGTTATTTTTAACCTTCAGAGGTTTAAATGGTATTTCTTTCCCTTCTTACTAACATAGAACTAACTACATCTTAATATATGGTGCATGAAGGAGA